>NC_135781.1:21760161-22360161 GCF_028453695.1 Augochlora pura
CGCCAGAGAATATCGGCTGACGGTCGACATCTCGCGACCTTTTCCCAAGGAAAAACCCGGTATCCCCTCGAGCAATCGCGAAAATTCATCATGGATCCAGTTTAAAGGGCATAACCGATTAAGATGGTCAAAAATTCACCTCCAACGAGATTTGAACCCTAGCGTAGCAACACCGAAATCGTACGCCTTAACCATTTCACCAACCGACCGAGTTATAATGATTGGAAACATTTCGGTTTATATCCCGCTCGTCACAATTTTTTGCTCACTTAATTCGCATTTTCAAGGTTAAAAAATTGTTCGTTTCGATGCAATAATGTTTAAAATTACTTAATCCATACCTGCGGTAAACTAGACAAGTAGTAGCTTCTTCCTGACAGCAAAAAACATCGATACATTCGGTTTTCATTTTTTTTTGACAATGTTGCAATCGAGCAAAAAATCTAAGAATCTAATTGAGTACACGAGCCGTGATAGTACCTTATCGGGCAATTAATATAAAAATAGCGAATATGTTAGTTTTCGAGAAATCTTCAATTTTCCGATTATTTTTTAGTTTTTCATTTTTGATAATCACAGCTTGCAATTGAAAAATCTGAAAAAATTCTGTAACATGCGGCTTGATGTCCAAAATAAGCCACATTTTTTTTCAAAATTTTAGAAAGGAGCTAAAGGGGAAAAAATGCCGGGAAGCTGTGAAATCTAATTTATCCTGTAACTACCCTCACGGACAAGTTACAGGGTTAAAATTTTCCACAGATGAGTTTTTATTGGTCAGCTATTGAACGGTATATGACTCACTGAAAAACCTCTAAGGGCAGTTTTGACCATCTTAATCGGCTATGCCCTTTTGAAAAATCGTGCTGCGTTTGCATTACTTCATCCTCCTTTATTACAAAATGACACATTTAATATTAAATTTTTTAAATGGTGAAAAATGATGCTAAACGTTGACAAAATTATTTTACAAGTGATTGCAACCGATGATAAATGCGCATTTTACTATTCTTGTATTATAATAATTCTTAAATCATTTTGTTACCTTATTGCAAGTTAGGTATAAAAACGAAGGGTATTAAATAATCTATTCAAACTTGCACGTTTCTTATGCGATATCAGATACCAGCTTTTTAGAAAATTTCCTTTGAAATCGTATAAATTTTTAACATGGCCACAACTGATACATCAACCTATAGTCACGGAGAGTCTCGCTCCATAACCATGAAGTCGGTGTTCGATAAAGTATAACAGGTAATACCGCCGATCGGTGTTCCGAAATTGCACGCGCGCCGAACAGATGACTATCAGGACCGCTCGCGCTGCAGAAAGGATCTCAAAAACGGGAGCAGTGCAGTGTTATAGTCGTTGGTCCAGGCCGCGTAGCACACCCACGTGCACCGCGCGGTTCGCGGCGCAGCGGCCACGAAGGAGATTCGGGTTTCCCGTGGGAAGGAGGAGGAAGCGAGCAGCGTACGAAGAAGAAGAGGAAGAGAGGAGAGGGCAAAGCCAGCTAATGGTAATGGTAGCAAGCCAGTGTCTCTCGGGCCGTCGTCGAAGCCGTACATATTCGCCAGATCGTGGTCCACGTGTGTGCTCGGTTTTTTAGCGAGTTCTTCCCGCGTATCTTGGTCGAATCGAGTCCGGTCTCGGACTCGGTACCGTAACCTGGCCGGAATCGATGGTTCGTCGATCCTCCGGGCCTCGACCCCCCCTTCGACCGCGTCTTTTCTGGATCGATCGGTTTCGCCGCGGATCGACGATCTCGGCCCGGCCCGATGAATCTTTCATCTCGGTCCTCTCGTTAAGGTGTCGACGAATTTCCGACTCGCCTTAATGCACGGTCCACGCGAAAATCGCGACAGGCCCCGAGAGAATGCGCGCAAGAAGTCCCGCGCTGCCTGGAACGAGATTTCGTAGATCCGCAACCTCCTTTCTCGGCGATCGTAAAAAGTAATTTACGATTCGCCGCGACGCGAGCCTGCCTCTTATCGTGCGCGCGTCGAATTAATCCGACGTCGGATGACTGTGAAGTTCTACTCCGCCACGGCGAGCTCCAGAACCACCGTTCCTACGAGAGTGCGCGATCCTGACTGATAGTCACGACGCCTTCCTAACGACAAAGTGAAATCGTTCCCCGGAGTGCCGAATCCCAAGTGAAACGATCTTCGGATGATCGACCCTCGCGGCGTCGATTTTACGGTGTGCTCAAATGTTCTTTTTCTCGTACACCGAACGAGTGACTTCGATGAAAATTTGGTGGATTTTCTGCGGATGATCGAAAGGGTATCGAGATCCGCGCCTCCGAATAGTGCAGCCTTTCGAGCGAGTCCTGCACGGTCACGGAAGCTCTGATTTGCCGAGAGTTCAACGAGGACACCTCGAGTTCACGTTGCGTTCGATCGAACGTGTAACGTTTAATCGAGTTCTGTAACCGCGAAGGTTAATACTGAAGCAAACTGCAGATAGAAGTAATTTAAACAGTGGATAATTTAATTATCGAATGATGTGGTTTCAAAATTAGTCGTACTGATAGGAAACTGACCATTCTTGGGAATCATTAAGTATTTAAGGGACGATTTCATTAACTTCCAGTTCATTAATGTCGACTTCCATTAACTTAACGAAAGAATTCCAAGATCAAAATCTTCGAATGGTGGATCTCTCGTTCGACAAGTTCTGGTATATCCTGAAACAAGTTTGCGATCCAGAAGACTGTTGCTGACACAACTCGAGGCCGTAAGCGTTCTAAATAATTCTTCCTCGAACGATATCAATTACAGTCGTATTTTGCCGTGTAATTAAAAGGTCCGCAAAATTCAGGTCTTGAAATGTTTGAACATTACTTCAACGTGTTCGACAAGATCCTGAAACGTAGTGGATTGTAAATCTTTCTTCGAGTAATTTAGTCATCAAGCAAAAGCGATTCCAATTAAAAAGCCGTAATGTCAGACGATCAGAAGATGCTTAAAATACGAAATTTGAAGTGTACTAATCTTTATTGAATGTGTTGAATGTACTCTTGGAACAGTATTTGTACCAAAAAGACTATACCGAAACAACCGGTTGCATCGAAAGTGCTAAGACAGTCTCGTCTCTTGATTACTATAATTAAATATTAGTTGCATTCTATTAAGCTATCGAAAGATCCTTACTCAGAGTGTTGTAACCATTATTCCGCAAAGATTCTGCAATAACGCCGCAGGCATCATGATGACCGTCGTTCAAAAGCGTATTAAATAATCCTTCCTTGAACGATTGCAATTAAAAACCAGTTACATATCGTCACGTAGTTGAAAGATTTTCAAGATCCAAGTCTTCAATTGTGTAAGTGTTGTTCGACGTGTCTTTATGCTCCTACTACGGTTGAAATAATCAGTAATATCAGACATATTGTACACCAATGAAAAATCAGTCGCTTTCGACCAAGCCATCAGAAGCTCCTCAAAATACGAGCCTCCAAATACAGTAATCCTAGTCAAACGTATTCTGTGAGATTTTGGATGAATATCGCAGTAAATAAGATAGTTGAAGCAACCCACAATAATTCGAAGTTGTTCTTCAAATTATTAAGCCTTATTGAACATATTCTACAAGAGAAGAAAACAACTGGATCAATCAACAATATCAAACAGCTAACAAGATTTTTGTCGATTGTTGAAATGACTGCACAGGTGTTGTAAATTAGAAGTCGTTTGGATTCGAGCTGATTGAAAGAACCTCGAGACCGAATCAAAGGATCCTCGAGATCCAATCGAAGACACCTCGAGATCGAAATCTCCAAATGCTGGAGCCGTTGCGCGAGTCCACCTAGACCCCGGAAGCGTTCGATTGAACGCGCGAGTGGATGGTTGGGTAGATGACAGCGGGATGATAGTCGCGCGGATGAGCGAGGCAGCGCTTCCTGTGAGCATGGGGTAGCGATGAACCTGGGAAGGTCAATCTGGACCCGGGGCGTGCTGGCCCTCGGAGTAGGGGCCTTGTTCCTGCTGGGCTGGGGGATCGAGCTGGACGGCGACGAGTCGTCTGGCTCCGCGTCGACGCGCATCAGCGAGTTGGGGATCGATGCGATCTCTGCGCCCGTGGATCGGCTGGCCGTGTCGTCCCGCGACAGCCGGAAGAGGGAAAGCCGCTCGCTGAACGACGGACCAATTACAACCGGGGATGAGGTCACGTGGCCCGGGGACCGGAGAACCGGGTCCGGCACGGACCCGACGACAGGTCCAGCGATGGCTCGCCGGCCGAAACCGCGAGACGGTCCTCAAGACGAGCGGGCCGGACGCAAATTTTTCAATGAGGATGCGGAGCCCCGGCGAACACTGAATGACTCGGGTGAAAGGAGCGATACGAAACAGAATTTCTTGTTGCGAGTGAATGGGCCATCTATGAATGAAACCGAGACCAGTCCGCGGCGAAACTACTCCCACGTGGATCCCCGGTTTTCGGGCACCGCCAGTGAAAGTGAACAGGACCAAGCCGGCGACCTGGAGGGGCGTCGTCTTCGTTTCTCGGGGTATCAGGGGATTCCAGAGGCGCGAGACGACAACGGTGACAGAAATCCTTCAACGTCGACGGAGTCCTCTGACGATCAGCTGGCGACGGAGTTGAAAAATCATGATCTACAATTTCGATCCTCGGATACAACGGACTCGAACGAACGCGATCGATCGATTGAACGAAATGATGATGCATTGTTGAATTTAGACTCTGGAAAAGCTGAAAAACGTACTTGGGATGAGGGTGAACAGTTTGTGCGACGTTTCCTTCGATTGATACGCAAGGATGGTTTAGACGTCGTCAGGAGTAATAGTCGGAACGATGATTCCGCAAAAAGGACTACCTCGGGAGGAAGTTCGGATGGGCTTCAAGGATCGTTGTCTATCTCTCGAGATAAAGAGCTAGTTCAGTCTTCTAGGAACTATGAAGTTTTAGACGACAGGTCGTCGCAGAACCATTTAAGAAACGTGGCAGTCGAAACGTCAAGGGACCGCGAAGAGGTCAGAGCAGTTAGGTCAGAAGTGATGGCTGCAGTGATCAACAAAAACCCAGTGACGTCAGCGAAAGGACGATTTTATTCGCTGAATGTTTCTTCAAGCATTCGCGGAATGAGCGACACGAAACGTGCGATGAAAGCGGGATCGATCGATCGGAGATCGCCGTTGTTCTCCGACGAAGGGACCGCCGTTCGTCGAAAGAGATACGCGAATTATTATTCGCCGCAGTCAGTCATCCCCATGGCGTATGTCCACATACAACCCGCGTATCCGGTACTAGCGCCTCCACCCGCGAACAGGAAGTGCGTTCGGTGCATGGTCGTGTACAAGCCGTGCCCCCCACAGCAGAGGCAGCCGCCGAGGATCATCCTTCCCAATCAGGCTCGATATCAGGACGTTGCCTTGAAATGGCATGGGCTCAAATACGGTGAGTCGATCGGTCATTGTTAACGGAACTGGCCATTTTTGAAATGATACGAAGTGTTATTTGAAATGAGATGTTATATTGTTTCATAATTATTTATTATATTTCAAAATAACATTATTTGAAAAATTATTTTAAATAATTATTTGATCTAATTATGTGATCCAATATGATCCGATTATTAGCTCTTTGTTTGAGTTTATATTGACATTGCAGCGAGATAAAAGGACCGATATTAAAGAATAATTCAATAATATTATAAAAAACATTTTTCCGGTGAATAGAAGTTAACCGCCTGTCTTTGCTCTTTTACACATGCGCAACGATTATTTTCATTCGCGACAATATTAGATGAACCCCTCTTTCGAAGAACATTAAAATATGTTATAAATTATAATGGCATCGAGAATAATGCCCCAAATGGATTATCTGAAATAGTTATTTCATATTTTCTTTTAAAATATTATTTTCCTAGATGTTATTAGACTGCAGATCGTTATGTGGTATAAAAATTGTCTGCATCTTTCAGTATAATGTACACAGTAAAGATAAATGCTCTTAACAATAGTAACAAAATATGTATTAGATTAAAGTAACAGAATTTTATATACTATATTAACACAAGATCGTGTCACACGATTAGAACATAAAAAGTTATATAAATAATGAACCTCGAGTGTTGTTTCGCATTTAAACGTAACCCGAAAAAAATAATTAGCAATAAATTCGCACATGACATAATATAACATAGAAATTTGTATTTGATTATTATTTTGATTTATTTATCGTTTGTAAACAATTATCCTCAAATGTGGATCCGAAAGGATCGTGTGCATTATTCGATGAACACGGTGGACAGGATTTCAGCTGCGCTTTTTCCTACGTTCGACGGGTCGCGAAATTCGCCGAGCGTATAAAACACCGGCGGGGCATCCCCACGCTGATTGCAATTTATGGCCGAGTGGTTTGCTCCTAGAAAAACCGCGTCGACGAAACATCGTGCGGTTAATGAGCCGCGTCTGAGGCTCCTCAACTTCTCCGCGGAGGTCGGAGGTCGAATCTTCGGTCGACCTAACGTGACAAGGTAGCCGGTCGAGGTTGAAATACTGATCGAGTATTTTTGAGCGAGGCCGAATGAAAATAAAACCGGAAAACATACGGCACGCCGCTCGGCTGAAAATTCACTTTCTGTTTGAAATACTGCAAACTCCATCTGTAATTTTCAAATTGAGAATTTTAGGCATTTATGATAAAATTCACTTCGGTTAAATACTAAACGATAAAATCGTTTGCTGTTGATTTATTTTTAATAAATTCTTCTTCAATGAAATTATTAAAAAACATTGCCTCCTTATTTAATTTCTATCTTTTACAGTTGATTCAGAAAATTTTTATTTTGCATAAAACTCTCGTAATTATTAAACCTTAAGTTCTGGTAAAATTACTATGGTCTAGTAATTATTATATTAGCGTTACTTATTCAATGATAAAAAAATTAATTGATTAAATACATAACAATGAAATCATTTAAAAGATTTAATAGTACTGTTACATTATTCTTAACTCAGTATAGTAATGCAAGATAGAATTTTCTATGTAGCAGCTCCTGTTTTTTACAATTTGTGCAAACAACTCTCATTTCGCATAAAAATTCGCTATGCAGTGATTATATTTCAATTCGAAGTATTCGCTTAAAATAAAACAAAATTATGTACAAGTATTTTCGAATTATGTATCACTGCACATCCTATTAGCAATTACATTATTTGCAATAGAAAGATACAACGCTTGTAAATCCTGAAATTGAGCGACATATTTCACCTGATTTAATTCAGAAAACTGGGCAATAACTTAATGAACGACGATTAAATTCTGTATGGAACTAATAAAGTAATTGTGTCCTAACGAACTCATTATACCCGAAGATGCTCGTTTACGACGTTATCTGATAAAGCAATTGGCCTATGCTCGCGACAGCCACCAACGTCGCCGTTATTAAAAGCATTTTTACGCGGTTTCATTACCCCGAACAGTTTTTTTCGCCGTGCACGAACACCACGGAGGATTCCCATTAATTACGTCACGCACGCAGTTAATGACCGGTATCAATCACAAGAACGTGTAGCATAATCGGGTCGAACGCGGTCGGCCGTGATCGTGCGTGAAAATACTCGTCCCGGCGGAGCGCCGACGTAAATCTCGTTCCTCGTAGCGAGATTTTTAATCGGTGGCAACCCTATCAGACTGTGTCCATTAAATTTCCCAGCTGGATCATATAAAAATAGATAGCGATCGCTATCGAAAGTTTTACGCCGATCCTGCATCGCGGCACGACGCGTGCAGGCATTTCCTCGAAAAAGAGGAACACGTAAGATCGCTTTCGTCCGCCCTGAATTATTCAGCAGAATTTATATTGCGCGTCGATACCTATGCCCCAAGAAATTGAAATGTAATTACTAGACCATGGTTTTATGCATTTATGACAGAATTGGATGAAATACGCAAGAGCGTAAACTTCAGACAAATTTAAAACCATTGTTCCGAGAGGAAATCAAATTTTATGTAGGGTGAAATGGGGTAAGACTGGTATTTGGGTATACAATGCGCATAGTTTTTACCTTCAAGAGATAGTAGGTATTATTGCCTGTGGACAGGATATTATTAAACTATTATTGTTCGACATGTATTTATTTCTTTCGACCTATCATATTAAAAGTAAATTGTACGGCTTATAAGTTGCTCTGTAATACTATTAAAATGAGGTGTAATAGTAATTTTTACGTAAACTTGTAAATAGGCAAGAACCTTATGCCACAATTAACTGCAACACAATATAACTTAATTTACAATATAATAAAGTAGCATGATTAACGATTATAATTCGTTGGTCATTGTAATTACTTGTTTATTAAAATTTATATGATAAATACTTATATCAATTTATAAATTATATAATAACAAGTGTAACTCCTTACATATTATAACTAATTTATTATAAATTGTAGTAATTACTGATTTATATATATTTGTTTATATTTATGTTCGAGAGAAAATATTAGCTAATTGTACAATTCACGCGAATGAGATTATTATTATACTCAATTTAACTTGCGAAATAATAATGCATTTGCTCCGTTAACGCACTTACTCGTTACTGCCATTCCTTGTAATTGTACCAGAAAATTTTGATTTCGCCTGAAATTCCACAATATAGTAATTATCTCTGACTGAAATGACCTAATTGACTCTACGACGGCGAAGTGTGATTCGCAGATACACAGTCGTAAAACATTCTTGTTACGTGACGGCGCACCTTCGTTCAAACTGTTACCAAGCTGTAACAAAACATCGAGCACGGGTTTTTTTAAGGGTCATTGTTACTCTACGGATTTCAATGAAGATAATTGACAGCACTAATTGCAAGACACATAGAACACTATAAGTAGGAATTACGACACGACGATTTTGCGACATGCTGAAGTAAATATTTCCAACAGTAATAACCTTCTCATATTACTTTACAAAACAATCATTCTCTCATTTTGCTGCAACAATATTTTATCAATATCGTTAATTTATTTTTAAGTATCCATAAGAGATCGATACAATATCAATAATCAACAATTACATCTCCTTACAATCATATTGTTACTATTAGGCCAACATTCGTTGTTATCACATTATATTAAATTTTAAAACGTGTGACAAAATTTTTAAATGACAGCAATGCAGTTCGAATAGTCCCACTACAGCGAAGGGCTCTGGTAAGGAATACAAACGGGTCTTTAACCACTTCGGTACGAGCGTCGACTATAGTCGACGGCCACAGATGAACACGCACAGCCGAGTGTCGACTATAGTCGACGGCCGTGATATGAACGCACACGGCCGAGCATCGACTATAGTCGACTATAGTCGACTGCCAAGAACTTTTGCCTTATCTCTACAATTGCAGTGTTTACGTCCAGAAATACACATAAATAAGCTTTTCTCGTCAAAGATCTGTAAAAGAGCAAAACGGATTCACTGTCGATGCACGAAGTAGCATGCGAATGGTGAGTGCCGGCTGTGGGCACAATTTCGTGGCCGATGCGCGCCGTACCGAAGTGGTTAAGAGTGATTTGCTGCAAGCACTCGCCGGTCTACTTTATTCAAATAGAAAATCATTGTATTCCGCAACGTTCCTTAGGATTTCTGCCACGTTCTCGGCTCTTTTCCAGCGCTCCGGACTGGGCACCGTGTCCCGGAAGTGGGTTTTACCAAGTGCATATTTCCGAGGCCCCTGACAAATCCGCGCAGCGCCGAAGAGAAAGCATGCACCGGTGCAGCGCGGCGCGGCCGACTGGTTAATCAAGCCGTAAATCACATTTTCACAAGAGTCCCGTTGTACCTGTTGCTCGCGGGGCGGGCCGTCGCTGGAAAGGTTACGGGAGGAAGCGATGAAATACCGAGAGCGTGGTGGATCTCGTGCGCGAGAAACCCGGCTAGGAAGGAAATAAGAGGCACCTTTGATGTGTGCGTGCACGTCTCAGCAAAACCGGCGATGAGTTACGGCGTGAAATAAGGGTAAATAAGGCATCGGGAACCTGCATTATCCTTGGAAATTGGCTTTGTCGTGGGTGTTCACGCGATTCGACGAACCGAACGCCCACGCCAATCTGTTTTTTTTTTGTTCGCGAACTTCACCTTCGAGTTCGGGGGTTTAACCATTGTTCGAAAGTGTGACAGCGTTCTCGGATGTTCCGTGTGCAACATTTATCCAGTTCCACGGTCTATGTAATTCATCAAATCGGTGTCCAATAGATGAAATGAACGCGAGGCGTTGCGTTTTATTTTACAAGATATAAAGAGATATAAAAAGTGGGAGTTTTCATTGGACTGCACATTTTTATGTAATGTGAAGACATGCTTCCTTTCGCATAATGCACGTTCGCGTGTTATGTTGAATTGTTTTTTATTAATCATTGTCAATAACGAAAACAAATGGATCTTTATTAAAAGAAGTTACGAGTATCGATCTATTATGATTGCAATTTATTGAAATTATTAAAAAGAGAATGAGATTTCTCTATCCAGCTCTTGTTTCTACGATTAATGCAGTCATTTTACGTTTGATATAGAAATCAATAGCTTAGTGACCATTAGACTGTGGATGTTTTGCATTTATGCTAAAATTAGCTAAATGGAATAAAAAAAAAATAAATAGACACTTTAAGTATGCTCTTAGACTGTTCTTAACTTGTTGAAGTTGTCGGAAGTAGAAATAAAATTTTATTTAATTTGTGTTTCTTTTAGTTGGTTACAAAAATGTTCATATTCCCTAAAGTTCTATAAACAAAATAAACTCAGTTTTGCAATAGGGTAATTAAAATCAAGTTCGACTAATTTAGATGACTTGATTAGTCTGTCGCATTGTTTAACACGATGTAGAAGGGTGGGTCTGGAAGAGCAATTAAGATATTTGTAAATTTTTGAAAAACGCAATCTTATTCTCCAAACATTTGTATTGTAAGGTAACTGTTGCCTCAAGTGTATAATCTATAAAATTAACATCAGATAATTGAAATGAATTATAAAATCTCCTGTTCCGTTTAACGCGATGTCTAAAGTATTTAAAAATCGAGAAATTTATATAAGTTTATAAAAATATGAATGTCTATCCCAAAGTTTACGTGCAAATAAGTTCAGCTACATAATAGAGCCTTTGAAATGAACGATCAACGATTGGACTGAATAGGAAAGTGCCCCACCATGAAAAGTTAACTCTATTTTCCGTGTCTTGTAAAATACGGTCTCGGCGGTGAACATATTTTTCCACCGACGTGATTTGCATATATCGAGCAGAGACATTTCTAATTATGCAAATCAGGATCTCGTGGAAGCCGTGTTCCACCGTGTCGCTTTTCTCGCGTTATCTCCTTCGTCGGACGTTGCGTTCTGTTTCGTTCCGAAAAGAATGAACGGCGGCGCGTGTGTTACTTCGTATCTGGATTTGGCATCGCGCAGTGAATTTCGCCACTAATAGCGTTGCTGAAATTCCCGATAGAAGTCGGACACGTCTTAATGTATCTTAATCGTGTTGTTTATTCCCCTATCGTCCCTCGCGCGGTGCGCCCAGGTCCGCGTAATACAATGGTCGTGATCGGAGGTCGGGGAGAAACACTAGGAACACGTTAACGGTACTGGCATACCTGATAATCTACGGGGTACGAAATTTCTATGAGAACACCACCTCTAATGAAATGATCAAATTTTGTTAATCGCTTTATAACTTTCTCTTAATTTAACTTTTTAATCTAATTTAATTTATCTACGATTTTAATTCCCTTGTATACACTTAGTACAAGATACATATCTACATATAATCAAATACAAAAAATATATCTACGAAAACTTATAAATCAAGTGAACCTAAACTGAAAACAAAACAATGGACGCTGATATTAGTTATAAGTGTGTGTAAGTTGTGTAAGTTTTAATAGCTTTTATTGTTCAAATTCCAAAGAAAGTAAATGTTGCGAAAGATATAGGTGTCGGAGGTTAGGCTTGTCTAGGAAGCAAAGTGTTTCAGTGGCTAATGTCATTCGGTGCTACGTCATTAGTAATGCAAAATTCTTGGATTTGTAAATACTTTATTTAATACACATCGATTCATCCCATAAACTACAAATTTAACAAGCATCAGTAATTTTGTCATTAAGGAATTACGACAACTAATACTACTTGATACAGTATCGTAGAAAACAGAAACTTTTAGAGCTTCCAAACCCTGCATCAACCCTTAGCACTCGGTAGACTTTTCTGATTAACTTTTTAAACATTGTAATTTTCCTGTAGAGGGTAGAATTTCAATGGAAATCAATACACTTCTACAATATTTTGTAGAAATTAATAAATAAAAGATTTTGCGGTTTTATGTATGTATTTCACACGGTTATCTAGCAGTATGCAGACAAAAATAATAATTTAAAAAAATACCACTTTGGCAGAAACATATCTTGTCGCCGTAGAAATCCGAGTGCAAAACGTTAAAACATCTACGACAGGTTGATACTTCAAAAAGTTGATTAACAGTTCGACAAAGGTTGCCAGCCAGGTATGTTACCGTTTTGTCACCGTTAACGACAGACAATCAGCCGATCATTTCTTTTCTCAGAGCCTGTCCGCATCAATTTCCCGACAGTTATTCAAAGAGAACCACCTCGTTTGCCATCTTGGCTGTCAAGTATGATATTATTGCGAGAAATGCAAGACGCGTTGAACACGAGAGAGCGAAAAACGGATCGCGTGAAACGCTGCGCCGCCGGCGTTTGGCAAACGAGCCTCGAATCTTTGCGGTTTCTGTGTACCTTGTGAATCGCGGCACCGAATCGCGAGGAGGGGGGCCGGCGAGGAGAGGAACGAAACGACGGCGACGGAAGGAAATTCGCCTTCTCGTGTTTGGCCGGACATGACCGCTGGAGATACCGCGAGATATATGTATATACCTACACGCTGTTCTCGTTGAGAGCACAGCGGTTCAAAGCGGCCGCGACGACGGAGTTGCGTTGCACCGCCGCGGGCGCATTGCATCGTTGCAACGCCTCGCGCGATGCATTGTATGCGCTGGCGCGGTCGCAGGAAATCGAGGCGAGTCGCCGGAGAATCTCGGACCTCTTCCCTCATCCCGCTTCGCTTTTACCACGTCCCGCAACCTTTCTGAACGTTGCTCTGCTCTTCTATCTCTTTTCTTGAAAGCTGCACCGCAATTCTGCTCTTTCTTTTTCGGTACAGTGGTACACTGATCTAATTTACAACTCACGGTCAATTAATACCGCTAATGATAGGTATCCCTCTCTCTTCTGAGAGATACGCCGCTGATCCAGAAGCATAAATCATGGTCGATTAATTGGCACCATTAATGATACGTTCAACCCTCTTGACAACCCGGGGTTGCGAATGAATTGCAGTTTTATTGGCGATATGAATGCAAACGGTGCTTGGGTATGTGAATCGGTAAAAACATAAATAGTTAATAACTGTTATAAAGGTATCAGCAATGAGATCGCAGGTATGTGACTTCAGCGAGTAACCAAACGGCAATGTTAATTATAGGGTCGAATTCTTCAATGGTTTGGGATTAGAAAATTGGAATACATTGGTTAATATATAGTCCATTAATACACTCCTGCAGAAAATGTAACTGTACTAAGTTTCAGATATTACTATATATTATTATATGTGTCTATACAATAATTTAATAGATATCTTTCATAATCTTACTGATAATCTTAAAGAATATCTTACTGATAATATGAAAGTAGTGGGTGTATAAATAGTTAAATTAAATCTGGAAACGCTAAAATTGTTAAACATACTGCAAATTTCCATGCATTTGTAGTTTCTAAATCTGTGATATATTTAAGGTGATATTTCCCTTTCTGTATTGTTGTGAAACTTTGATTTCGCATATTGGTATAATATTAATTTTTGTTATAATTTGACATTTAATAGTAATTTTGACGGAAACTAAATTATATTCATATATTTTGATATATGTACAATGTTTAGAGATCAAGACGAAATGATACAAACAAATTATCTATCCACTGTTAAGTAATATCTATTAAAAAATGATTTGCTCTGTTAATAATTTTAGTAGGTTGCAAATAATACGTCTGTGATGTTAAATTTGCCTCGTATTTCTTCTCTTATGTGTTTCGCGCACCCATTTTCTTAACAAATGTATGAAATCAGCCATGTCACTATAAAGGTTGACGCGTAAATTTATTTACGGCTTAAATACCGTTAAAAAGAGCGGACGGAGGGAGCGAGAAGTGGGAAATTTACAACATAATTTCGTTGGAATGTCGTACACCCAAAATGCATGGTAACTGTTAAAAAGGAAGAGGAAGAATATCGCAAGAATGTTTCTCTCTTCCGCGATCCACGGTAGTTTAAGCTAAGCGCACTTGCAGAAAACAGTCCCCAATTTTCTTCTTTTCACGAGATCCACGATTTCGTGTTTCTACACTGTCTACATGTGCATGTAACTACCGATTCGCCGGATAGATCCACGTCCTCGGTAGATCGGATCGCGCGAGCCTATGTTATTATTCAATAACAGGTGCAATGCCGTGGCTCTCTAATCCAGGTGCGTGCGGCGCAAACGAATCGTAGATGCACCGTCGGATACCGAGCCGACTATTATCTGCAAAGGCGGGTTTACCGAAGGTAACTATGTTACTTCGCGTGCATCTTGGATCTCTATGGGGTGACGCGGACTTCGCGGAGGATAATCTATGGGACAGCGAGCCCTCTGGGGTCTACTGTCCCTGTCGATGTTAATCGAGAAGATGAAGCCGTAGCAGAGGAAAAATAATGAAAAATAATGTTCATCGTTCCCATGGTATAGAAGGAATGCCCATGTTTTTTTTATGGTTCTGTCATGGAAATGGAAATGAGAAAAAAATATGTTCATCTTTAGAATTACATATCTTTGGGTACTTAATAACACTGAATTAAGAAGCTTATGTATAGACCGCGTATCTTAATAAAAAGTGTGTATTTATGATCTATAAAAAAAGAATGTGAAATAATTGTAAAAAATATATTGTAATTATTTCTGAATATTTTTTATTTAATATCTATATGTTCGCTTTAATAATCGACTATAAATATTCAGATATGTAGTTCACTAGAAGTGCATACATATTTAATAATGAAAACATAATTACATGCAATGCAAGTAAAGTTTTCAATCGTCGATTTTTATTGTCTAAAACCTTCGCCTGATTTAGATTTATTTATTAATAAATCGATAATATTAAACTGCTAAACCATTTCATTAAAAGAAAGAAGTTTTTGTAATAAAACAATTTTATGCACTTATAACGAAAATAAATACATCAAATAAAAAACTGCAAAAACATTAGCAGAATTTAAGGCTGTCGTTACAGTATCTCGATTTTACGGCAATTTTATTAAAGAAGAATAAACATTCTCATTCAATTTCTGTTCCTCGTAATAAACTTAGAGGATTTTTATTTTGCATAAATATTAACAGTTGAACAATCATAATAAATAATTCCTGATTATTTCCGAGAAATGCGTAAGAATGCGGCGCGTAAGGGATAATTGCTTCGCGGCACTCGCGAAGTCGCGCGTGTAATGTCGCGAAAGTGCGAATCCACCAGATACATGTCGCATAAATAATTCCATGTGCGCATCTCGTTGCATCGAAGATCGCAATATTTTCCATCGAGCTACCAAGCGGCGAGACGAGCAAACGTAATTAAGTGTGAGCAATTAAATCCCGCCGCGTACACACGTACTTCGTGTAGCACAACGCGTTAATGGATTTTTTTCTCCCCCCGATTCTTTCGCGACCGCTCTTTTCATCTTATTCGCCGAAGAAGGTGGATAACCGGTGAATTCCAGCCGGCGATTAATTACATTATCAACGATTCCCCGAACGGAAAATTCAAGTAATTTACAAGCCGCCTTCTCTCCCTCGATCATGCCAGTCGAATACCATCGACTTAAGTACCTACCGTTTATTAGAATTAGTCGTTTTACTCTGTTCTGTGATTACCGGGACACTTGATAAAGATATTATCGGGAAGTTAATCGCGCAGAGGGATGGAATTCAATTGATTAAGAAACCAGTATGAAAAGAATCGTGTTGGATCGCTCAATTTTTCATAAACGCCGTGCCAACGGGTTTCAAACATGTGCGATCTGCAATATAGAAATCAATTGATTCTATTATAAATCGATGTGCAATTAATCCTTACCGTCGGATCTACAAAGTACTAAATACGAATTCTTTACAGATTGGTTCAGTTTTCGCTAATGAATTTTATTATATGCCAAACAAAAATGAAATAATTTCTCCATTTTTTCGACCATAATGATAACGAAATTAATGTCGATGATAAAAGAAACCATAATCGCGATGAAATATTTATATTCCTGTGTACTATTTGTTAAACGTTTCATTAATGTTTTTATTCTTCTGTTTTTCAGGTAAGTTGATCGAAAACAAGATACTCTTTTTCTGCGTAAGTAGATTTTTCTAGTTTCATTTAAATAAACTAATGCTACGAATATAGTAACTGTCATCTCTATTTTCGGAAATAAAAAAAGCTTTAATCATCTAATTATTCGTTGAAATTATGATTTTCATTTACTTTCGTTGTGAAATAAATACATTTCCGTTTACTTTTGATTTCGCGCAAGTAATTTACGCTGTAATTTACGTTGAAATTTAAAAAGAAATACTATCGAGTCCTATTTTAGAATATCTAAAGAATATTCAGTATTTCTTAAGCCCAAAATAATAAACAGTTCAAACATAGCAGGTGCATGAAATAGTTGCGATGTCACACCATTTCTATAGAGAATTTTTCTGCGGATTACAATAAAGTTAAATCATAGGGGAGAGTCGATCAGTCAAACAAAACATTTTTAATACTCTAGCCACAAAATCCTTTTCGTTTTTCATAATAACTGTTCCGACGGAGAAAAGTGTTGTTCTTCGCTTAACTCCGAACTTGACGGAAGTGAATTAAAGTTGTTTGCAAGTCACCCGGTATGCATCCTCGGTCATGACAAGCTGAACTCGCGATTGTCTTGCGGTATTTAATCGTCGAGATCTCTCAAGCAGAGAAACGAACCTTGACCCTTGACATTGCACAAGTCAACAAAGAAGCCTCGTTGCAAAGTGAAAGAAAGTAACTGCTCCGTTCGCGATGGGAACGGTAATCGGATCACTGTAATTGCTCGATGACGGGGTAACTTACACGAAATGCCAAAAACATCGGAAATCCACTGATAATCAAATAGTAGGACACAATGATACATGAAGTGAGATTTGATTGCTCTACCTGGAAAATGGTTTTCCCAAATTATAGCGTGATCAAAAGACAATGCAAATGTTCTTTGAACATCGTTCTATTAAACAATTTCATAAACAATTTTTTGGCTTCTTTCAAACCGTGGCGGATTGTATTTATCAGAAACGTTTAACACGTTCGTCGCCCACAATTAGACACTAAAGTCCCCACATAATTAAAGCAATTTAATTAATTAAAATAAAACCAAAAAGTTCACATTTATCATAGGGGATGACTTTAGAATTCTTTCGCATTCGAAAAATCATAGTCGAATTCATTTTGCTCCAATATATTGCAATAAAAATAAATTTTCAAAATTGGTCAGAAATTAGTGTCACACAGATATGGGTGACGCGGCGACGAACGTGTTAATTATATAATTATTATAGTCATCTCTAGTTTCAGTGCATATTGTAAATCATGAAAATATTTTCTTGTTTGTCGATGCACTTTTCTTTGTGATACAAATTTTTGATTCCGTTTGAAATTGTTCAATTAGGTTTAGTCAATAACGATATAAATTTAATTTGAATAATTTGCAACAATGTACACTGAAGGCAGATAGAGATATTTCTCTCTTTATCACTCATTAGGTGTAGATAACAATGACATAAATTTTATGTTATCATTTGAAATAAAACAGTGTCTGGTACTAAGGTTACATTAACATATATTTATTTCTCGCTACGTAATATTCATGATAAAGAGAACGCTTCGTTGATACCATAAAACATTACATCATCAGATCTAATTAACAGAAAAATATTTGAGAGAATCATATCGTGCATTATATATCTTAAATAAAGCAGTGTTTGATTATCAAATTACATAAACATTCTATTGTTCATTTCTGTTGAGAGAAATAAATAATTTTATAAATATTATTTGAATAATAAACAACGTTCGTTGCAGTAAAATATTGCCCAATTTAAAAGTTGAAAATTACACCGCCGCTTAGGCACGATTAAACACTGTCTGGCTCAATTATACAAAAGAAGGGTCAACTAAAAATGTATTTCTACTTTTAATATTTTTAATAATTTGGAAACAGTTCAAATTAAATTCTACTGGTCTCTCCATTCCTTTCCATTTCACTTTTCATTTAAAAATAAAATGGTTATTGAACATAACCATTTTTGTCACTGATACGTAAAATTAAAAGTGTATTTATAATTTTCACTTTTGAGGAATAAAAAAGAGCAGTATCAATGTTTCTAAATACGAAGAGCCATGGGGCAAATGTTGAAATTTCCAATGCGATCTCGAAAGATAGCGGAGCAGTGTTGCATTCTGTGCAGCTGTAGCTGTAAGTAACGATAATATTATTCGTTCCGGCGCTACGAAGGAATTGCGAAAAGTTTTTGCATCGACTACGTATTTCACTCGACCTCTCGCGGAATCGATATAGAAGGCTCCGTTTTTTTTCGGGACTGGGAGTGTTACCACCTACGAGCCATTCTCGTCGCCGAGCGAACTGATAACAGGGAACGCGTTACACGATAAACCGAAGCCAAGAACTTCCTACATACATATAATTGCTTAACTCTGACAAGAACAATCCCGTATTGGCGAAACGGAGATAGATTATCGTATGTTCGTTTTAAATCAACAATAAGGCAACGGATACTACTTCGCCATTCAGAATCCTGTTGCAGTTTTTCGTTCCTATAGCTTGGAACAGCGCGAAGCTCTATTAACAAGACGCTTAGACGTTATAACTATGGTGTAAAGATACTGAACGAGCACTATACTGTTTAATAAAAAATAGCAAAAACACGTTATCACAATATATGCCCCAAGAAACAATTGAAGAAATTCAAATATACGATCTCAATAATTTTAAATTAAAATATTTTGAATTCCTCATTTTGATGGTATCATTTTAAAGTGATAATTAGATTGAGGATTTTCTGCAATTCTTTAACAATTGCGTAGTTGTAATTCAAAACTTCAGAGAAATTAACAGAGCTAAGAAATGTGAATATATTATTATGAATCTTTTATATTAATACAGAAGGTAACAACCTGCTGGTTTTTATTTCTTATAAATCATGCAAATAATTTTGCAATTATATTCACGGATTAATGATTTATAATGAGGTCAACAGTCAAATAGCAAATAAATATTAAAACTCAAAGACAGTGTAATTAAATTGATTACTAGCACACTGGCTTAACTTAACCTCAAGAAATCCATAAAATCAAAATAAAAATCATCGAAACTAACTGTGAGATCCGTAAGTATCCCTGTGAGTTATCCGTAAAAATGTATTTCTTCTTTTAATAATTGCAATAAGTTGGAAATATATAATGATATTCTTAAGTTTTTCTAATGTCGTTATAGTTTTAGTATTCGCCTTGCCATTTTTTAAACGAAAACATAAAATTCATGGACTACTCTTTTAAATTGAATAAAAACTATAACTATTACTTTATATTTATCGAATAAGACGTATTAGATTTTTTATTTCCTCATTTTGTTTTCCTTTTTTAACATAAATAACAAAACAGCGATTAGTCGCCCCACAGTAACCGGATTTGATAATTCGAATTTAATTGTATTGTTCGAAGTATAGGCTTAGACGCATGTTAGAAAACGTGGAACGCTTAATGTCCGAGGATCGTGTAGAAGTGAGACTAATGCCGATTCGAAGATAAACGGCTCAAATGGCAAAATACGCTGGCCGGTGTAGTTCGCAGCCAAGTCGACGTTAATCCGACGTCGGAGAATTTTAGCGACTTAGGGATTTTTAATCGTAGAGCCGCGCGTCATGTTTCCCCCTTCCGAGAAGCTTTTTTTCCTCTCACATCCTCAATTACCCAGGATTCACCTTTCCACGTGCACCGGTTCCCATAATCCGAAATTACGAGTAGCCTCGTTGCGATGCACGCATGCATTACGTGCATGCATAATGTGTACGTTGAAGATCCGATGGTAACCCCGACGCGAGACCGTTTTCACCGCTCGTTACGTGTTCGTGACTGCCATAATCGCGAAAAGAAAAGAAATTATCCGCCGCGTGTGTGTTTACCCGTGACCCTTTCTCCCGTAATTAAAACGTTGGACCACCATAAGTGGTCAATGTTTCGTCGATCGTCGTCAACACATACGCCTTCGTTCGTGAAAGCAATGCGTTATGTCGGTGAACAGAATAGAGCACAGGGTCTACTATATGTTGTAAACAATCTTGAACAAACGCCACACCATTAGCTTCCACTTTAAGCCTCCGTTCAAGGCGATCTTGTTTGTCTGTTAATAAGTTTTTTAAAATGTTTCTTGTTTGATTTTGTTACCGTAAAAAAGAATCACCGGAAAGAAATAAACATCTTATTGTTGATAGGTATATCTGGCTAATAAATCTACATCGTTTCTTAGTTTATTCAAATTCAATCATTTATAATCGATAGCGTTCCGTATCTTTTGTTTCACAGCCTCTATCATTTTGTTTTACAAGTAAAAGATTTTTGACATCTTCCCAACCCACCATTCAGAAATGATCTTGCATCATGTGTTATTATAGTATTATATTTAAAGGTGATCCTGCCAGGTTTTATTCCTTTTTGTTAAGTAAATCTGTTACCTTCCTCAATTTTACTATCTCATATAAAAGTGACTATTTACTCTAAAATAATTCTAATAAGTAAGGGGTTAATGTATATCTCCTATAAAAAATAACTATTTGTGAAAATCAAAATGTATATAATTAGAGATAAAATGAAAGCTTTTTACACAACAGCGATTATATCCAAATCAAGGTTTTCTTGAAAAAAAAACGTTAATCTTATCAGACTTTCAATATCGAAACACACTTTGCTTTCTTTTGTGTAGTTGTTTCATTTCCAAATGCAATTAAATAACGTTGATTAATTTCAACGAAAGTGCAATTTAGTAAGTTTATTCCGATCTGCAGCTTGAACATACGTTAGAATATGGCGAAATGTGTTGCGAAAAATGAAATCCGCGATAAAGTCGATATCTATTCCGATTGCATTGTGATTTTCTAGTTGCCGGGAAACTTATGGTCGGTACATTGTACCTTTTGTGTTATTCAGGCCAATCGTGATCCGCGAAACGCGACGTTCGCGTGGCCATTCATACGCTCGAATAATGTTAGCGGTAAATTGCTAACTCGATTGATAACGACTGGTCCAATTGAGATAGCCGCGAATAGTTTACGACATTGCCAACAGATAAGTTAATTTCTTCATATGTACGGGTATCCTTCTACTAGATACATTGTAATTTAAGTTGTTGCGAGCTCTATCTAAACGACGTTACTGCTACGTTAAATCGACGTTCGATTGAATGAACGTCTGTAACAATCGATCTTCGAGATCGTTCGCCGATGTTAACAACATTCGGCTCGCCACTTTAAGTTGTCGACAACATACCATCGCATTAATGTAATATTTTATTCACCTATCTCTCGCCATTCATGCCAATTGATGGGTCTAATGGGTACAATAAATTCATACTAACGATAATAACGGGGTATCATTGCCAGAACACTGGTATGAATCGAAATAATGTCTGGAATAATTGTGGTAATTCGTTTATCTCAATTTTAACATTATTATTGCATATTTAAGCCATGTTGAAAGTGTCAGTTGCAACAAGATTGTATTATCGGAGGGTTCGCATATTGCATTTTATGGATTCAATATTAAACGGAACTTTTCAATTTCAGTCACCCTGTTTCATTATTAGGTCATATATTTTCCATTCTGTGTAAAATAACTTCAATCGTGTCCTTGTTTTGAATCGACGGCAAGACTTTCATGGACATATTCGTCACAGCCTACTCGATCGTCTAGGGTTAATTTATTTGAACAAAGCTTGAGATGATTGGACTAAATTGCATATGCAATTCTACTATTAAATTCTTGATCGAAGGTGTATATATTTTAGTTATTCACGATTATTCTAGCTGCGTACAATTTAAAGTATTTGCATCAGATTTGACATAATCCTAATATTGTTAAGTTCTTAATTGACTCATAGAAGTGATAAGAAAATATATTCTATTCGATTGTCGCTTACCTCGCATTGCATTAATGGAAAGAGTCAACTCAAAATGTCACGCGATTTAAAATAATTTAAAAATTAATATAAAAATCAGAATTTGGCAAAATTAGGATGGCGGATGAGAAATAAAGACTAACGAATCAAATTTTATTCGACACTATCAAATACATATGTAATCAAATATGTCAGGATAAAAATGTATCCGAATGAGATTTTATTCGCAGGAGAATCTATTCATACAGGAATTTGTACCTAAAATAATTGATTTAAAAAGAAGAATTATTTCAAATATATAGATAGAATAATTTATGATGAAGAATGTTAATGTAATTACTCGAATAAATTGATAGAATAATTTCTGACGTACGTTGAATAATTTTTATTTGAATAAAATAACATAAAGTAAGATTGTTTTAGATATATATTTATTCGAAACAATTCGAGTAATGCCCAATTCTGATAAAAACGTGCATTAAAATCAAATTCAAGGTCGAATCTTTATCAAAATTCAAATGTTTTATGCGAAACGGCAGTATCGCGTACAGATATAATTAATCGGTGCACGCCATATGCTGTCGGCAGAATAGAATTGGGATTTAATGGCCGGCTGATTAGACGCGAATGAAAAGTTCTCGCACACTCCCGTCAATTGTCATTGAAACTTCCGCTTTGCGTTAAGCGTTAAACGAAACCGATACTGTTACTTGACCCAATCGCACGATTCAATGAGAGAGACCACTCTCGTTGACCTCGTGATTCATCCGCTCGCGAATTCTATTCTCCGCTCCTTTCGATTGTCATCAGTATTTTTATCGTATTTTAAGTAATGCAAAGTAGAGTGGCGCCACACCATACCGGAAACCTTGTCACTTTTTGCGATAACCTACGACCGTCGTCAGCGTAAATAAAATCTGGCTGAAACTCGAGGACAGGGATGCATCTGCTGCAACAAATATATTCGTCTGCCATTTTGATTATTAACATCACTTTTACCGATCTCTTGCATACAGGATGTCCTAAAAGTCATTTTTAAACGGAAAACAAGGACTTCCTCAGGTCATTTAAAGTAACTTTCACTTTAGCGCAAATCTTATTCGCGGCTTTGTTTCTTAATTATTAAAGAAAAACACTGGCCAATAAAAGGCTGATGCAAGGCAGAAAAGCCAACGAACGAACGAAGTCCACTGATTGACTCCGCCGCTTCGCGCGAGCTGACCTGCCTCTCATTGGTCAGCGTATTTCTTTAATAATTTGTAAACGAAGTCGCGGATTGCATTTTCGCTAAGGAAAAAATTACTTCAAAATACCTCAGAATCTCCTCATTTCCCGATTACGATTAACTTTTTGGACATATCATTCAATTTTTTTTACTGATCTCATGTATATAGCCGAGCTGAAAATCGTATTCTTTGTCTCTTTCAAATGCACTCTATCTTTAGTCATTCTTGTCTTTCTATAAGAAACGACCTTGAAACTTTAAGATACGTCTTCATCGCGCAAGTCCGCGCAGGATTCAATGATGCGGTTCTTCGCGTTTTCTCGCATTGGTAAAAGGCAGCCACTGATTCTTTGATCCCCGAGTAAATGAAATAGCTGATTCACCGTTCTATATTACGAGAAACACTGACGTAAGATCTGCTTACCGAGGTCACCTCTGCTGTCGACTAAATAGGCAACTGAAATTAATTAAGATCAGAAGCAGGATAGAAACTATGTATGTATACCGACTGCGAACCGATTTAACTTGAGCCGCTTCGTTCGCGAGAACCTGAAAACTAACACTCGATACTTCGTCTAAAAAATGTCAATACCACTTTTGAAACTTCTATTAAAAAACAATAGTAAAAGAATATAATCACGTCGATTCAGCAGCAGCTCACAAAATTATAATAAAAATTACTGGAAAATATGAACAAGTGAAACAAATTTTTTAGTTGATTTTTTATTCAGTTATCTTCTCTTATATTTATTAAAATCATTAAAAGAAAAGACAGTTTTTTATTTCATTTCTGTCTCTTATAATTTAGTTACATCATTTTTATTTTGTATATAGATCCGCAATCTGATTATCGATTTTTAGAGCTTTCAGAACGGAACATTAAAGTTCTTTAAAATTCTGAATGTACAATTATACATGTTCCTAAAACCTTTACAAATGATACAAATGATAACACTTAATGCTGGATGGCTACGAAGTAGATTACTGAATTATTTGTATTCTTTGCTATTCACAATTTTTCACAGTCTGTGATAATGTTTGGACGTTCTCTTATTCTTTAATCAACTTTCCCTCTATTAACGTCGCAGACCATATTTTTTAAAATTATCTAGTTATAAATGAAACACAAATCATTCACTTAATGAGTAGAATCAAGGTAAATCATTTAAAATCACAGTATGTTCGGTACAGTTATAACAGAACCTCCATTATTCAAGACGAAAACATGAATGTTCTGTCCCTGTGAACAAAGCATGAGAGTTTCCAACGATTCATAAGTATTTTGAGGAAGAGCAAAGTAATACTTTTATCGATGTTAATTGCAATATCATATCAAATAACACGTTACTTTATTTAATAATTATTTCCATACCTATGATCACCATTCGAATAATAATTTCAAATACTTACAAAATAAAATAACATTTCAGACAATATTATTTCATTTAATTCCTCATAATTATTCGAAATTATTAACATTATTTATAACGTTATTGTATATATAAAATGAATAATTATTTCAAATAATTATAACGAAATAAGTAACATAACATCGTTTGAAATGTTATTTAGTTGATAATTATTTGAAATATTCCATAGCAATATTTTACCATCCCTATTTACAATACACTTGATTCCATCGCTAATAGGCGTGAGGTAGCTCGAGTAGGTTGCAGGGAATGGATTTCGGTGCGTTGTCTACATATTCCCCAGTCATCGATGTCTCCCTAATGGCCAGTGGGAGAGGCGGCCGTCGCTTTCCACTGTAACAACAAGGAGCCGTACGCAATAGTAAAACAAGACGGACCGCAGAAAAGTGTCCGTATAATGTACGATCGTGCGCACGACAGGTGGTCGCGTTTATTACACTATATCGTGGCCGGGTACATGCACACCCCCGGGCCCCCATACATGCGCGTCGCATTGCTTGCTGGTTGACAAGCGACAAGGGAATGCCCGGCCGTGTAAATGCGTAATACGACACGTGAAATCGTTTCCATGTATTGAATTACCAGGAATTGGAAGGAAAGTTCCCGCGAGACCGCAGCCTGCGACACGAAGGGATGTCGGACCAGTCGTTATTAACCGTTAATGAAACAAAAGTTAACCCCTTTACCGTCGACAAACTAGAATAACACGACGGAGACCGTGAAACGGAGCATAAGACACGCTAGCAAATTCAAATATTTATTATTAATTAGCAGTATTTAGCACGGAGACATTCAAACTCGATCCTTTTATTCCATTAAAGTTGAATCGTGTTGTAGTGGCAGTGAAAATATGGATCCTGAGGTGGTTGTGCGCTAGATTTAACAAATGTATGCATATAATATATTTAATGAATACAAACTAATGAAATAATATAATTTATTTATACATTCAGTTTATCTACGCAGAAGCCAACCCTAATAAAGACACGCTATAAATTAGACTGATTGCATTTAACTTAATTCTTCTCAGACAATTTTCTCAGATCAACTATCAAAACCTGGAACATATTTATTCGAAAAAGTAGTAACTAATAGTTTAAATAAAATACATTACAATTGGACGTTGGAAATAGTTACTCGGTTTAAATAGAATTTGGTATTGGATTGAATTAATACGGATAATGCAAATATTATTATCATTATAATGACAATACAACAGCAGTTTTATATTCTTTAAATGGTTTTTCTGTTTTACATTCGTTCTACTTAGTTTTCTCATAAATGCAATTGAATTACCAATTACAAATAATTTAGGTTTAATGGTTTTTATTTCAAAATGGAAAAAATCATGAAAGTTCATTCATGAACAATGGGTGGGAAAGATGATAACAATCACCCCTCCATCGCATAAGAAAACAAAACAATAGAAACTATGAAACGGGCCAGTTAGATCAATTAGAAATTATCGAAAGATATTTAAAATCATCCACAATACCCTGGATATAGAATAAAATAGCAAAGCTATAAAATCGCAGTTGATTGTCAGACTATGCTGTTAATTTGAAAGTACAGGTATATATCGTTAGAACTATAACCATCTGAACAGATTTCGCAAGTCGTCCACTATCAGCGGTGATATTTAGTGGCGATATTTCATAGAAGCATGTAAGCTCGTTAAGTTTCATCGAGCGTAAAGCAAAAGATGCTCTTGCTCGTCGGACTGTATTAGATGTTACATAGAGCAAAAGCTCATTAACGCGTCAAAATATCGCTTACCGGAGCGATTTGCTTTCCAGCGTACAAGACAGGATCTTTGATTAATCGCGTGTCAATTTGCCGGTGACGATAGACGAGCTGCTGCACCCGTGAACGATTAACGAACGGTAGTTTCGAGAGGCTTATACGAGGATTTGTAGATTAACCGTTTAGGCAAGTGGCTTGCAATGATAATAATAATCTGTCATTACCGTGCGTGCCATACGTTTGTTCTCAAATACTGTGGGAATCTTGTGTTGAAACTGTTGAATCGGAGTGCGGATAAACAATGGATAGTTAGGAGAACATTCTAGTTATTCTAGCTAGCGTTAAGTTATTCGAGTTATTCTAACAATTTCGATTTGGATAAATTTACATTCGTTTAGCTCAATTTTCAGATTACTTTTGATTAATTAAAATATTTGTAGAAGTTACAATTTTGACATTTCAAGGCTACGTTACCGAATGATTCGTTTAGAAATGTAACAATTATTAAATTCAATACCGAATAAAATTTTTTAGTTTTATGCAATCTGTTCCATTTTGTTTCGGAACAAACGAGTTTCGATTATATCTTCAGATTTAGAGTTATTATAGAGAAAACATATAGGAACATTGTATTACTTACAAACAAGTGCTGTATATAATAATTATAGCACGAATTATTATGTAAAACAGGTATCGTCCTCCTATACAATTTGTATAAGTCAAGAGCACGGATGCGATTTAATTTCTTTTAATCCTGCTTTTATACCTGTTTTGAAACTTACCTACTCATTTCTGTCGAAAACGCATCAAATCCGCAGTCTAATATACTACGGAATTAACGAGCAAAACAAATTGATATCATATTATAAAACACGCCTGATTACCGAATGTTCGTTATCATATTTATTATCTAGATTGGCTCTAAACACCGGTATCTAATTAAAAATTATTCTCCTAGGTACGCATTATCTAATCTAAATTGTGACAACATGTTAATGACTCCGGCAATCGCAGCAAAGAAATATTTGCCATTTAGCGATACCGCATACTTCCGATCGGTCATGAAACGATCCCTGACTCGCCAGCGGTCACGCATTTAGCTGATTTCGATAATACATCATGTATCCATAACGCGTTCCTGGAAGGTGTCACGCAGGTGTAATAATATTAATAGAATCCCTTATCCGCGAGCAATTTTAATTGATATGTCAAGCCGACTGACAAGTGGCTAATGTGTTACACCACCGTGCCAGCCTGAACGATATTCGCCCCGTAATCAGTTTCGATTACTTAGCTCTCAGATGTAGAAGAAAAAAAAAGAGTATCTCGGGACATTTCATTTGCGAATAAACAGGTTCGAGAGAAAAATCGATCCTTTCTCGTCGATCACAATTTTCAATCGCAAGGACAAGCCACGTGGAATATTCGTTCTATATTTATCAAGAATTGAAATGAGGAATGATCGATCGAAGATAATCCTTGTAGATCCAACGGTCTCTATGTTCAGTCTTGTTTAACCATTTTTATTTGACGTATAAAATAAATCGGTTCGTATTAGGTTACCGCGAAAGTTATTATTGCATCTTCAAAGCATCCCGGTTTTTACATATTCTCTTTTAAAATTGTTCAAATTATACAGGGTGTTTCATAAAAGATTATTAGTTATTGGAAAGGATGATTATTAACGCGATTTGAAGTAACTTTCTCTTTAGCGAGAATTTTCTCCATGACTCTGTTAATGAGTTATTAAGGAAGAAACATGGACCAATCAGAGATCAAGTATGACTGATGTTCCGCCCTTGCAGGTAATGCCGTGTCGTGCTCCCTATCGTGTTAAAACGTGTCAGCTGTAATCGTTTTCCAATCGGTCTGTATTTTTTGTTAATAACTGATTATCAAGAAAAAAGTTACTTGGAATCATCTTAAGAATCGTTACTTTTAAGATTTTATAACATTTTTCGGCCACACGTTAGAGAATCTTTAAATAATTGAATAAATTTCTTAATTCTAGGATACATTATAATCAAAATAACAGGAGATCTAAAGTTCTTTTGTTTACATTTTTATAGTTTCTTTTTATAATTTCTTTTTATAGTTCTTCTATCGTGAAATGGAATTATGAGTATTTATACTGAGATTTATCATCATAATGAGCACGATATGAGTGATGTTCTATATAATGTTTAATAAATTGTAACTATAGTTACCCAAGCACATTTGAAGAAAAATTATCTTTACCATTTATTCAGTGAAGTAGTTCGTAAATAAATAGCACATACCTATTGATTCGTTATACATAAATTAGAAAGATGGTATTAGAATAAAATTCAAAGATCGCAGCTTTTTCTAGATTGCCATAATCATGAATGACAAAAAGGGTAAAATGCCAAATGCCTTTATATTTCCAACAAGTTTCTTAAAATAAAATCTCTTCGCTACATATTATTTCTTCTGTCACAATTAAAACGAACAAATAGTGGAATAATTCATAACGAATTACTATTAATATGATTCACATAATACTGAATTATAACATAATTTCTCTTGTATAAATTCATTATATGAAATTTCTATTATTTCAAATTCATCAAAGTTATATCAAGATTACGAATAATTACTATTATATGATTCACGTAACAATGATTTATAATATAATTTTCATTATATAAATATATTATTTGGAATTGCTATTATTTCTTTGGCAATATTAAAGTAATTTTCAAGTAACAGCATTTGGAATAAGGATCTGAAATGAATTATTCCAGATAATTATTTCTTACCTTAATTCCATATAAAATTTGCCCAAGTCAGCTCGATCATTCATTCGGCCAATAAATGTAGAAGCAGTTTACCGATGGAAGCCTGGCACGATGATAGTATTAGAGTGATCCGATACTTATTCTAGCTGGTTGCTGGAACTTTATTCGCCTCTTTGATTTCTTTATCGTATGTCCGCCGATACAGCGTGCTTGTTAAATTATTAAGCGATTTCGTTCGAGCCCGAAAGAAAGGCAATAGCGAGCGATTAGCATATGCGATCGCGAAAAGCGTGTACGTCGTTGCATAATGTAATGAGTCGTTAAACATTCATAAACTTTATGGCTATTAGCTAGTAAACCATAATAGAAGACGGTGAACAATCACTGAGGATTACTGCCCGTGAGCCAGTGAATAATGGAAAAATCTGAAAATCCCCGTGAATGTATCGTCGTTATAATTTTGCGGAAAATGATTTCGGCTCTTCGCAGTATAAATGTAAATTCCGTTTTGAATATTTCAGGTTCGTATTATAAAATACATATTTTAAATATTTATATATAATAAGTATTACATATAAGTTAAATACTTATATATAACAAGAATTTAAAATATATATTTTATAATATAAACCCGAAATGTTCAATTGAAGTATATAATTTCTTTACAATTTTCTCCCACAAAATTAACATTCGTGTCTTTATATTCGAAATATGTGCATTGTTAAAAACAAACAGATGTTAAATGTTCAAGATGCATGCATTAAATAAGAGAAATGTTAGAAAGCGTTTATTTTACAAAACAATATGTGTTTGTGTTTTGTGGTTTCATTTTCACTCGTAAAAATTAATTGTAATTAAAACAATTTCAAATAACTAATACTTCTAAATTTCTATTTAGACTCATGAAATATTATTTCGATACTATTTTCGATTAATGCATTTATCCCTATAACATTAAATAAACCTTGAAATATTATTTCATATAAACAAGAGTATTTCATTAACAATTTCCACACTTTTTCAAATAGATTTTTTACCCAGCCTGTCCTCGTGGAAAGGTGGAATGCGCTCTCGAGAGAATCCTTTCGTGGTTCTCGCGAGTCGCGACCTCGAATTACGAGCGTGTAATTCCCCGATGCCCGTTTCTGTTCGTGTACTTATGTATAACCCTCGCTGCAAGTTATTATTCCGTTCGTAGTATAGCGGTCGTAGAGGTGCTTGGCCAGTGGCCGTGTTAGAGGCTGGATCTCCGAACAAAAATTAGGATTACGTCTGGAACTTATAGGCGCCGTCACTGATCTGTCGGAAATGTTCGCGTTGATTATGCGAATTTCATTAATCCTTCGCGGACTGTTCCTGCTTCATTACTTCTACGTTAACGCGGCGAGTGCTTTCGACGATTTTATGGCAGCCGTGACTAAATCGATTCGCATAGTTATGAATCAGTTCTTTTGCATATTCTTGAATGTAGTTTTTGAAGATCCAAATTAATGCTTCAATATTAATAACCAAGTAGTTATGTCGTTAAAAAATTGAGATGGAATGTTTGGAATTTTCAACTTTCAAGAGTAAGTCATACTTAAAGTCATATATGAGTGCGAACTACAATATAGAAATAGTAGGGTAATAAATAAAGTAATACATATATTACTCTATTTAACTACTCTATCATAGAGTAGCATGCTAATATATTTATTGCATTATAGATGCGAAGTGTTTTATATTAAATACATATGCATTACTTTTATTACAGAAATCGAATGCATGAAATGAAGCGTCTATATTTTATCAATCTAATATATAAAATATCGTCCTACTTCATAGGAATACTACAGAAATAAAGCCAAACTATTTTTGGTCAAACAAAATCTCAAAGACATCTTGCATCAAATAAAATATTCTATCGTCATCATTCATACGAAGTTCTATTTCGGAAGTTTGTTACGTAAAGTCAAACATTTTAATTGTTCAAATAAAATTCTGATTCAAGGACACTTTACATCGAAGAGAATATTTAATTTTCGTGTAATGAAAATTCATGTACGATTCTGTTTAACTTTCAGTAACCTTGTACACTAGTTGAGAATAAAACATCAATTTAGCGTTTCACGTAGTGTGCAATCAGACGAATAAATCGTTTTGCACTTTCCATGCGGGTTCTCTCGCAACCCTAACATCATTTCATAACCAGTCATTTTTGCGAAAATAATTGTACAAGTTAAGGGTTAAAGCAAAATGAACGGTCGGAATAACGTTTTGCCCATCCCCATTTTGGCACCGATCGCTGGATATGTTTACTGAACCAGAACCACGGAAATGATTAAATAAGTGTCAATTTCAATAAATTGGTTCACTCGACTAACTAGATAATTCCAGCGTACAATCACCGGCTATACAACCGTTCGCCTGTTCAATGAAAAACCAGTAACGTAAGATTTCTCGGGTTGGTTCGACGAGCAGAACAGAACTCCGCTCGTTAGAATCTTGTCGGTTGGAAATATGAAAACGAGGAGGCCAGCCAATCAGGAGAAAAGAAACTCCGATCGGTCACCAGACACAGAAAATTTGTATCGATTAAGATGGAACGATCGGAGTCGTCATCATCGATCGATTCGTATCGGCGGCGGTGAACGCGCGACTAGGTGGCCTGGCCGTGTTTCGATTAAGTCACGACCGATCGATCGATCGGTCCCCGACTCTGGCTCCGGCGCCGGAGTTGCAAACTCGTTTCACCGGAAGCAATTATATTTTAATCAATTTTTCGACCAATCCTATAATATCATTATCGAAGATTACGCGTATTCCGTTAATTAAAAAGTAATAAAAATTTTCGCCGCGAAAAAAAAACGAGCCACCCGGCTCTGAGAAATGATTATTTACTCGGGTAATAACAATTTTCGGTCATTATATTATTAAAGCTAGCCATCGGAAGCTCCTGTTCCTTTGACGTTCCTGGGAAACTGTAAATTAGCTTCTGCTTACAGTAAATGTCAGTGCCAACAAGAGTTTTTGCTCGACTTTTTAATGTAGTTTTATGACAAGCCGGACGAACCATTAATTTGATAATTTAATTCACGAAATCGTGTGTAATTCCAGTAAGCAATTCAATCAATACCCGATACGAAATAACAGTTATTTTAGCATGTGACAATCAGGGCGCAACTTTCATCGAAATTCTTCTCGAATTGTTTTTATAAGTTATTTCAGAAATTTCTAGGATTTTGAAATTCTTTATCAATTATGCGATCTTTAATTTCTCGATAAAGTTGGAATCATGAACTAATGATTCAGCCAATGCCGACGCCAGTGATGCGATCGCTAAAATTTTAGTTTTTCCTCTTGGCATACATATGAAAAACGTCATTGCCATATTAGCACCTATGCTGCGATAATAAGCGCACCGCGGATTTTATGAATTTATTGGTAAACTGTGAAGTTGAAATATGAAACAAGCGAACTATGAACAAAATTTTCAACTTAATTCTTGTTTCTTGCAATCAATGGCGATACTTTTTATTTTAACGATCAATATTAATGTTTGTTTCGAAATTTTTATAACTTTTCAATTATTTCATATTAAGTAATTTCTTTGAAACACATCGACTTGTATTTTATTTATACGACAAGTGTTTCAACATCTTTCGAATTTTGATTAAATTCGACAATAAAGTACGATTTGAAACTCATCAGAGAAGTGTTTTTATAACATTCTGATGATGAGGCTCGCGTACATTTATAAAACATAAAACATAAAAAATATACTAAATTAATAACTGATATTATGGACAATCGTAAATATACTCGTTTATATTTCTATCAAAAATGTTCGCTACTTAAATATTAATAATAGTAATGCGTTCTCTATAATTTTATGCTTTATTCTGAACATATTATTCTTAATATGATTAAGAAGCAATTGGCTCGCCTCCCACAATACTATTGTTGTCCACTGTTAACGTAATGATCGTCGAATAGCATTTCCGAACAGCGCAGAACACCAGGTGTTTGCCGTGTGCATTTAATTAAAATGACACCTCCGCTTTCACCGCGGGCCGCGATAACACGAACATGGTTCACGCGAAATCATTCATCCGCTCGTTTCATGGCCGACATAGTAGCTACCGAACGATCGTAAATTTCTCGCGGCTAGACTGCGATCATTGTTTATGCAAATTGTGTTAAAATACACAGTATGCACGATTAGATCTCGGTTTTTATACGGATCCAGACCTTTCACAGAAATTAAATATTTTTTGCACAAACCTACACATTGTTTATTAACGGATCTGTTGCAAAATGTTTCTAAACATTCATAGACAGTTCCAGTTCCTTCATAAAAATTATAATTTATATATTTAACAATTTTCCTTAGAAAGCATAATTTGTAACTCATTTGAAACGTGCAAATTACGTGTTCATTACGAAAAAGAGTCATTTTTATACAGTCCCCAAAATTAAAAAATTAATTAATTGTTTGTGTAGACTGTAGCGGTTAAAACATTGCTGAATAATTTTATAATTATGTAATAATTTATATACATTCCTTAATCTTTTGTAAAAGTATTTTTACACAGATTTAGATCTATTGTAAAAATTATTTACATACTTATACACGGACTTAGACCTCTTATAAGAACAGTTAAATAAAAGAACATTCCGAGCGTGTCAATATCTTTATAATTTTTCTTAAGATCGCCATTAACAGGCTCCATATGATTACGATGGAAATGGGACTAATAACGTGCCACGCAACGGTGCAGATAACTATTGCGCTAATTTGCAGCGACGCTCGGCGTAGACAACCAGAGTAAAACGACTACAGAGAAATTATTGCTCTGCATCTGCCTCGATTTCATAATTCCCTCTCTCGCCAGACTGTCTATCGTTATCGGGTAATGAGCTGTCGGCGAAGATAAATTCGCAGAACACACAAACAGTCGCTTTGATACCTTGGAATATAGCGCGTGTTATTAAAACACTTGTGCATCTGCTGACTTTCGCAGAAACGCCCCCCCCTTGCGCCCCACGCTTTAAATAAACGCAGTTCTTTTAAAACGATCCTCTTCGAGAAATGCTACCCCCTAACAAGCAATCATACCCTCTGGAATGACGAGTCTTTTATTATACTTGCTATCTAGTATGTATGGTCGTTTTTATACTGAATTCAATGATCATTTTAATCGGTACTGCAATCTTAATTCCTGTATTAAATTTTCATTAAAAGTCCATTGAATAAGAGAATTAGTTAAATGAATGATTGTCTGAAGATATTCGATTGCTGATAATATTCCTTGTGAAATTAATCGTGTATAAGAATTCCATTATTAGTGTTAATTTTGAAAACTTATTCAAATTCGTTGACGAACGAAATTCTGTTGACAATAATTGTTTGTGAGAAAAAAATTATTATCGAATTCACAACACTTTCCGTAAAGCTAATGTTGAGCAAATGAAACTCAATATACTATGACATAAATCATTGTAGATAAGATATTATAATTTACATCACTTGTTAGGTAAAACGTGGTAAGATTACGGAAACTAAAGAATTTAAAATTATTTTTGGCTCGTTGTGTTAATTACTCTGTTACTTATCAGAGGATGATGTGACAGTTTTAAATAGAAAAAATGTAAATATATGTGAACTTTTAAATGATATATGATATTTCATTTTTTATAAAAAATAAAATTGATCAAAGTATGTAAGTATAAAATATTTCTTGTGCACAGTTATTGAGATTGAATATCCATGAAGAGAGATACAGTTACTGATCTCTGCGGATCATAATTACACAGTAACTGGTACCATAACTTTTTCTTTCGTTTCTCCTAATATTCGATTTGATATTTGTTTCGTGTGAAAATTTCTCCCGGTAGAAAAACCTTTGAAATTTACCTATAAGTTGTTAAGAAGTGTCAATTAAATTGCTAAAGTTGCTTTCGGTAGCGAAAATCCCTGAAGTCCGCCAACAGGGCACAGTAACTGGCTCTCTACCCCAGCAAGGTAAACGCGAGACTTCGAGCATAAGAATGGCCGGAGTCAGCTTTTGCAGCGGGCACACCGTTATACCGGTTTACACGAAATCAGTCGTCCACGCGAACGTGTTAAGATAAACTAATTAATATTCCGTTTGCTCCCTGTCAACAGTTTCGACTTCTTATTCTCGAATTACTCGGTTTATCGACATAGTTATCGCATTCCGATTAGAATCCCGCGGCGTACGTCACCGGGGCTGACACGCGTGGGCGGTACAGAAACCCCTCGTCGCTAGGAATTACAATTTTTCCGATCGGGCCCTGGATCCCACTCGTTGCGCCGATCGAAAGTAGTTTGACATTTTTTCGGCCGAAACGAAAGGTTAGCGCAGCTTTTAACGACGTGCAAGCGATAGTCTGCGGCACCGGGCGTGGGTGTCGCATGGGCGTGCAAAAGGAAGTCTTCCTCTGCACGGATCTTCATGGTGTAACGTTGACGATCGCGCCCCTGCCAAACTGGCGTATAGTGCGACAAAATCGAAGAGTTTTGGACAAAAGACGAAGCACTTAAATGAATGTCCACATTTCGGATACGTATTTGTGGAGTACAATATGTATTAATAATTAAAATTTGACAAATTTGTTAAAATTTTTTCTGATTCGATATTTCCTGCTTAAGTATTTTCAGATTCACTTGCCGAGATTTGCAAATCAAAAAATTCTTCATTAAATACAATTTGCTTATTAACTAATATTTACTTATTTATAAATAATAGCGGGTCTTTATGCGAGATCAAAATCGTCTGTCATAGTTGCAATAATCTGAACGAGAATAAATATCACTTTCCTTTCTTAACTAGTGTAATAGATTGAAAACAATGTAATATGGAACGATATAGAGATAGAGAATCGATCTTTTTCTATTTTCTTGATTTTATTACTAGCGTTGTTCATTTTTTTGTTAGCAACAACTGTGTACGTATGTTAACGATAAAAATTTCTCACCGTTGAAAATTTTGTCAGATTATGTCAATAATTTATGAGGAATAAAAAAACTGGACCCACACCGTGTCGGAAATCGTGTCAGTTTCCTAAAACACAAAACTAGCACTTTTGCGCCTGTAATTACACAAATGATTAAAAGGAGAATAAATAGTCAAAATAATATAGTAATATATTTCAGTCCTAGTATTTATTGCTTCGAAAACATTTGTACTCTCTTCCTTCAATTGCAAGGAAACATAAAACCATTTCATATTTCCTTATACTTTCCTAACGAAAATTGAGAATTATTATCACTAACATTTTATTTGAGACGCGTAACATGCAAAATGTTATAATAAATATATATTGGCTCAGAACTGTGTCCGCTAATTATTCACCAAAATCAAAATGTGCGACAAAGAGCTGATAAAATAAATCTAGTCGAAAATTATTTTTGGCCAAGACGAAAAGGTCGAGGTTAGATTGAAGAAAATCAGCAGGATCTATAAATCTGAATTGACAGAACACACCTTCCGTTTCGCACGCATCGATCAGGCAACGTGCAATAATGCATTCATGCCGTCGCGTCGCCGAACGTCTGGGTTCCATAGATCACGTTAATGCTGTCGCTACAGTGGCTCGTAGATCATGTCGATCCTCCTACGCAGCGATCGGACCGATAAGAAATCTGTGCACGGCTAGTAGACGTTCGGGACACGGTTGCCTTCTGCAGTCACGGAAATTTCGAATGCAACATGTCGCAAATCTTGATCGAATTTTATCGATCGTTTCCCTCGACGCGTACTTTTCACTGTGCAAACTACGATTTTTTGTTTTCCTTTCCGAAAGCGATTTTAATAGATATAGGTTTCGCGCTGCAAATTAATTTTTTTTAATTCATCTTTTAGTACTCCAAATTAACAGATTTGCAGGTTTTTTTGTAAATTCAACCTCTCGCGAATCTTGTTCGCAATAAAATCTTGGTTGTTTGTAATCTTTGTATTCAATTTAAAAACAAAATTCAATATATATAATAGTATGATAGTATAATATAGAAATACCTATCTATTACTATCTATCTATACCTATAATATAATAGTATAATATAGAAATACCTATCTATTACTATCTATCTATACCTATAATATAATAGTATAATAGTAGAAATACCTATCTTTTGTATTAACTTTCTGACTTTAATTCATATTCGTGAAACAAATTAAACAGTGAGGCTTTAAATGTATCGTATTGACAACAATATCTTGACATTTTTCATTCCGGTACAGTGATGCTATCATAATTAATTAAACTGTACATCCTTATACAAATTCTCACTTTCGTCCGTCAGTTTACCAAAATTAATTTTAAAGAGAAATTCCTTTCGTCAAGCAAAAAATTACTAATTGCGGAATAAAAAATAAAAATGTTATTCTAGATCTTGTTAATTTTTATGTTTCCGTATTTTTAAAAATCTTATAAATAAATAGAATCATTGAAAGATGGTAGAATATTCACCAATAAACTGTCTATGTTTTATAGACAATTAATTCCATGAGTTAAAATATGGGTCAAAATTTGAGTTATATATAAGCTATAATGTGAGTTAAGATATGACACAATATCTATATAATCTACTTAATAATTCTTTACTATATCTGCAGGAAAATGATCAAACGATACAAGTATTTCAGTTCGAGCTTCTTAGAAGAACTATCAGCGTTCCAAAAAGAACAAGGACCAAGTTTCATGTCCCTCGTCGCGTAATTACATACCGACGGAGTATAACACATCTGAGCTTTCCCGGTAGCAATGACTGCAAAACTACGCGGATTTATTTCTCCTCGAACCGATGACGGCAACGTTTGAACGAGAACACTGTTCGGAAGCGCTAACGATTATTTTACCAGCAGTTGATTCTATCAGCGGATTCTGCTTGCGTTTCACACGAGGTACTCTTCCTTTGACCAAGCCCCGAGTCCTTGAACACGAATCGTCCACAAGAGATAATCATACCAAAAACAAATTTTTCACTCTCGAGAGTGCTCTGGTGTCTGGCGTCCGACTGGAAATAGAAGGTTCCACTGTCTAACTAAACACACTCGACCGCGCAGCGGCTGGAGGAACGGCAAGGTTTGTTTGCGATAATGCGACTGAAACCGGTAACGCATCGATACAATTTAGGTTTCGCGATCGTAAAGTCATCGACGGTATCATACAGCAGCTCGCTTTCAAAGGTTTATCCAGTTTTTCAAGTATTTCGAGAGCTCTCGTAAACGCGGCGGCGCCTGCTGTCTGACTTTGAATAGGAGATTCCACTGTTTGACTATGCGGTATACTTGAGCCTGCGGCGTACCGGATGTTAATTCGTGGCTTACCATTCTGTTTTCAGTGATATACTGTATACAGTGACGGGTACAAGTGTTTGTACGCCTCTTCAAACACAAGAACATTTTTAAAATTGAACCGGATGATCTGAATTTTTCTTTCAGATGATAGGACTATACATATAACTACTAGAAGCTTTCTTCTTAATTGAGCTGTTATTTGGAATAATGCAAAAATCATTATTTTGGTAACGCTGATCTATAAAATTTAAAGTTAAATATTTCAAAAGAAACGGGACAGTGTATCTTGTTAAGTATTGTATACGCGTTTGATGTTGATCCGGTTTGTATGGTCGGATTTGTTTGTACACGCTTGGTACAATGCCGTAGTAATATAAATGTGTGTTTGTTCTATATACACTTTTTTTACAACACTGTACAAGTATACTATTTGCGATTTTTGATGATGTTTGACTGCGTTATGTTTGAATGCGTTATGTATGAATGTTGACAGTGATCTTAGTTTGATGCGTTATGTATGAATGATTACAGTGTTTTGTCTTTCGTTCGTCGTGTTCTGTCTGTTGTCACCTCGGTTTTGCATTGATTGGTGGAGGATAGTTTTTAGTGGAGGAAATGAAGTGTTTTTGATTGGAGGTGGGTGTATCGCAGGGAACTTGGAATGAGGAGTGGGAAATTTGGTAGGAACTTCGTGTTTGCGTCGTCTTCTTTGTTACAGTAAAAATTATGAATGTTTGTCCGTGTAACGGTACCGTGGGTCTGTCACACGTGTTGTCCGTTCGTCGAGTCGAGTTTCGGTAAGTACGGTAGTCGTGAAGTAATTTCGTTAGTCGTCGTTCGTCGGATTTTGCCTATTGTCGATTAATTTGCGTGTTTATGGCTTAATACCTAAAGAGGGACGGCTAGGCACTTTTGACCATCGGTGTTGCCGTCGCAACAAGTATAATTGTTATTCTTTAAATATATAATATTTAAATAATAATAAATATATAATAATTATTCTTTTAAGCCAGAATAAAATTCTGTCCTCCTGTCATCAGTATTTAACCATGTAAGTAAACGTAGCCAAACGGAATAAATATTTTTCCTTTTCCTTCTAAGAAATTATTACAATAGAAAAATTGTCATCCTTGTAACTCTATGAAGAAAATAGTACGGCAAGGGGTTAACGTCGATATTAATTTGTTAGATCTGAAAGTAAAGTGTCCCTGCACTTTGATCTTTGTCTATTCAACGCTAACAGGGGAACCGTAGAACGCGTTGTAGCGATCCTTGGAACGGCTAGTCGCAGTGTGGCATTTATTTATTTCGCAACTCTAGTGCAAAATGCAATGTGTTGACAATTTTCGCGAAACTGAGACAACCGTTGCTAATTCTTTTTACAATAGTAAGAAAAATCGCGAATGCCACACTGCGGAGGGTTATATTATATTGCAACGCAATATTCTTCCAACACTGATTTTGAAATTAATTCAAAGACAAGCCGCGATAGTTAATATCGCATCGTTATAATACAAATCGCAATGTACCGCGATTATTTCGCTGCAGCACTAACTCAACGAACAGAAATCCAAAAGATTACTTTAATTTCCAAAATGAACAAATCTGTAGACTCAATACAGCAATTTAAATAAGGATTGCGACTACTTCACTTCTCAAAGCAAATTTTGATTTCTTTTCTAAATGAATTATAATAACGCGTGATTAAATCGCAACGCTAATGTAAACCGCGGATGTGTCCATCTGAGCTATTGTTGGGACGGCGAGCCCTGCCCTTTGTTGCAGCTGCAGCATGGGCGCCTAAAAAGTAGAAAAGCAAACTATTGCAACGCGATTATGTCGTCACAACAACGGTAAAAGTATTAACGTATTTATGTTAAAAAGTCATTTATTTAGGGAATATATTAATTTTAATGTTTTTATGGTTACATGCCACTCTCGACGATATTCAGTGTTCATCGTTTCAATTTTGTAATAAAGTTATGTATACGCATAAATCATGTAATATCATAAAATTATAAAATTAAAATGTTAAAAGGAATTTGATAATATGAAATAATAACAAACGATAGTAACATTAACGACATTGATATATTTAGTCTTTCATGTATCGGACTTAAGAAAATTGAATTTACCCGGGAATTTCAAATATTACCTAATTAATAGAAAATTGGGACCACCTGAAAATTTGAAATATTTTAAAAGTTTTGCTATAGCAAGCTTTCCTGTTTCATCTCCTATTTAATGTACTGTGCGTCGGATATTGGTGCTCGCATGAATAAACGGCGAACCGTGTTTCTCGTTGCAATGATTTGTTCGATAACGCGGTGAAAGCCACGAGAAATTACGGTCTGCGTCGGTAAAAGCGATTGATTAGTGGGTGGGTAGTAAAGAAGAGAAGGAGTACGCGTTAAAATTACCATCGAATTATCTTCCAGTTAACCACGGCCACGCTTTACGAGCCCGTTGCACTTCGAGTCAGGCTGATACTCTTTATTGTTCAAACTTCACGCGTTCCATAGTATTGTGCACGCCTACGATCCGGCTTTCGTTCACGTTATATGACGGCTACCACCTTATTTCTTGGCATTGCCGCTTTGGGAACACGATATCTGCATTTTTACACGTATCTTTCGTCGCTAACGAATCTACTCGTCTATTAATTTATTAATCTATTCATTTCAATAAAGTTATTCTTATGAAGACGTTGATTTTAACTCGTTTTCTAATTATAGTTTTAAAAAAACTAAATAACTAAATGTTTTTAATAAAAGAAATTTATTTTCAAATATCTAATTTCCAAAACATTTGTGAAACAAAACGTTTCTATAATTTTGAGTGTTAGATTTATTTTTAATGTTAAAGAAACATTGTTACATTAAATCAAGCTGCCCAAATTTAATTAACAAATGTAACTGACATGTAAGAACGGTGTTCTATATATTTTATAAAATTGATCGAAAATAAATAAAATTTGCTGTGCATAAAGATCAGGCATATAATATAGAACAATTATTATAGGAATAAAAAAAATTTCATATTGATTTTATTAGTTTTGTAAAAAAGTCTCTAAGTAAAAAATACACACAAAGCAAGCTAGTAAAAGAACCAGAACTAAAAAAGGATTACCATTAAGAAGAATATGCTTCGTAATCAGAAAAATGTTAAGTAACCAATAAATAAGAATTCAATCATAACGGAACAAAAATACCCTCTCACCTAACTTGTTTATAATATATTTTAGTAATGTACACAATAAACATAAATTATTCTTTCGGTTATTATTCCGAGAATTTTGGTTACAATTATATCAGCATATAATGTTCGAAAAATGTTTTATAATGACAATTATATTCTAACAATTATATCAGATAACTATAAAATTAAATAATATGTTATTTGAACTAGTATTTGAAACAATATTATTTCAAAAGTAATCGCTAGGCTGCCGATTTTATGGATTAATGACATAAATGACCAGGTATAATTTCAGACAGTGAAGAAATTGAAAAAGATTAAGCATTTTGTAATATTAATTTTAATTTTCTGAAATTACAGACATAAACACCCAAAATAACACGTTATTACAAACGCGGCCAGGTCTGACTTCGAATTAGCAACGATCGAGCATGTATCGTTTATGGAACTGATTACTGGTAGTGCTCCGATTATTTCCACGTTTCGAGACACAAGATGCACTGTGCACTCAACGCATTTCGTGCCGGCTCGTCCCTGCAGCCGGTTTCGCCGCGTTTTCATCAACATGGCATTGATTACACGCGCTCCAAATGGTTTTGACGCATCCAAGGCCCGCTATTACGCATGCACCTGAAACGTCCGGTCGTCTCGTAAACAACATTTCACCTCGCCTTATCTCTTCAACTAGAACCACTAGGACTTACAAAAAGCCCGCCGCTTTCCGATTTCTCGTTTCACAATTCTTTCGAAACGTAAATGCACTTTTATGAAGGAAAACACGAAACAATTTAGACTTTATTTACTGCGACGCTTAGCGCTCGTCAAATTCTTTCTCTGTTTTACTGCTTTATAATGCTGCGCTCGAATATCGCCCCGCCTGTTTGGCCTCCTTATCGTAAATCTGATTATATGCGCCACGTTTCCTATGTTACATGGCTACGTTTTCAGACGAAAACGAAATTATATGAGATAACTGTGTCGTACGCAAATACTATCTCCGTGCACAGCGACCGGCGTGTTTGTTCACAGAAAGCCGATTCTTTTACCCGTCGAAGTTTCGTGAAATTAGCAGAGAAGCATCGCAAAGGAATATTCAAACGAAAATTAATGGGAACAAGTTCTAGATGTCGTGCAACTATTTTTATATTCACTTTAATCCATTGTTATTAGGGCTATCGAAAACTTCTATCCGTTTGTAAAGCGAAAGAAAATAATTAATTTTTCATACATCCAATAATATTTATTGTACGATATATTTTCCGTCGTTATTTATTGACGATATACGTTCCAAAAGAACCATGTGCATCCATATTGAAACTTGAAATGACATCATCGGTTGGAACTTTCTACACTTATAGCCATGAATGTATTAAAAATGATCATGATTTTTGAATTATTCTTTCATGGCATTGTTTTGTTAACAAACTTCTACGCGAGCGTGCTTTTCACATGACTTCATCCGAGAAATGTCGGCCGTTCAGACGGGATATTGCAATCGACTTAGAAGATTAATTTCGCCTATTAATTTCGCATAATAATTGTACGCATGTAGAAAGTGGAAATTGAAAGAAAAGTGAAGGGTGCAGCGTACCACCTTGTTGCATTGTTGCATCACTACGCAATCGTTCAGAGAAGCCAGCTTAGTGTCAGCTCGATTGAATCAATCTTCGCTTCCTGACCGATCGATCGCGAGGCAATTGCACCGGTTGATTTCTGATAGGGAAAAATCGTTAGATTGACGGTATATCCCGATCGATGTAAATTCCCGTTTATGAGCTGAGGCTTATCTTTATTACAAAGTGTAATGCCGCCGCTTTCCGGCCTATTAGCGTGCCGGCCGCTGGGCGCTAACGAGGAATTTCAAATTGAAAATAGCGCGGTGGCTCGCGGGCCGACACTTCGATCCATTTAATGACCGTACTGGGATCGGTGCCATAACGACCGCAATTTATCGGCCAGTAAATCGGTTCTTTATTCGAACCTCGGCGACAGACGCCGCGCTGTCGTCGGAGTCGCCGTCGAATCCTGGCGATTTCACTTTACCTAATCATTTTTAATAATGAAATTATTTCCGCCACGACACGTGCTGCTCTGCAACGGTCGGCGTGGAATATGCAACATATTCCACAGCTTTACGTCTGCTTACGCAATCGTTATCAATGTCATTTTTTATTTAAAGACATCTGTGGCAGCTGCGAATTCAACACAGTTTCGAATCACGTTTTTATCTAACTTATTCGAACAACTATTGTCGTGTCTTCAATTTATCACGGATGCTGCAACGCTTTGTATCTTTTGGATGTTCGTGCAAAATAAAGATGGTCTAAGTTCGTTGTGACAAATACATATCAAATGAAAATATGTCTTTCCTTTTTTAACAACGTTAACAAGTTGATAATAATGTGGCAACGTTTTTAAATTCTTCTAATGGTTTTACCGTTTTGCATGCGTTAGATTTTTAAATAAAAACTTTAAAATGATATCCGCGGACTATGAAACTTTTCAATGTATTAATTAGTGAAAAATATCCTCAGAAGACCTGACACAACTAACATAATTTAGTTCATGAAACCAAACGTGGAAAGATAGAATTTGTCACAGTTGTTACGCCAGCGTAAATTAATAAAATGTATTTCATTGGAGCATGCAACAATTTTAATTACGTTCCAAATTTGATAAGAGAATATAGCATTGTCTATATTTAAAGTCAAATTTCTTTATATAAATAAATTTAATGTAAACTTATGCACTGGTCGTGCTGATTAGTTTATATTAAATTGAAGTACGATTTCGATATTTTCCTATTACAAAATAGAATATATTTCGAATCATTTTATTTTACGAGACTTCAAAGTCACGAACGCGCTTTAAACGAATGAAATCGTACGACTGTTAATGCATTAATGAGCACAACCTGCTGTTTCTGCAGAAAAGGGTATCAAACCATTTACGTCAAAAAGCCATTAGTTTCTTTTCTCCGACGATGTATCAAGAATTTCTTACGTTTTATTATTATCGCGCGAGGCACCAGCGAATTGATACCGCAACGATAAAGTAAATGGAACGCACACGTGCTTCCCGGTTTTATTGTTAATCACCCAGTTTTTACGGTTTCGTTGAATGGATGGTGAAAATAAATTTCACCGCGGGACACCTTATCTATGTGAACGCATGAGCGTATACTTCTTCTGATCTCTATTTTTATTTGAAGCCGTTTTGTTTGTCGTAGAACTTGAAGGTTCATCGAACTCGTCTGTTACCAATTAAGAAATAATTCACAGAAGTGAAAAGAATATACTTTAATATATTTGCATTTGTCGTACATAATTTTATACACATTGCTTAGAGAACTGATCTTTCTAACATTAAAAAAAAAAAACATTTGGCATAATCGTAGATAAGTCATACCACTTTTAAAAATGTCCAAATATTTTCGTGACCGACTAAATACATATAAATAAAAATTGTGTACCGCTCCATGAAATTTTATATTTAGATATTTATATCAAATGATATAGATATCACTGATATTTATATATTTTATTAAAAGGTAGTACAACTTAGAGCGTTTAAAATTTTGTTGTCATTTAGTTGTTCCAGATACATTGCTTGCTGCTATATGAAACAAAATTAGAAGTTCCATACTGAAATACCGGAAAATTCCCATTTCTCATAAAAATCTTTGTCCCATTAAAACCTCGAATACACGGTGGAACGTTCCGTATCAATTTTCATTGTTTGCAATCGCAGGCTTTACTGACATCGCCGGCTCTAGATTCGTAATAGTTGAGTCACGTGTTATGGCTGCCGCATAAGAATTCCTATTGAATATTTCGTTTCTTTTCGCCGCGAGTCAGCAGCCGTGAAAGCGCCAACAGAGATCGACATCGTTTGAATACAATGCGCTGTATTCGTCTCGGCGACGTTGCTAATTGCGAAATGCGATTGATCACGCATCAACGATCGTTTGCTACGGCACGTGACCAAGATCCAGAGTGATCAGATATCAATCACGATTTATGTAGATGCGTGTATTGTTACCTAGCTCGGCAAGAATGCTCTTTATGTGATACATCGCCGCGAACGTATATATCGTCATTGTCTTAGTTAAAGCTGTCGCTATAAATCGAAACTGTTCTACGCATTCGAAGCAACAAATTTGAAAGATGAATTGTTTTGCGAACCAGTTCTAACCATTTAATGGCATCGCTGGCGCAGTAAACTTCGCGGAAATCGTTCCGAGTGCATTTTATAGATGATTGTCAGTCGTTATCCAAATTATATTATCAACACCGTAGAATACAGTACTGATCTATAATTGCGGATCTTCTTACAAAATCAATATCTTTTGCAATCACTGTGCGGCACGGAAATAAAACCAAAGTATTCTTCGTTCATTTATTATTTAGAAAACTTTTAAACAATATGATAATATTCTTCATTTAAGATTGCTAGACTGCACATTCCTATGCAAGGTAAACACTGGACGTTTCTTCCGTTTTTGAATAACTTTTATTTGTTCATCTATTGTTTATTTGTTGGTTCGGCCGTATCGTACCAGCGGAGCTCGCTTCTTATTGGTTAATATTTTTCGGTAATAACTCATTAACGATGTCTCGGAGTAGCTTTTTGTAAAGGAACAAGTTGTTTGAAACGATTTCAGGTATCTCCCATTTTCGGATTGTTTGACATTTTTTAGACACCCTGTATAATCTATGACACACTTAAAAATGTGCATGTTTTAGTCGTTCTTATGCCTCTTATATAGCTTCAATTTTAAATAAATCATTTTATTTTTCTATAACAGAAATATAATTTATATATATTTATATATATACAATAATTGCAACCGGAGCTTCTCTTAAAGAGTTTTAATTTAAAATAAATTATGACACTTTTATATAAGAGAAATAATTGCAATAAGGGCAATAATAACTTATTTTGTAGACTCTGGCGATATTTCAACGTTTAATATATGTAAATTTTAATGACAACAATTTTTCATACTCTACAACACTTGTTCTGTACTTGTATAAACAAGCAAACGCCTACGTAATACTGTAACAACATGATTCTTAAATATTTACAGGATGTCGATGTAGCAATCTCGGCTCGATGACGACTGCATGTGACATCGTGACAGGACAATGTCAGTGTAAAGAGCACGTGACCGGCAGACAGTGCAACCAGTGCGCGGTAAGCTCAACTTATGCAAAATCATCGTGAATAATCATAATATACTCATGATACGTAGAAAAATATCATAGCGTTTGCTATGGTATCTATATATCATAGCTTAAAAATAAACTATATTTCAATTACATTTTATTTGGATTACATGCGTGATTAAAATAACTCGTAATTGTATTAACTGAAACGCCTGAATTATGTAATTAAATTACAAAACATAGTTGAGTTGTTATGTAATTGAAATACAATGTAATTGATCCGGCATTTGAATTCCAACATAATTGAATTGGCACAACTCTGAATTATTCTGTCTGTCGAATTTTATTAGGTTCTGCAAGACGTAAAAATGTTGAAAATATAAATTTACGTCGTGCTGCTCGATTTTCCAATTCTGATTTGATTAAGTAAGATACTTCAATTTTATCACATTATTCAAGTGATTGACGCGGCAGGCAAAGTATTAATGATGTTAACACCGTGAAATAATTAAACGGTATTTTTAAATTCTTTTTATCGTCACTACTCTGCGTTATATGCGTATATCTTAGCCGTAAATGCATAAAATCTGTCTTTTAATTACGATACATAGATGAATATAATCTTTAATAAATTCTCCCGGTTTCAAAGATCGGTTTCTGGGGTTTGACAACGGGTACAGAATGCGCTCCTTGCGAATGCGATCTCATCGGTGCATCCAACTCCTCCTGCCACGATTATACAGGACAATGCTACTGCAAGCCAGGCGTCGGTGGCGAACGGTGCGACACGTGTCTACCTGGACATTACGGTTTCTCTTCGAGTGGTTGTCAAGGTAAACAATCGGTTTCTCCATTTTATCAAAATTAATTTCATCGATATATTATTAAATATATTTAATATAATACGATGAAAATGATAAGTAGTATAAACATGCTACATTGAACGACAATGAACAACTACAAATGATGTTGAAGATAACGCATAAGGAACAATTTACGAACGATGATATGATACATTAGTTATATAGTAACATACCTCCATTATACAAACACATTCTTTAGCTAACATCAATTTCTTAACGAATAAAATAAATTCAAGTTTGCGACATTTCATTACATTTGTTTGTATTGCAGTTCGTATTGAGGAATATTGAGACTGTACAAGATTGTTGTCTCACCCTGTATACGGTTCATATACATATACGATATAAGAATTATAAAACATCTTCCTTACATCGATTAACAATTTGGCACAAAAATATTTTCCGCTTGGTTTTTTTTTTTAAATGGAATCGTGTTCCATAAGAATTCCATAAAAATTGTGTTCATCTATTTCATTTTATACTTACAAATTTATTGTTTCAAATAATTCTTTTATACTTGTTCAAAATTGAATACAAGAACTTCAGCTCGATAGTTTATCAAGAAACAGTTTTAAAAACGATGTAAAATTTTCGACTGTACCGTCAAACGCTATTTGCGTGTTCGACGAAAGCGTCTAAAATATTTGAAACCAGCAGGAGCGTTTCGCTTCAACAACGAAACTTAAACAAAATACTGAATTCTTGGAAACAAGATGTCGTGAATCAGATGAATTTTATGTGCAGTATGCGACCCCTGCGTGCGGCCAGGTCACGTATGCGACGTCGACACAGGTCGTTGCATTTGCCCGACGTTAACTTTCGGCGAGCACTGCGACAGATGCAGACCGGGCTCCTGGGACCTGGTTCCAGGCGTCGGCTGCAGATCCTGCGACTGCACTTTGGGCTCGACCAGGTCCCAGTGCGATCTCCAAGGACAATGCCCTTGCAGAATAGGGTACGACGGGCGTAGATGCGAGAGATGCGCGAAGGGTTACTACGGTTATCCGAGGTGTCGGCCATGCAGCTGCAATTTAGCCGGTACTCTGGAATGCAACGGCGGCGTTTGTGATTGCAACGAGAATGGACAGTGCCCCTGCAAGGTACGCCCCTACCATTTCGCTTAAATGACAAACCTTAATGCGCATTTCGGGTAAAAATACAACCCTGTGTAATTCAAATGTTCGCATGTTTCATGAAGATTTATCAAAACGCTCCAGAAGGAGTATCCTAATAAAATATCTCGAGAAGATTGATAAATAACATTATGAATGATTTTGATTATACTTCTTAATAAGTAATTAGTAATTCCTTCTGTTATACTCGGTTGTATTTTTGTCAGAAAAGCGTATCAGATTCGACTGTAGTGAATATCAGGGGAAATTGATCGCTGGAATTGTTCTTCATCTTCCATTTAGGAAAACGTGTACGGGAGGCAGTGCAACCAATGCAGAGAAAATACATTCGGTCTAGCGGCGGACAACCCTAAAGGCTGCACAGAATGTTTCTGCTTTGGTCGATCAACTTCCTGTCAGCAAGCTGAGTTCGCCTGGGGACAACGAAGGTTAACACGACCGCGAACTCTTTACGTGAATGACAGCATTAACGACATAATAGTAAGAATCTATTATCACTTGTACCCTGTGCACAATTATTACACACTGAGATACAACAAATTCGCAAAATTTGTGGTATTGCAGACAAATATGTGTTTTAAAACAGCCCGGTTTAAATATTTCATTTTTGTAGCAGTAGTAAATATTTTCCAACATATATACACGATCAACATTGCTCTACAATCTATATTTAAAAAAGAATTTGCCATAAAAAATCTTTTAAAAGAATTTAATTCAAACGAACTGCTTGACACGTATATGTAGCTTATACGCTACGTTAAAAGAGAATTTTATTTATCAAAATCTTTAATAAAAGAATATTGTTTGAAGAAACTAACAGAAAGAAAATTTTGATTCAATGAAATCTTTGATAACAAAATGTAAATTAAGAGAAGACTTTTATTTAATAATCTTTTTGTCGACGAATATAATTGTACAGACTAAGCAATTAATCGAGTAGTAAACAGTGAAAGGAGAATTAAAAGAAAAGGATATTTGTTATTTGTCGTGCTTAGGTATCAAGATACGGGTTCCAAGTCCCTTTGACCCCCATTAATGGCGGTTTGAACGTGACCAATGGGCTGTCTACGATTCCGGACCTGGAGGGCGACGTCACGATACCGTCGAACTTGTATTACAATTATCCATTATACTGGGTGCTGCCCGACACTTTTCTCGGTGATAAGGTAATTCTCGCATAGCGTATATATCTGACCGACAAGTCTAATTAATGTCTCGCATGAAACACGACACGCACGAGAACTGTCGCGCGGAAAAAAAATGACACTGCGTAACTTATAATTCAAGGTCGTTTCCTACGGAGGGTTTTTAAGATTTACAACTTTGACAGAAGGTGGAATACCTCTGAGAACCACCCTGCAGTATCCAGTCGTGCAACTGCAAGGGAACAACAGAATTGTCTTGGAGTATTATCTGCCTTCGCCTGTAAATAACGATCACTACGAAGTCAGGTAGCTTTCCAAATCGAAGCCTTTAACGATTCGATGATTTCTTTCGAAGTTCCCCCGATCGGAAGAGTAAACGTCGATCTTTTTATCGTTCCCGTTTTAGGTTCCACGAGTCTCTGTGGCAACTGCAGAATAGACCAGATTACAAGGTCACGAGGGAAGTGCTGATGGTTGCGTTGCAAAACGTGCAACACATTCTGGTGAAGGCCAGCGACAACGCAGAATTCACGAAAACAACGTGAGTTGCATCGAACGTTTGCTATTTCTTCATATTATTTTTTCGATATAATTGTAACTGATGTCGGGACGAATTCAACGAGTTATTACACGATAATCTTCATATGATCTTGAATTCCGAGACAAAGGTTTTTGAGACAAATGAAGAGTTTTATAAATAGTGTTTAATATATCATAATATGTAACAAATTTTCGAACATACGTATATGCCGATTATTTTCGATCACTAATGCAGTGAAAATTAGTCCAGTAAAAATTAACAGAATGTTATTTGTAAGAATATAAAGAAACATTATTAATAGAAGTATTTAGTAGTCAGTTAGTTAATAAATATGATTAGTTAATTTCGTTTTTTTTTTTTTAATAGAATCATATATTTCTTTTATATATCAATTGCTGCATCTTGACATTTTTTATTAAAAAAAAGTATTCACTTATGCATGTCGCAAAGTTGTTACTTTAGTATACATTTTAACTTTGTTAATTGAAATACTTCTGTTGATAAAATTTCCTAATATTTCCAAATATAAGAGAAATGTTAAGTGCTAACATTTACACCCTGAGCAATGTGCTATAATTGTATAGTATTTTCGAAATTTGTTAAAAATATTAAACTATTGTAACAGTGTCAAATGTATAGAATAACATATATGTACTACGCAAAGTGATATAATAATTAATATACTACATATAATAATTAATATATATATATAATAATTAAGTACTGCAAGTTTTATCTCATAGAGCAACTGATATGAGAAAAGACGTGAAAATCAGAAATATTAAATTATTGTAACATCGATAAACGTATAAACTAATTTATACATATAATGAAAACTGATATAGTAATTAATATATCATAATTAAATACTGCAAGCTTTGCCTTGCCTATATCAGAAGAAACGTGAAAGCTTCAGTATAAATATAAGATGAACAAATTATTCTATACTTTTATAGGAATCAATATATTTTTAAGCAATTTTTCATTTCATCAGGGTCCGTTCTATATTATGATATTTTATATACTATGCTGCAATTCTTATATTTCAGTTTATTGGAGGCTTCTATAGACACCGCGATACAAACAGCCACGTACACGCCATCGTTCGCGTCTAGCATCGAGATCTGCCAATGTCCTCCGGAGTACAACGGCACGTCCTGTCAGGATCCAAGCATCGGTTACTATAGGTGGTACCCGAACACCACCGTCACGTCGACCATCGTTATCGATCTTATCGGTCAGGCTAAACGCTGTCAGTGCAACGGAAGAACCGATATCTGTAATCAGGAGACAGGTCACTGTCTGGTGAGTGCTTTCAGGACAATCTACTCTCGCTATTGACGTTTCCATATTCAAATCCAAACATATCAATTTGCTTCCACATACTTTCAAACATCGCGGGCTTTTTGTAAATAGTCGCGTAAAATACATTCTAGAGTAGACATCTCAGTTTCAGTGCCTATTACAAATTTCCGTGACCCCATATTAACCATTGGCGCTCGAATGGCGACTCTAGGACGCTACTGGAATTGTTCCATCACGTCCGAAGATAATTTTCATAAGAATAAAGTTTAGATTTTACAAATTGTTAAATAGTGAAATTGTTGGTATCAGTCACAGAAATTAATTTCGTATGCATAAAAGTGCACTTTGTTGCATAGAACGGAAGTACTATGAGCCAGAAAAATTATTTTAAATTTACAGTTAAAAAGGCTTCGAGTGCGGAGGAATAAACACCTACAGAAAAAAAACAAGATTTACACATAAATAAATTGATACTTTTCCCTGAATCTTACATGTTAACAGGTTGGACAAAATCAAAAAATATAGGTCATCAATATACATGTAATACTTTTCCTTTTCTATACCTTTTTCAATCGGGGCACGGAAATTGGAACTTTCGTTTTACATTTCTGTTTCGCCAATTATATTTTATTCGTAATCTCATAGTTTAAACAAACGAATCAAATTATAGCGCAACAATGGCGAATTAAAATTGGTTAGTATACATATATTAGATATGGCAGAAAATTTTTTCATTTTTAATGTAAATGGTGTCTTCGAATTTTTATGAAAAATAAATTTTGTCTTCGTTAATAGGAGCTACGTCGGCATTGATTTCTATACTTAATTTTACTTACATAAAACAATACAACAGTATTTGCAAATTCATCAATCTTAAATCTTAAATCTTTACCCCAAGATTGCGTCAGAATTAATTTTATCCCATTGAACTCATTGCATGGAACATTATTATCACATTATTAATATCTTTATTTTAGTGCTGCTGCTATAACAGGACTTAAATCACAGTTCCTCTAGCTTATGCATAGTTATAATAACTCATTGCACCTAATATAAACCAACTAATAATTCATTTAAATTGTCGGCTCGAAAATTATTGCAATTATTTATTATACAAGGTGTTTCAAAAGTCACTCGCAATAGGGAAATGAAGGGTTCTTATGGTCGTCTGAAGTAACTTTTTCCTTGACAAACATTTTCTCTGAGGCGTCGTTAATGTGTTATTAACATTGACCAATGAGAAATTTGCGTTAATAACTCGTTAACAAAACCACAGATTGCATTTTCGCTGAGGAAAAAATCGCTCCAAATGACCTTAGATAGCCTCCATTTCCGAATTGTAAGACATTTTTGGAACACCCTGTAAAATTAGTTTAGCTAAAGTGGAATAATCTCTGACGAGGATAAATTAAGCAAACAATATGTTGATATGAAAATGTTTTTGTTATAGAACTGCCGCGGAAATACTGCAGGACCAAGATGCGACGTTTGCGCAGACAGCTTTTACGGAAATCCGGATTTCGGTGGATGCAAACCCTGCCCATGCCCGCAAACGGATAAAAGGTTCTCGAGCACCTGCATGGTTCGCGCCGAAGCGGAACCCATTTGCGTCTGCAAGCCTGGTTCGTGAATCATTTATAAATAGTTTACTAAACGTCTAATATAAAATTCGAACTGAATCTCTATGACATACTATACGCAAAATTAGAGGAAGTTCAAGTTGTTGTATTACTGCCTTCGAATTTTGTTATAAAATATAAACCCTCGAATTTAGTAATTTTTCTTAAATTATTTGCTAAGTAAAATTAGAGGAAATTATTATTATATATGGTTTAGACATGCTTGTAATACAAACTATCAATTAAACGTGTAGGGCCTAATACATTAGGGGTAGTTTTAGTCATCATATCACCGATTTTGATTTACTTTTAACATAATAAAAATCCTTAAGCGGTTCATTTTCTAAATAATAAGCTATGTTTACAAATGTTTTATTTTGAGAAGTATTTACCGAATTCGAGTCGATTCTTTCTTTATTTCAGTCAGAGAAATATGATTAACTTATTAAATACCTCTATTAACTAGAAAGTTAATTTCAGAACATTAAAAACCCTGCAGAAAATATTTTTCGACTTGGATATCTTGTTCCAAAATTTGAAAATCTCCGATCAGCGCTAATTTAAAATTCATTATCAGCCTTTTGCGCTCGAGTAGTGGCTCTAAGTTACCATTAAAATTGATCTATTACGTTACGAAATAATTTTTGCACGAACAAAGTGTAGATTTAAAAAATTGTTAAAAATGAAGCTGTTATTATGAGACACAAAAATCAATTTCATATGCACAAAATGCACTTTGTCACATAAAATAAAGGTATAATAAGCCAGAAAAAGTATTTTAGATTTACAATCAAAATGGGTTAAAGTATTGTCGAAGGTGTAGACAGAAATACAATAGCAAACAAGCTTCCTTGGTAAAAAATTAAAAACCTGGCAGAGACTGAAATTCTCGAATGAATTGTTCGTTGAAAGATATCGATGAATAGGATTGTTTCATCGCAGGCTACACTGGCAGAAGATGCGAACGATGTTCTTATGGGTATTACGGACTTCCGGATCTCCCTGGTGGCAAGTGCACCCCGTGCAATTGCAATCCAGCCGGCAGCTACAGCGACGAATGCGACGCGGAAACGGGACAGTGCAGATGCAGATCTGGATCGACGGGACGTGATTGCTCAGAATGCACGTCGTATCGCCATGTTTTCATAAACAACGTTTGCACGTGTAAGACAAACTATTGAATTAGTATATTTTATAAATAAATCGTCGGAGCATTTGTTACTCGATAAAAGAAGTAAAATTAATTGAGACGTGTGAAAACATATTTTTTCACCCTGGAACCACTAAATTGGTAAAAATGACTGGTTCCTGACTTTTACTTTTGTAATTAAATTCATTATAAAAGCGTGTTATAATTACACTGGGGATTTCTGGGGGGAAATTAAAATTGGCTATATTGGAAGAAACGTAAAGTAGATGTAAATGTATTTCTTCTCTTAACACATCTTGCGCGGGAAGCGACTAAAGTCGTTTTGCGCGGATTTCACATCTTGAGCGGGAAGCGACTAAAGTCGTTTTGCGCGGATGTTATCGATGGGTTTTTGTGATGTTTTTACAATGAGATCAGATAGACATAAGTTGGAAAGATAAATGAATTTCGAAAAAAAATCGCCCGCTACACGGTAAGACTCTGGCGGCAAAGTGCCCGCGCAAGATGTGTTAATAATTATGAGAAACAAAAATTAATTAAACAATTATTTTAATAATAATAATAAGTCGAGAATAGTGTAATAATATCTTTAAATTCTTCTAATCTTACACAGTTTGAATTCATTGAATTTTGTCATTGTTACGAGACAATGACATTAGATGAGTTTAGGACTTGGTAATTCTATTTTTAAAGTTCATGTACTAACACGAGAATGAAATAATCTCTTACGAATTTTATATTAATTTATTAGCTTGCAACGACAACTGTACTGGTGTACTGCTTGATACCGTGGAAGAGCTTTCCCAGGAACTCGCAAATCGCACCTCCCACGTAGCCAACGGTTACATCCCTCCTCCGTGGGAAGATCTGTCCTATATCGAATCAAACGCTACCTGGTTTCTCGACGAAATAAACCTTCAAAATCATTTGAAGCAAAGGATGAAGAATATTCCCCGGCAAGAGTACAAGCAGCTTATGAGGAAGTTTGAAATGCTATTTAGAAGAGTATGTACAATCCCTTCGATTGCTAACGCTAAAAAATAAAATCGTAAAATTAGTATATTTAAAATATTTTAAAATATAAAAGAAGATGTATCGATCAGATCTTTTTGGTAGTCTACGTATAAATCTCATTTCATCTATCGTTAATCAATTTTGATTGCATTGTACCTTTTTTGTACCATCACAATCACAATTTTCAGGTAAACGAACAAGCAAAACAGGCGGATACTTTGAAGTTGAAAAGCGACGATTTACAGAACAACATATTCAGCGCAAAGATAGATTTGGAAAATCTGAGGAACTACATCAGAGGTACCGAACAGAATTAGTGCGATTGTTAAGGATTCTCGAGTCCCGGTGTGAACAATAAATTCAGTTTTATAATTTCAGACACGGTTTTGCAACTGAGGCAGTACAGTAACGACAACAAGAGGATCGAGATCAAGAAGGCTCTGAAAATGGCGAAAGTAATACTGAACGGTTTGAAGGCTGTTAATCTGAAGAAGAAAACGATGGAGATAGAAAACTTCCTTGAGTGAGTATCGAAATTTTAGAATTTCATCAATACATGTTATCGTGGCATCAAGCAACGTCGTTACATTTATTATAATCAATATATTATTTTCTTAAATCACAAATCGTTTAGAAAGCGAACGATAAAGAGTTAGAATAAAATTGAAGATACAACCATTCCATTTAAGCTTGTCGAATGATTTGAAAATACTGGAAACTTTGTGTCCTTTTAATTAATGAGTCTCGTATTACACGGTGTCCCAAGAATGTCTAACAGATACCCAAGGTCATTACAAACAACTTTTTCTTTTACAAAAATTTTCTGCAGAGCAACGTTAACGAGTTATTAATGAAAATCAGTGACCAATGAAAGACGAGCTCAGCTGACACGAAACGGTTGCGCCAATGAGTGGAACGAGGCTCCCACAGCCTTTTCTCGGGGCGACCAGAGCTCGCTTCTCATTAGTCAATGTTTCTTGCTCATTACTCGTTAACTATGTCTTGGAGAAAAATTTTGTAAAAGAAATAGTTGCTTGAAATGATCTCAGGTATATCCCATTTCCGGATTGTTACACATTTTTGGGATGCCCTGTATACTTTTTGATCCAGAAGAATTGCAATAGTTCTTAATGGTATTAAAATTGATAATAAAAACTTATAATGTAATGTTTTTGAAAACACAGTGAAGTCGCGGAGTACACGGACCGGCTGAATTCTTTATACGATGCGACCGTACCGCTGGCGATTGCACAAGCCGGTGCCGAAGAGTACTCGTTGAAGGTGGACGACATGAGGAACGTCACAGAATACACGATGGAAACGTTATTCACCTATGACGGTTTGTACAACAATATCAACGACACTTTCGGGAAAGCCAAGGCAGTTTGCATCGGCATCAACGACATGAGGAACGAGATCAATGAATCCATCAGCGACGGCGAAAATTTAATAGATGAAACGAGGGGATTAATCATCGACATTAAGAATAACTTGATGGTATGCAATGACAAATTTGATTTCAATCGGGTTCTTCATATGAAGAAACAACAATAATTCATTTTAAAACGGTCAAACCAATAATATTCCGTCGTTTGCAAAATGAAAATTATCTAAGGCTATGAAATAGAAATTAAATAAAAATAAATTGTATCTTTTAACAATTATGATAAATTTGAAATAGTAATCTAATGAAATTATTTTATTTTTCATAATTTCATATGATAGTTTACATTATTGCTACAAATTAATAACTTCAAACATTTGATCGTTATCGTGGAAGTGTTTTGCTGAGAAAGAAACTTTAAATTACAGGATCTCCCAGATTTACAAAACAAATTGGCGTCGTGGTACGAGAAATTGAGAATGAAAGAGGAATTACTGTACAGTCTGAATTACGAATACAATGGAACGTACGTGATGCCTGCTATCGTGCACGCGAGGAATATATCAAACTACGTCGATGACTATGTCCAGTAAGAATAACCACAATCATTACTAATAAATGATAATAATTAAGCGTATAGCAGAATGTATGAGTTTTCGATGTTTTAATTATTATAGTAGTAAGATGTGTTTTTTAATGATCATGTTGATCGTTTTGCATACCGTAAAAGCTACTTTTGTCCGTTTGTATACACGCTACTATTTTTCATAATTGACGATCGATAACCTGATAAAGTGCGACTCGGCGTTTCTGCCGAGCAGTCTGTTTTCCGAGACAAGAAACATCGCAGCGAGTCCTTTGAAGGCCAGCCAGGCGTACAAGAACATCATCGACAGCATTAGATCGGCGAATGTCACGGCTATGGCGGCCAAAGAACTTGCCGAAGATGTTTATAACAAGGTAAGCAGCCAACGAAACAATGGAAATCAATGATCTAAAAAATGAATAAACAAAATAGCTACATTGTTAAGATTTATTAACTCTAAATGCATCACTGCCAGTCTATTATCGATGCTAATATCAGTTAACATTATTATACGCTATTATAGGAATTGTCAAAAATTTAATCAAATTTAATCTTAGAATTTTTATAAATCAACGCATAGTCTCTTTCCGAAATAACTTTCAAAAGCTATATTCTGTACATTTAATTAAAATCGACGCGTTACATTTAAACAATGTCAAATTCTGCATCGTATTTTAATCGCTTTATATCTTATTTCAAAGAAATGGAAATTTTCTTAATACATTAATTGTTCTCTGACTACCTCATCAGACGTTTCCTAATGGACCGCATTCTAAGTCGCTTTTGGACAGCGCGAGAGAAATATCATCGGAGTCGACCAAACAATGGGAAAATGCTGAACGGCATGGGAAGATGGTCGAAAACGTGGCTGACAAATTATATCTTCAAAAGCAGGCAGTGATGACAGTGAAAAGCACTTTGAACACTACTGGGATCAGGGATAACCAAGTTAACGTGAAGTTGCAAAGCTTGCAAGACGACAGTAGACACTGTAAGTCGATTTTGTACACCGAAATCATCGTAATGAACCTACGAAAACTCTGATAAAAGATTTCATTGACCCTCTGAACTCGATAGTGCTCTCTCAACAACAAACTAAACATAATTACTAAATGATGATGATTTCATGATTAACAATTTTTATTTTATACAATCCGTGTGAATGCAATTTCATGCGAAATCTTATTAGAGAAATTATTTCCAGCGTTCTATCGTTTCACATTTCTTCAAAGCGTTACTTACATAATTAAGCAAGAAATAATTAACCATTATAACTCTTTCATAATTGTGACCAGTTTATAATAATTCAAAATAACTAAACTAGTTTATAGTAATTTAAAATAACTAACAAAATATAATCGTTCATGCATATTACTTTCCGCCAGATTAAATTTTTCCCAATTATTGTAAATTAGTTATAATAACTAATGAGTTGTAATCGTAAATATGTTTGAGCTTTTGGTAGGTGTTTCGAGAAAATTTTCCAAGTTCTTTTCACATTCGGAGCTAAAAAAAACTAAAAATTCTTTCTTTTTTAGTGCGCGAGGGCATTAAGAATTTGATGGACGAAAACGATAAACTGATGGAATCAACGAAGGACACGCAGAAGCTCATCGACGATTACACAACAGGAATCTCCGAAAGGCTGAAACCGAAATTGAATGACCTGAAGAGGGAGGGTGATTCGAAGATCAGTTTAGCCAGCGAGAAATGTAAGAAACGCTGCAAATATGCGTGGCCATAGATTTTTTACTATATAATGTATTAATATTTTTTGTACTTATGATTTAATTGTGTGTGACATTTCAGTGACGGAGGCACTAAGCAATGTAAAAAAGGCGGACGCGAAATTAATTAGCTTATCGAATGCGGCGGTGAAGAGGAAAAACGAGTTTGACAAGTGGAACGACACATTGGCTTCGAAGTTACAGAGCTTGAAAGACAAAATCGCCGAGGCTAGAAACGCTGCTGATGGGGTAACTATACGGAATTCTCTGCATTGTTTCATTATATTCCCTGCTAATAATGTATTATTTAACGAGTAAATAATTTTCGTAAAAATCGGTTTACGCATACGAAGAAATATTAAAAAGTAAACAATAAAAGTACATAAATATAAATATTATATATATATTAATGTATAAACAATAAAAGTCTGCAGTTTAAAATTATTCCCCATGATTGGTTGATTCAGAGCAAATTTTATATTTTTAGCGATATTTAAACAACAAATTAACAAAAGTCCATGCCTCTGTATTTCTATATTAAAGATAATAGAAAATAGAAATATGCAAATTTGATTTTTTGTTAAATTTTCAATTAAATATCAGTAACGATATCAAAATTATATATAGACTCAAAAAAATTTGAGTCTACAATTATACACATCACTGTATATATTGTATAAATTCAAGTAAAAATCGATATGCTTTATTAAAAAGTTGTATTAAAAGTAAACCTGTTCGTTTATTTTTCATTTCCGCAGATTCGTGTTTCATTGAAGTCTGCCAATGGCAAAAAGTGCTTTCGATCGTACAGACCATCCACGCTGCAACCAACGTCGACGAACACGATCGTCATAACATTAGCGCTGTCTGAGGGACGGAAGGAAGGCTCTTTGTTCTACTTACCGAGCAGTATTAACGTAAGTCCTCGCTGAAGTATCTTTTAAACGATAAGGAGAACAATATGCTCTACAATTTCTGAATATTTGTTACGTAGGATGATTTCCTCGCGTTGGAGATCATCAACAGAAGGGTGCGATTTGTATGGAACGTTGGCGGAGGCACGGGTGTTGTGACTCACCCCGAAGAGCTCAAGACTGGCGATTTTAATGATGATAGATACTGGTATCGCATTGAAGCTGCAAGGTAATACATGATTACTAAATATTAACATAGAACATTCTGTCTCAAATTGTTATAATATCTGGTTGGATAACAATACGATCTTCGAAAGTAGTCGCAAAATTCTAGGATAGTTCTTCGCTCAACTATTTTACTTATTCAATCGATAAATCATCTTTTCTTTAAATACTTGTTCATTTAAATATAAAATTTATGCAATCATTTATATTGCAAATATAATATTATTACGAACACATTTTCTTTGTTATTTTTGAATGGTAATTCGGAATCCTTGTACAATTCTAATTACATTTATGATGCGATGTACTTTGCACCTCTGTTGAGATAATTGATCAAACTGGCTTTGCTATAGTCAAATTCGGCGAAATCATGTTTTCATAAAAAATCTTCAACAATTACAGAATACGTCACGTAGGGAGACTTCGTGTACGAAAGCAAGCGACGCTGTCCAGCGGATCGAAATTCGAGACCAATTCGACGGTCTCCGAATACGGATGGTTCGACATTACCATGTCGGATCACGTTTGGATAGGGGGTATTCCTCAGTCGGAGCGCAGGCGAACGGAACTTATGGCGTCGAATGGACTTCCCGGTTGCGTGCACCAAGTCATTTTAGACGGGAAGATCATTGGCTTGTGGAATTTCATCTTTAACGCGCCGGACATGGCTTGTCAAGCTTGCGTCGAAGGGTACGCTACGAATACATTGTCTCAGTTATTTAACTGAACCCTGAATTAACCCTTTGCACTCAAAGAATTCTCTCCGATTAGCTGACAAAATCTCCAACGTATTTATTTGTGAAATGTTAAGCAACGCTTTAAAGAGAATATGAAGTGATTAAACGTTGGCAATGATTGATTTTGATACAGATTTAATGAAACAAAGATCGTTCATTTTTAAAGTACCATAAGTAGCAGTAATTTTGTTTTCTTTTTTGTTAGAGGACAAACAAAATTTTAAATCATCTCCGAAGTAGCACTATTATTTTACAGGACTACGTTGGATATAACTTACAATTCTATTTGTTTTATTTCATTGGTTTAGAGTGGAAGATGCCAGGGACGACACAGCTTACAGTTTCAATGGCCAGGGTTACGCCGTTAGAAACCGAGTCTCCTCAGGACCCTACAACAAATACACATTCGGGGTTTCGATCAATTTCCGGACTTACGATGAAAATGCTTTGCTGTTTCTGGCTATCAATCCAGAAAACGTATGTACCTGTGTACATTTGTTATTAGTATGCAGCTCTCTATGCATTCATGGCATGTAAAAATTTTGGAAATGCATTAAGAATTAATAATATAGTATTTTCAGCATAAGAATTCATTTGGTGAATTAAAGAAATTTTTCAAAGAAATTGTTCTAATCTTCACAGAATTTAATCTGAAAATGTAAATTTGCATGAGGATCCTTATTTATTATGTATAGTCAGTACTACTGTAACATTTTAATATTATAGAAGCTTATAAAATATTAATATATAATATAAAAGCTTATAGAATATTAATATAATAATAATAGATATAATATACAGTAACAATATAATATTATGGTATTAATAATGTTATTAATATTATTATAAATACTTTATTTCACCGAGACATTATTTTCTCCAGTATCAGCACATTATGATTTTCCTGCGGGAAGGAAAGGTGATCTTGCATGTCGGCTACGGCGGCAACGTTAGTATGGATATGTCCTCGAAGCACAAGTACAACACTGGAAATTGGACGAAAGTGGAGGCGTTTAGGCAGTACCAGCCTTACAAACGAATAGAGAAATGCAGTCTGAGCGTAGGTGGTGGAGACGACAAACTAATAGGTGCACCGAACCTTCAACCGAAAACCGAAGACATACCCGATTTGCTGAATGCGAAATATTACATCGGCGGCGTGCCGCCCAGTTTTCGAGCTGAAAAATTGATGCTACCTTCCCCGGTGTCTTTCCTCGGTTGTATGTCCAACATCGTAGTCCAGGAGGGTTACGACCCCATGGCTGAACAATATTACGGCGTTGAACCCACCTGTGGAAGCAAAGTAAGCGAACGAAGACAATTACATTTGTTACATTTTTGGGCGGCAAATATTTAATTTCATCAGGCTCACGGTTTGCTAAATCATAAAGACAAATTTACTGACATTTAAAACTCACATTCTTCGAAATTTTAAGAGTATAGTTTCTGAAAATTTAGGATCATGGATATTCTTTTAACTACTACTGTGCATTTCGAACATTGTTGTCGCGTGAATGTACGGAGTGTCCAAAGAATATCTAGCAATCCGGAAATGAGTAATACCTGTGATCATTTCAAGCAACTTTATCTTTTATAAAAATTTTTTTCCTGGCATCATTAACGAGTTATTAATGAAAAACACTGGCCAATGAGAGGTGAGTATCGCTGTTGCGAGGTGGCTGAACTAATGAACGAAATTGGGCTTCGTTAACACTCTGTACAATATTTGAAAATCTCGTTATAATTGTCGCCTTGAATACCGAGAACAAATGGATACAGATGTCATTAAGAAACAACTGTGACAGTAAAATCGGAAAAGAAGATTTACTTTAGCGAATATTTAGAATAGTGTTTATTATACCTAATATGTTATTCTAGACGGTAAATGAACAATGATAACATAAAATTTTTGATTTGTTACAGCCATTGAGGATGGTAGGATTTTATGGTGATGGTTACTTGGAATACTCGGCTTACACGATCCGCAGAAACGATTCAGTGAGCTTCTCGTTTAGGTCGCTGCAAGATGAAGCTGTACTTCTTCTTTCTACATTCGAGGGACAGAAGGAACGTATTAGTAATATACGTCACTCAAGCGAAGAGGCAAATGTACGTACTATTCCTTTTTTATTATTTCTCACGAAAGTTATTATTTATGATTTTTTACGAATTCGTATCGTAATTGAACGTTCTATTATTTTGTCTGAGAAGAGGGGGAAATAGTCTTAGCCCCTTGCACTACGACTCCTTTCACGTTGCGCTGATTAGCACTTATTTGTTCTTAATACTTTTCTTAATAGGACCGGATAATTTTTATTTTTTGTATTATCTTTATTTACTTCCGCTTCTAGACTTTGATAATGGAAAAATTCAATTTGATTTCGATTTGCAAGAAATTAATAGTTTATTAATTTCGTAGACCTTGCGTGGAATCTTTATCACGAGTTCGACTCGTTATTATAGTGCAAGGGCTTAATGTAAAATATTAGATTATTGAAATATTTGAATATTAGTACGTTATGGAGGTGATTTCTATTCCCTTAGCTTGGAAATAGTTCAAATCTGCTGCCATATTTTTCGTCCTTTGTGCAGCGCCAATCGACGAATGACAAAATGCTGAAACTGGTTATCAAAATTATCAATAGGTGATAATTTGTTTAGAAATCACTGGTAGCACCACTTTCCATTCCTTTTTCACATTATCAAGCAATTAGGATTGTAATGTTCTATTAGATAGTGTCGATACTAGTTTCTAACCAATTATCATCTGCCGATCATTTTAGTTATCAATTTGAGTGTTTTGCCACTACGTAAATTGATGATTTGTGAAAATTGGAAAAAAGCTTCTTTAATCTGCTTCTGATAGCACCCCAAGTCGGCCATTGATGAATGGCCGTAAATTTGAATTGTTTTTAAATAAAGAAAAAGAGTTCCCGAAAATTTCCTAATTAAGAATCGTATTAGGAATTATATATTAGTAATATTAAACTATCGAAACGCTAACATGTTAATACTGAACCCCTAGAATTTTTGGCATTTCAGTGTTTAAATCTGGAATTTCGTATGAAGATATTCTTATAACTTCAAAACGTGTAAAATAGAATACATAAAACTGGTCATTTGGTGGATTTAGCGTAAAAATATTAAAATATTATAATTATGAATCAATAGAATAAAAATATCAGAATATTTATTAATTATGACATTGTTATGACAAAAATAATATTTTCGGATCACGAATATTTTAAAAACGCTTGTCGATGACGACAATTTTGCAGCACAGAATGATTTTCGAAATTAATTGTTTAACGCAATTTCAGAAGGACAATTACTATTCAGTATGCTTAATTAATGGACAAGTGCAAGTTCGGCTGAACGCTGGTAAAGGAGAACTTGTTCTACAATCAAACGGTACGTTCAACGACGGAAGGTATCATGCGGTAACTATTATTAAAAAAAAGAAGGACGTTAAGTTGATAGTAGATGATACCTATAAAATCTCGGGAAGACTGCCGAAAGGCGCTGCCATTGGTGCTCCGGAAGGTGCTGGTGGTTTATTTTTTGGAGGTCTACCAGAAGCCATCAATACTACCAAAATGATCGCAACGAACACCCCTTTGTACGGTGCGATTAAGGACGTAATGTTTACGGATGAGTAAGTTAAATATCTCGTCACTGATCTCACGAAACGATTGAATGATTTTTACTATTTTTCAATCAACTATCTTAACTATTTTCAAAGTAATGATTTTTACTATTTCTAAATTAACTATTTTAAATGTTAGGATCATTCAATTTGACAAAGCTGTCGATTTCGATCACGCGCTAATCGGTCGACCGGGGCCAGCTATGGGAAAAGACGTTCCCACGTATACGCCGCCATCCGCTTCGTTATCAATAGGGATGTCTACTCAGCCGGAGGGCTGTCAGAAAGTACCATACTATTCACTGGAACCGGGCGCACTCAAGTTCGGAGATAAACCGAACAGCCATACTCAGCTCTACTTAGATTTCAAAAAGTTCTGGGAGAAGAAGTATAAGATAGAATTCGATTTTAGAACATACTACCCGAACGGCCTGCTATTTATCACTCCGGTATGTACGAAATTAATTTATTCTTCGTTAATAATGGCAACAGTACATTAATTTATATTGTTACGTTAATAGTACTCTTGGTAAATATTGTTAAGTTTTCTTTTGTGTTCATCTAACATGCATACAACATTAATTATTGTTTCCAATAATGGTTCAAATAATTCTACCAAAAATCATATTTATTCGCTGAAATATATTCTGCCAATGCAAGTAGAATGAATATTTCAACGGCACAAACTCGGTTACCTAAATTATACCTAACGAGACTTTCTTGCAATTTGTAGGGAATCAGACCAAAGAATTATTTGATGATCGTGATAAGAGATGGTCAACTTCTGCTGCTGGTGAAGAGCAAGCAGAAAAGAGAGATACCGTTCAGAACACCGTTCAATGATGGCAATTGGCATCACGTTGTTATAAGTCATGAAGAAAGGAAGCTGACACTGCTCGTAGACTCTCAAACACCTCGCACGATCAAAGTGCCGAGAAAAATTGGCTTGGCATCAATGATGTACATCGGAGGACTACCGGAAAGTGGGACACCGATACCGGAGCAAGTTGTAGTTAAACTTGAGACGCTGAAAGGGTGCATCAGGGGTTTGAGGGTGAACGGGAACGTATACGACATGGTCGGTTCAACGAGCAGAGCGTACCATGTTGGTCAGTGTTTCCCGAACGTTGAAAGCGGAGCCTATTTTCAAGATGAAGCATATGCGATATATAGTAAGTATTTTTTATTATGTTCAGCCAATTATTTCATTGACTATCGTTTGTGTTAAAACTTTCTGCTTATATCTACACATATGTGAAGTAATAGCTAAAACTTTAAAATGCGCAGATCAACTCTTTATTCTTTCGTGGGTTCAGAAATTGTTAACACTAGTACTACCAAGTGTTAAACGCAACTAACATAAAGGAAGGAATCAGATTTAAGCGGTTTTAAATAATTTGGTAGTTCTAATGTTACTGAACTTCGTCAAAATACTTCCAAAGTACTATTTCCAGAGCCTAAACCATAAGCAAATGCCAAATGTCTAAAATGTCTCCTTAACTCGATATAAGAACATTTAGACTTCTATTTAGTATTTGGCTATTACATGCACGTTTGATAGAAAAGCAAGGACAGGATGCACGTGTGTAGCATTGAAAATGTTTATATTTTCTGCAGAGAGGAACTTCGAGTTAGGCGCCGTGTTGGAACTTCAGTTGGAATTCAGGACATCGGAGCTGTCCGGTGTATTACTTTCCATCACAGCGCCTGGCAATTCGCCCTCGCTATCACTAGAATTGAATAATGGCAAAGTGATCATGTCAGGCGATCTGGGGGACAATAAACCGTTGTACGTCGAGCAACCTTTTGCTAATCCGTACACGATTTGCGACAACCGATGGCACAGAATACAGGCGGTGTACAATGACGAAGAGTTGGCACTGAAAGTCGACGAGATGGATCAGAAGTATGGTCTTCCAGCCAACGTAAATTACCATATAATGGACTCCACTGTCCTTGGGCCTCTGTACATTGGTGGCCTGCCAGGTAAAAAATTCGTACATCAATTATTCTCGCCTATAAGTCAAAATAAGCACGACTGTCGTAAGGCTCTACCATTTGTTTCATCTTTATGAAACGAAACGAGAAACTTTCAAGCAGAAGAGATTAAAACTATGCAATTCTTCATATTAATTAGAAAATTTACTATACTAATGATCTTTACTGTACTAACTACATGGTAAATTCAACTTCCGATTGTACTCTTCTATATTATTATATTGTGTCTTTGCTTATTATTCGAGATTCAAAATAGCTCATTTTATTCCAACTTCCATATGTACAATATATTTTTAAAAGTACCAGGAAAATATTTTACAAGTAGAGATTTCTAAATGATGTATCATAAAAATTTTGAAGTAATATTTGATAATTTTCGAATAAATGATTTTGTTGTAGCCTCAGCCCCGAAGGGTACATTAATAACAAGGGATCACTTCAACGGATGCATAAGAAACGTGATGATAGGCGGAGAGAGGCGCGACTGGACGGACATGGACGAGTTGCATAATATTTACTTGAGCTCCTGCCCCGTACAATGATGCTTAATTATGCCGATGATCAGTACAACGTGCAAAGTCTTCTAAGTTATTCACTTTCGTTCCAAAGACTGCTCGAATCACGCACTGAGCTCAAAACGTTCTCCGTAGACTCTGTTCGTCGCGACCGCGCACTGGAATCATGTGCCATACCATGATGGGGAATCCGTAATTAGTTAAGACGTAAGACTAAACCAAGCCAAAAGATGCTAACTTGCGAACGTAGAAAGTTTACATCTGTGTTTCTCAAACTCGTTTTCTTACATGTGTTTAACAAAGTATCGACGTTTCGCCTACATCGTATTTCTGTACAATGTTATACATTTGATTAGGATTTCATTGGGATCGCGAATATATTGTAGCTTCCTCGAAATTGTGCACATTTTCTTTGAATCGACGGGAATCTATTTAAAAGCGCATAAATAATAGAAATCGTTGATGAGATATTTATTTAAATAATCGCTAACGTAGTCGTTGTTCGTGTATTCTATTTACTATCACTATGCAATTCAACTAACACTGATTTATTTATCAAGTATTTTTAACTGACACAGCGAATTCGGATCAACGTTCAGAGAATGCAAAGATCGATTTTTGTTTCTTCACACTGTCATTCCAATAGGTATCTAACGGCGATAGTTACCAACTATTTGTAAAAGTTCACATTGTTACAGTTATTGAAAAAGTACAAAGGTAAAGCGCAGAATCAGGAGAGATACATTTACAAAGCGACAAACGATGATGAATAACGAGAGCCGTTGTTCTTCACTGAAGTAATTTTACAGCAGGTGTCTTCGAAAGGTGATTTCGCAAGCGAGGAACAGTTTGAGAAACGATTTTTTGAATCGTCGACGAACCATGGCACAAATTCACGTCGAACTGCATCGTGAACCGAATGTAAAATAAATATTACGACATACGTGTAAGTAGCATGATCACTGCCATATAGTTTAATTGTAATACACTTGTAAGTCACAGAACAATTGTACATCAGTATTTAAAGTTATTTATTACTGTTAAATGTAAGTGGAACACGGCGGTTCTGGTCGAATCGGACTCGCGCTCGATCAGAACCGCGATTCGAAAACGGAGGGAGAAAAAGAAGAAAGGACGAACAAAGTGAAATTATTTTGTACTTTTGTAGCGGTAGTAAAATGTAATGATAATGTAAGATTATCGAGTATGTACACGCGAGCAAGTCACATTTAGCGCCCTGTAAAGTGTCCTTTTTTTTAACGAGCATAAGTAACACGAGTAGGGAAAAATGTTCTTCACAAGAATATTTTCGTATTTATGTCTAATATTTTTCTTATTCGTTGAATTGTACTATATTATACATACGCAAAAAAATTAACAATGATGTCTCCGCTATTGTGTATAAAATATATAACAATGAGAAAGTATGGTCACCTAATTTACCCTCTTCTGTACTCCAAAAGTTATATACATATACATTAACATTACAGCCAATGAATACGCAGAGAACATACTTAATTCCATTTAAATATATATTATATATATATCGTTCGCAGAAGAATAAAAGTCTATTGCAAAGTAGGTTATTAAATTTTATTGATGACATTCGCTCCAAGATGCTAACAGTAAAACACGACCGAAATTTAGATGATGTACTGAATAAATATGTATCGTCGAGTGGTGGTTTCATCGATGCATATATAAAAACATAATATTTACAGAGACATGGATAAATCGAACTACTATAATCCGACGAAATTTCAGAGTTATTTTTCTCCACCGTCTTCCTCTTGTTCTTCCGTGGGACAATAAAAATAAAGGATTGTTACATAAAAGGTAATCATTTATTATTAGTAAGCGCGATTATTTATATCCCATTGATATCTCTCTCACTCTCACTCTATTTTTCGCACTCTCTCTCTCTCTTTCTCTTATTTTCGTTTCATTATTTATCACGTCGGTGCCAGCTCACTAATAATATTCTCTGCTTCGAAAAATATAAATATTAAGCACAAGCAATCACCTTTCCAGCTACAGTTTGCATCCTTGGCTTGAACGTTTTCTCGTACACCGTGTCTCGTAACCTCCGTTCCTCATTTCAAATCCCATCCTCCTGTGAGCCGATGTTTCATGTCGATTCTTAAGATTAATGACTACATCGTTTACCATAAATTCTCATTCGTTTTTTTTTTGTTCGTTTGCATCGTCGTAGACCAACAACTCGTTTTTTTTTTCTATTTTCCTTCCTTTTTAAACTCATCTTGTAACATTCAACCTTCACCATCAAATATTGTCAAATCGGACAATTTCAAGAGTAACGAAGCTCGCAAAAATTTTATTTCCCTCTCTTCCTCGTGTTCACGACGATACGCAATAGATTTACAATAGACGAGAATAGAATAATGAACTTTTTTTCTTTGGATACTACAGTCGACGGATTTTTAATTTTTTGTATTCATCTCTCTCATGCTTTCTCTCTATCTCTCTCTCTCACTTTCGCTCGATCTCTCATTTTCTCTCTAAAGAGTCCCACGTGTTTGAAGTTCGCATTGAAACAATCGGGACAAGTGAACCAAGTTTATCGTTGCGAATTAAAAATATATTTCCCGCGGTCGATCGTGGAGAACATGAAATTCGATATGTTGCGTAATTATTTAATAATAATCAATATGTGTTGTATTACGCCGTTGCAGAATACAGGGGGTCTACTCGGATTAAACTGAATCGACCTTGGATTCCTTTTTTTACACTACTCCGTAAAATTAAAGGATACCTAAATTCTAATTGAAAATCTATTCTTTCAACTCCTGTAATTTCATGCAAATAATTCCGATATTTTAACTATTCAAGAAATCATTGCAGAAGAGAGATTCTTCTGTGAAAGATCGTATTGAAATAAATGTGAGATATCATTTTTTAAAAAGAAAGAGAGCAATTTCAGTTTCTTATTCCGATTTATAACAATAACAAGTCTTTGAATGAATCTGAAAGTGGGGACTTCATTCTTTAAAATGAACATAGGTAGGATATTGTATATTTTTTTAAGTCGAAAATGACAATTTTTCAGATATAATTTAGCGACCCTTTAATTTCATGTAAATTTTTTAACTTCTTTCTCTTCTCTTGAATATCATCTCAAAATTTCATGCACGTGGAGCACAACAATTGTCAGTGTATACACATGCACATACAGGATGTTCACGCAGCCACTGACCAGTTTCTCTCATAGATGACACATGTGCAGAAAGAAACGAAGACGGAAAAAAATGATTATGGTACTTTTCGAAAAACGATGATGGTTAAAAAAAAATCAGTACCAGCCTTTCCTTTCATTTTTTCTGTGCATTTATCTTTTTGGAGTAACTACGCGAGCACTCTGTACAGATATGTAACACATTTAAGTAAAAACACATACACAAACATCGGACGACTCACGAACGAATAAATCTTACAATACGCTAATTATATGTAAATGAAGAAACGAACAAAAACTAAAAATTCTTTCTAATAGACCCTCCATATTTCTGTACAAAAAATGTGTTTACTTCTATCTAATTGCTACCCATTCGCTCTACCAGCATATTACGACAAAACGAATCGTGTACATTGTTGGAAAGGATCGAATCGACAAGATGGAAGGTCAGTGCCAGTCCCACACGAAGGGCGGACATTCAATTTATGGCACAATAAATAGTTGTTCCGTTAGGTTATTATGCTAATTATCTCATCATGTACAACGCGGACCGCGTGTCTCGTTCGCTTGAAATTGGACTGACGCAACCATTTTCGCAGATAATATAAACGAGGATTATCTGAACAAAAGGATCTGTGTGCAGCCAACGAAACACATGAAAACGGGATCGCTTAACTTAATTAGACTTCGAATTGCAGTCTCTGTTTCATTCGAATCTTGGACAGATCGAGACATTCGTATACAAACGGCTGCCACGCTTTTCAAAATGCTTGGAAACGCGAGGAACGCAGACCATGTTGGATTGTAAAGCATAATTAGGCCTAGGAGGATTTCGAATCAATCAACGAAGAATACGACGTGTGAAAGAAAATCTGTTTTCTTTACGTTGCTTAGTGTTTATGTGTTCCCCAACCATTTTCTGCTTTCCTCTTACAAGATTTCGGTTTCGTACACCGTAAAAAATAAGTATGCGATGTGCGCAGGTTGATTGATTCGTAGCCGTTCCCACGCTCTCTCCGACCACACTTCATTCGATTACCAAAAATCATTTCCTCTTGGACAACGAATTTAGTTTTTGGTACGGTTTGGTACGGTCCCATTCTCTCTCGTCTTAAATTATCGAGAATCTTTATGCCTATCTCGATGCACGCTTCGCAGAACTCACTTCGAAGGACACCGAATCAATGTAGCGCATTAGAAATAATCACATACCTACACGGTAAAGAAAAGAATATCCTCGCACAACATCGGTTATATTCGGATCGATCTTAAGGCTGATTTGGTATCCCCTTTTGAGCCGGTTCATACATTTTCCTCAACAACATAATCGCTACATCGCGCAGGGTGTGAAACAATAATAGATGCAAATTTCATGGGTCTGATAAAATCGACGAAACAACAGTTTAAAATACATACGCATGCATTAAAAATTCAATACGTTCACGAATATACAGGGTCGCGATGTGATACAAACAAATTTCTACTAATTCATTCATTTAAGAATATTACTTGGAACTATTACCCACATAATTTTCACTTATACTTTATTCACACCCTGTTTAAGTAGCCACAACTGTCAATAGTTGTGAATCTCGTGTACGACGAAGAATCATTAATTCGTCTTCAGTAATGACAGTGACAGAAAAGAATTTATCCGAGAAAAGTATCGAAGTTAGAATATGAAATAAAGCGATCCTAATGCAAGCCATTGGTTTTTCCTGCTTCGACAATGTTAATGAAATACGTATAAAGTTCGTATTGAAAATCCAGACGTTCGTCGACTCTGTCAGAAATATGGTGAAATTAATGATCCTCTAATTACGTTTAGTAATCTTTCGGTAAAAGACGACGGTACCTATGGTAATGATGATCGAGAGCCTTCTCCTTCCTCGTCTACGCGTAACGAGGAAACCTGTGCGGATTACTTTATGCAAATGTAAAGACGAAATTTGTCGCGTGAACGTTCGCGAAAGCCCTGCCTCTCTCAGCGAAATGAGGAAAAAAGGGCGTAAGAAAAAGTTAATACCGTTATATCAGTCACAACTTTCATATATAACACAGTAGCTTACACGATTACAAGGCGGTTACACGTCGAGAGTTAGTCCGCGAAGATATTAGATACTGACAACAAACCATTCTTATGGTAGATATTGGTAATCTTACGACACAGTGATTGATGCTGAACAACAACAGAACAAAAACAAACGAAAACAGAAAAGTAGTAGTAGTAGTAGTGTAATAATAGTAGTAGTAGTAGTAGTTGTTGTTGTTGTAGTAGTAGTAGTAGTAGTAGTTGTAGTAGTAATAGTAGTAGTAGTATCAGTAGTAGCAGTGGTAGTGGTAGTGGAAGTAGTAGTGGTAGTAATAGTAGTAGTACCGAAAATCAAAAAAAGAGGGGACGCGCACGATCTGTAAACGACAACTCCGTTTCGTATGTGCGCTCGGTTAATCGTAAAAACGTGCACGAATGAGATTGAATCCTCGCGTGTTCAGGTCAGCATCAATCATTTGTCTTTATAAAATTGACTAAGAACGCAACGTTTGCATTAATTTAATATGGGCCTGTATTAAAATAGTAACTATGAACAACAGAGGGCATAGTAGCGTAATGTTAAGTGTGACACTTGTGTAAAACTATATGACGAGAGGCATGTCTTTCTTGTTCGGTAAATTCACTTTTTTCCCCTGCCAAAGACTATTGTGTATTGTAAAGGCATCTATGGTTACAGTCAGATGCTTCGTATGAATCTGGGAAAAACATTTTCCTCCCGAATTGTATCTGAAATGTAGAAAACAAAAATTAACATAATTCAATGAATATGTTAATCCTGCAATGGCGCATTGCATCTTTTAGATCTCAGCCGAATTTACTAGACACAATTTTGTGCAGATATAAAACTTTTGTAACTTCTTTGCAAAATCTAAAAGTGTTTCACAAAATGTTGATGGAATTTTTAGAAAGATCCCAATGTGATATTCCGTAATTCAAAAGAACGATGCATTTTTACAGCTTTAACTTGAAAGAAGGACAATGAAGAACAGGATAAAAGATAAACTTACTTGAAAAACTTGTCGAACATTTTATCGATAACTTGTTTCGGCCCAGTGCCGTACAACTTTGACACTTCTTCTCTGTCAGGGCAGTATGAATAGAGCGCCCGAAATTGGCAGCCAGCATCTCGAAATAAAATAAGGAAATGCTTACTCTCCGATCTCGCAATTTCGTCGAGAACTCTCCTTTTCGCTTCCTTGTTAACCGTGCCGGGAAATACGCAATATTCGACAGCGTTTAACATAATACCGCGATTCGACTTGGTCGTAGGCTGTTTATACAATCTTGGACCTGTGGGCAGAACGAAAATCATTTCAATCGATAAATTATTCTAACAAACATTTTGTTAAATATCAAATCTTGATTTCGATTTTGACAATTACGGATAAATTACATCTATTTGATAGGTTTAAACCAGGCATGGGCAAATTACATCAAGGAGGGAGGCAGCTTTAGATATAGAACGAAAAGTTCACAAGATTAAGCGTGACTTGCCTGTTCTTGGCTTTAACGGAGTCTTAAGTATCAATCTATTAGCAATTTAGTACTCAACGAGGATCTACTGATTAGCTATTGGGAAGACTAGAGCAAGCATTTTATACCCTAAACCGCGCTTTTGATAACCCCTAGGGACCGTGATTCAGACTAAATGATTATAGAGAAACAGAAAACTATCTATCTGGCCTTCCTTGTGTAGATTAGGCGTGGCTTCTTGCTCATGCCTTCAATGTAGACAGGAAAATGCTCCGTACGGAAACCTGACCCCATGCCTGATTATGACTGATCCAAACGTTAATCTCTGCTGACCATTGTAGTCCATCATCGAACTTGGCGTACTACTGATGTCGCTGCTACCATCATCGAAGACCCTTCTTTTAGTCAGCAAACCAGGTGGTAAAGAGCCAGGACCCGACGGCGACGGTAGATGCCTCATGCTGCCCATGCCAGGACTCGGTGCTCTTCTTGGTGGTGTCGCTCTGCCCAGACCGCTGTCCGTATCTGTGTATTGACACATCATACCGTCTTGATCACTACTCGAACCTGCGAACGCAAGCTCAGTATATGAAGATAGAATTAAAGGGAAAAGATACGCTCGACAACAGGTGTGTCCCTTCACGATAAAAGACCTCCAACAACGTGTTCCGTCTCGGTGACGTTTTACCCGACCAAGCAAGAGGAATCCATCGAGGATAATAACTTATATTAATCACTAAAAGTTAGTTCCTGATAAGATCCGAGTTATTAGTTACTTTGTTAGACTTACAAACGACCTTCAACAATATCCATCTTCATAGCTTGCGTCCAATACATGAAACGATTGCCTCAGAATATGTAATAGTAAAGTACACCGTTACAAAACATGGGGACCAAGACTCTCTGACCACTATCTGTTCTCTAATTCGACCATAAAAAACAGAGGAAACTTTTGACCTTTCTAAAAAACATTCTAAGGAACTATCGCTCGGGTATCTCGACAATGAAACTCTGAACAGTTTGATATTTTTCTAAGCGTTCTAAGACCATATAACACGCGACAATGGAGAAGTTTCTTTTATAAACAAAACATGGGTGTACTAGTGATATAATATCGCGATCTTAGAAAAAGAAATAAGGTAGAGCAAATTCATCCCATGATCGTACTATTAAATGTTTTATACAAATGTTATATGTATTAACGAATTAGCTTGAGATGAACGTGCCGTACCATTTTACCATAATACCTGTAAATAAAAACAGAGAGGAATGGCAAAGAACGAATACATATTTAACGTAAGTGAATAGGATAACCGTATGATACAGGACCTAAATGTGAGTCAGAGTGAAAAGGTTATTATATGGAAACTGGAACCACCAACAATAATCTGAAAAACACTAAATATATCGGTACCCAGAACCAGTGCTGTACAACGATAAGCCCAACAAGCATCAACTGAATCATATATCTACTGCAGCAAATGAGTTATCCTGTGAATGGAGATCGAAAATGTGTCTGCAAATGTTAGGTCACTAGTTAGAAAAGAAAATTTCATCAGTTGTTTATATACGCGATATGAAAATACTTTATATTAGATGTCAATAGTTCTCTAGCTTATTTCATGATTCATGAATGTTCTAACACTTTATTTACATAATCATAAGTGTTATAAGAAAACATTATTTGGTTCAAAAAGGCAAATATTATAGTAAGAAAAAGAAAATTGTTCTCAAGGTCACATTATTCAAGATTTTAAGGATGTTGATAATTTTTTTAGAATAACAGTGAATATGATCCTAGTGTAACAGCAAAGCTAATAGACTGATTCAATGACCTAGTGTACCATGACTTGCATATGAATTTGAGTACCGTTGAAGAAGATCGCAATGAGAAGATGACCTCGAGAAGAACAGTTTACTTGCTACATATTTGCCTGTACGAACCAGATAATGTGTTCGTTATTGAAAAGGTTGGTGAATTTGCAATTGATAGCGAAGCAGACAGAATTTCGAAGACGTATCCAATAATGTGCTGTTCGTGTATGCATGTAAATTATCACTGCCACCTGTGCGCTCCGATCTGCCACCATGCGACTACGTGTAATGCTATAGCCTACAAAAAATTGAAACGGTGTACAGAACACGTAATAATAATTGATGCACGACAGAAGGGGGGATAATACGTATTCCAAGTCACTGGTGCTTCTTACCACACAAATTCATCAAGGAATTAGACTTTCTCCCCTTAAAGTTTTGGTAACTCGGGTATTTAGGCCTGCCTCTAACCTGTTGCTGAGGCTCCTGCACATCTGCAATAATGCAATGTTTACCGTGTTACATTCTAAACGCTATGTACGATCAAAGATTGTTAAATAGTAGGGGATGCTTCAATCGTACGTCATTGCATCAGGGGTAGAGTCTAACTACGAGAGCCATGTCCGCTAGGAACATCAAAAACTCAAGGTAGCTGGTGCAGGTTGGTGCAGAATAACGTTGCGTTCCAAAACTGAAAGATATCTACTATAAAGGCGCTACTTGAAAATTAAAACAAAGTCATACCCTCAAAGTGACCTTATACTCTGGTATATCGAGAGAACGATCAAACGCTAATGAAATATACATTGAAATATGTATTTAATATTGTAATAAGATATCGATACGTAGTTGCCCATACCAGTGATACATCCTGCAACGAGTCTACTTTCATCAAGCCAAACGTTTAAGGAACATGATCAAAATGGCATTCTTTCTATAAATGATGTTCAACCCACCTCGAGACGTCTTGTAGGAGCCCCGTCGGCCAAGCTGATTCATACTTCGACAAGGCGAGGAACCTCTACCGTCGTCGGGCGAATCTACGGAAGATACTAAAATAGGGTACCTCTATTACAATCAGTTAGTTCCTCTTCGGGGTGATTCTATATTTATGAAATGATTACTACGATACTAAACTAATCGACAGTTATTCAAAAAACACACTGAAGCATGCAAACTCTTATGAGGGAAAAGTGCTATAAGTAATCACTTCTATATTGAAAATGATCGATTTCGAAGGGCGTCAAAGTTCATCAATCGCATACAATTAATTGAGACGTTTTAGAAGCTTCTTCTTACATACCAAGCGATAAGCGCAATTGTTCGATATCGGTTCGCAGTTCTTATTAATCGGTTCTCTTAGAAAAATCACTTGCCAGTGATAATTTAAATACAAACATCACATTTATCTATTTGATGTTCTTGAACGTAATTAGAGCGGTGAACAGATACCGAAGATCGTATTATACGGGGTGTTCTGTATTTGGTGGTCTCATAAACTTCTGCTTTATTTATTTTAGTCAGATTATGAATAAAATAAAATCTTTTTGTTTGAGGTATCATCGTTTAATGAATTCATTCATTTTCGCGATAATAAATTACGATGTCGCAAAACGCACTCGAAAAATGTTTTAAATATAATTTTCACAAAGTGAGGCCTCTTTTCTTCTATATTTAACCAATTTTTCCAACGCCAATTAGGGTGCAGCCTATTCGATAGAGATATTTCGCTTGGCATGCGAATAAATGGATCTGATTTCATAGTTTGTTTAGCACTTTATATGCGTATTTATTATGCAAAAGCTAACAAACATAGTCGTATGATAGATATATATCATATGACGATCAGTGTGCGTGTGATGTTTCGGACAGAAATGCGAGAGTCAGAGAGTGTGTGTTTGTGCATACCCCTGAGACTGCCGCCCCGATAAAAAGGGCCGGAACGTCGTTCATCGAAATGAGCAGCAGTGAGACTGTCCTGCGAGCCTCGGTAGTAGTCTCGTCTCATCGTCGGGGAGGTCAGCGACGCTACAGTAAGTGTGTTAGTGCAAAACAAATCAGCTCGAATTTTCTTCACTATTCTAGTTCAATCAAGTCGTGTTTAGGTATTTTACAAAAAATTACATATCGAGACAGATAAAAAGACTACGATCCATTATACGTGTCTGTTCCGCATTTCGGATAACAAACTAGCATAGCCGAGAAAATTTTGAGCTTGTGAACTCTGTGACTGGGTGAGATCTCTCAATAGAAACGATTACAACAAAACTCAATATATAGACAAAATCAAAAAAGTAAACGGCAATGCTAACAAATCAAAACTCGTCCGAATCGAATTCGTTGCCATGCAAAGAATAAAAATGCAATTACATTACAACATTGATAAACTGTCGCTATTAGAATATTATAACGGAAGGAGAGTACAGTTATTACAAACAGCAGAGTGATGTTTGTTATCTTGGAGACAACTGTTTTGGCGTGGCGAGGTATGTCGCGTTTAAATATTCGAATGCGCGATCAAGTTACTCGAGAGTCCTGCTCGATTTTCTGTTCTAATGGGATCAATCTCCAAGAAACACTAATCATTGCAACGGATAATTATCACACTCGTTGCGTTCGCCGACATACCTGTACTGAGATTGGAGGAAGAACCCTTCTTGCCACGACTCGGCGTCAAAGCCCCGGAATCCAGTTCTGCGCCAGCGTCCACGTGAATCGTTTTGGGTCTTGGTCGAGTTGTTGCAGTCTTGTTACGCAGTTTTGTTGGTTTTATTGCATTAAGAAGCTCCTTATCAATCACTTTACCCTAATAATTATATATATCGTTAGATAATTAAAATTAAGAAAACAGTAATGATAAAAGTTTCCACAGTAAGCACGCACTTCTCTTTCCGCCTCCTCTATCGCTTTCTTGACTTTATGCTGCTCTAAAATAGTTGCTCTTCGTTGCCTTTCCTCCTCCTTCTTGCGTGCTCTTTCTTCCGCTTTCATTTTTTCTTGTTCCCGACGTGCTTGCGCCTCAGCCTCCTTCCTCTCCTTTAATTCTTCTTGCTGTTGTCTTCGTTGTAACGATAGCAACATTATACGTTCTTTCTTGCGTTCCATCTCATCCAAGGAATTCTACAAAGCGAGATTATAGATGTGGTACACAGTGAAGATACGATTAAAACACTGCTTTTTATATCAACTTACTGGATCCGGATTCGCAAGCTGATTGCCAATTATTAAACCGACACCAGATTGCCGGCTTTCCGCGCTTCTGTCGCGTCTTTCGCGTTGTTTCTCCCTCTCCCCTTCTCTTTGCATCTCTTTATCTCTAATCTCGTGTCGGTGGAAGTCCCTTTCGTCTATGTGACGCTTTTCTCGGTCAGATTCACGATCTAATAACTTCTGTTTATCCGCGATGGCGGCCGGAGATTCGGGTCGGACAGTGAAGTCCTCATTTTCAATATACGATGATACTGTTCTTTCCTAAGAAAATATAGCCAAGTCGAGATTAGAATCATATATTTTAATCATCTGCATTGCCCTTAATACGCGACAATAATGAAGCGTCTTAAATATCTCAGATGTTTTTTTCAAATGATTACTTATAAAAGTATGACAATATGGTCCTTTGTATGATCTTAATGAAACCAAAAATGAGGTATTTAAAACACTTAAATTAAATGGAGCCTCCTGTATATGTATGTAGAATAATTAGGTCTATTTAATAGAATTTTGTGTTTACCTTTTTGGGAGACGTTCTTTTCACTCTGAGGGTCGGTTTTGGTTTCTTTGGCGCGTCGTTGTCAAAACATATGTAAAAACCTTTCTCGCCAGCATCCGTCGGGTCAAGAGGTGTCACTTCCGGAGTACCTGATGGAGATGGTGTGGCCTCTCTTAGTGATGGATGAGGTTGAAATGAATTACGCGATATCGACGGTCTAGTTGGTGATGGAATTCTATATGTACGGCTGCCAGACGTGATGTGCAAACCTCGAATGCCTTGTGAAAGCTCATCGTCATTTCCTTGAAAATATATGTATGAATGGAAGAACAAAAAAATGAGAACCAAAACGTAGAGATAACAATGCTTATTGAAGCACGTATGGTGTTCGACAACGGGTGGGAGAAATTGGATCAACTGTCCATAACAACATAAACAAACAAATCAAAAGTACAATCATTACAAAACACGCCATTTCTCACGATCACATTTTGACTGTAGAATATCGTAGTACGATTTTCTTAAAAGCCCTGTGAAAACTTTCTAAAAATATTTCTAGTGCACAGTTCAAGGTTACAAAGTATACAATTGTTTCCAATGCAATAGTATTATTATAGAATTCAAAATTCAAGTCTTATCTCCCATCTGTTGCCGCACAGTTTGCAGAACGTTTTCAAACATGAAAAGTCTAAATAATTGTTATTTACCGATAAACGATATATTTTGAGGCTTCATATCATCGACCGGTGGAGCTGGAACAGGCGCATGTAACGCAGTCACCTGTCTCTTCTCTGTTGGACTTTCGCATTTAATCGGTATGTGATGTACAGTTGGCCTTTTTGGTTCTGGACTTTCGCTCATCAACTGACTTATTCGATGAACCTAAGTTAAAAATAAAAGAAAAACATGTCATTCCTCCGACCACAGAAAATTATCGATTAACAGCACTAAATTGCCTTATAAAACATAATTGATTTATAAACACACATACACACACTCACTGATGAATTACTTATAAACAAACCTCCTCAGAATAATTATATGATGTTGAGGTAGTCGATAAATAAAAGAAATGCATACTGACAATATTTTCGCGTTAGTTTTTAAGAGAAAGTCAGGAAAGCGACTCAAAAAGTATAGACGTTCAAACGTTTAAAGCTTCGACACGAAACTGTCTGCCATACTCAGGCTTGAAAGCGTCTATAAATGTACATTACATCACTAACAGGTTCCATGACTGCTGGTTACTTATATATATATGTATGCAGTAATTTATTTAGCACCTGAGTGACCAAAAAACTAAGCATAGACTAATCTGAACATAGATACGTGACTTTCTGATCAAGGGTAATTCACAGCATGAATTCTTATTCTAAGTAATCTGTTTAATCTTTATTGTAACTTATGTGTATGACACATTTATGTAAAATTTAAAATATTAAAACGGAACTCTTGCTTCTTTTGATAAAAATTGAATGGTTTCAAAGAATTCATAATTTAATATTTTATAAAATATGATTTCATTCAAATGAAAGAGATCATTAATTCAGTTAGTTACAGTTACACCTTCTGTTGGATATATGTTAGAACAAAATTGTGAGGCAATAAAATGTACAACAAAATCGTGTTACATACAGCATTTCGATGTTGAGGACTAGCAGAAGACGGTGGTGTTTGATTAAAGATAGATGAAGACGTCGGATATGTAGAACCAGGATGACTCATTTGATTGTTACAAAGACTATGATCTCCGCCGTTAAGGTATCTCGGTTCTGGTGGGGTGTCGTGCAAAACGAATCCTTTCTGTTGAGGTGGATGCGTCCCCCAATTCCGTGTGTCTTGGTATAATCTCATATCTTGCTGATAACCTGTAAATAATGGGGTATAGATAATTTAAAAAATTGGAAAAAATATAGTTATTATATTCAGTTAGCTATATCTACAATTGCTTCTTAAAAATATATAAATACCTGTCGTTTGAGAACCGTATCGTGAATCCATCGATTGTTGGTAACCTACGGCAGCCATTTCATTTGCTAAACTTTGCGTAGGAGGTGGTTGACCCCACATTCGTCTTTGTAATTGTGGTTGATCATGCAAATAAAACTGCGACTGTTGAGATTCTTGTAATTTCGAGCCTAAGGTGTTCATTGGTGACATTCCAAAACTCTAAATAATATACAATCAATTATAAAATGAGCACCAATTTTATTACCGTAAAAACATGATGGTACATACTTGCATATGGTGCTGACTAAGACTCTGCAACTGTTGTAATTGTTGTTGCATTTGTTGTTGGTGATGTGACATTAAATGTTGCTGCTGTATCTGATTCTGTTGATTGGCTAAACGCTGTATGTCACCTTGTATTTCGCTAAGACTATTATTCAATCTGCAGAAAAATATCAGGTAAACATTCACAAAAAGGCTCAGCAGAATTAATATCCAGAGTGAATCGTAAGAAACAATGCCCTCAAATTTTATAGTTGAAATTACAATATAATGTTTCTACATCTTTGTTTCTAAGATCATAGTAAACCAGATTCATCGCAACACAAAATAATATCAAGAAAAATAAACGCAGGACATTATTTAAAAAAAGAAAAATGTGAACGACGTTCGAATAACTTTGAGTTCGAAAAATTAAGCGTTCTGTTTCTGACAACACACTCTGTATATGTTTCATCAGGTGGTAACAAATACTGACTGTGATATAGATTGATGATATTGCTCAAGATCCATATTTTCAATATCCGGTGTACGTCTCGTTTCGACAAATGGTGCATTACCATCATGCTCCAACCACTTATGTTCTACATCCCGAACATCCTCGCTAATTTCCTGTTGTCATCGAGACAAGTATTGACAATTATTTACAAGATTGGGAATATAAGTAACATTGATACTCTTAACATTGCATACCTACAGGGGCCAATTAAATATACAATGCAAACGTTGTGTCTCATTGTTTTGGTATCTACTAGCATCTAGCTGTTGTCTAATGTTTTGTATTAATTACTGTATCATGAGATTAATTGATATTTATCGTGTGACAGAGTGAGCAAGTCTATCTCCTGTAGATATACAATCGCACGTTAGTAAAAGAACGAAATTTCGTCCGTGAAAAGACAGTCGAATAAAATTACACGCTGGGCGATCAATTTAGGCTTCGTGATTAATGACGTAAGCAATTCCGCAGATTCAATGTTTTACAGATATGTAACAAATATGTACAACCGAAACCGTTTGAAACTTTACGATTCGTAATGATTCTCGGTGAAGGTCTTAGAAAAGATTCCAGTGAACACAGACAAAACGGTTGCAATAACTCGGACAGATATTATACAATCCACCTCGCTCTTCGATAACGTAAAACACGTGTACACCAACATCGAATTGGCTCTGTTGTTAATATCTTGTGCCAGAGTACGATTAGAATACAAGTGTGAAGAGAACCACCACCATTGAGAGCAAATCTAGATCGAATTTTGTGAACACATCTCGATTCCTGTCCAAAGAGTGTTTGGTAATGTACCATGCATTCCGAGGACGACGTTTTTACAAACCGTATCTATTAACATGGGAGTGAAGTTCTGTAAAGTTTTTATAGACCACTGGGACTGTTTCGTTTTCCTCTATGACTAAGTATAAGCGACAAAAAAGCGGAATAATCATTCCTTATCACAAACTCAATCGATTGTTCACTAAGGAAATAAAATTATGTGAAGCACATACAGGATGTTCGACTGCGCCTGGTCGTTCTTTTAAGACAAACGAGTAGACAAAACGAGTCGACGATCACATTCTCGAGATTTTCAAGAAATTTCAAAGCCTGGTTTTGTCGTGATCACGCAGTCGTGCACCTTGTATTCTATCTTACTTGATGCATATTATAGCGTATCGTTGTTGCTTTTCAGCTGTATCGTATGTTACATGTTAAAAGTAAGTAGTATTCGGAACTTCGTGACTGCGTTTGTTCAGTCGCGCTATGAACAGCAGGGGGAAACAAAATTAACAAACGTCTGAAAGCCATACATAAGCATGTATGTAGAAATCGCTAGAAAAATCGGCGAGTCAGCAAGTATCTCTGTGGAAAAATGTTCATCTACTACAGGAACGCTGTTTTATGTGATATCGTACCTTGAGCGAGAAGGGTCTCTGTGGCTTTTCTTGAAAGGGTTGTTGGGGTACGGGGGTCGTCTCGGAAACACTTGTCGGGGTCTCCCCCGAAGATCCGGAGGTTACAGGAGTGGGGGGACCGATTTCGGCCGGACTGTCCCCCCCGGACGTTGATGAAGAGGGAGATTTAACCTTACCCTGTAACCAGCCCAACCACCGTGCCTTGTTAAGTACTTGGAGTCCGCATATGCCGAGTCCAATATGTCTCTCCAACCACCACACCATGGTCGGAGCGTCTCCACAGCCAAGTTAAACGTTACATTCAAGCACTAAATACCAAAGCCGATTCAATCTTGCAAACATTTCATTGCCAATGATTTTAATTCGCTGTTAATGATATGCGATAAGTTCCTGCATAATGCGCCAGAAACATTGCTTTGTAACGCAGGATGAGAAAATAATTTAAGTAATACTTCATTTTAGATTACTAGACTGTGCACGAAAACGTAGCAACTTATAAATTTTTTTAGAAATAGCTACATCGACATCCTTTAATTTTTAACAGTAAACATACCATGCTAATCAAAATGACCAATTTCGCATTAATCTATTAAATGTTATTTAGATTATAAAAACTCTTTCATAGTAAATGTCACATTATCAGAAAAATGACGAAAGATCTAAATAAATTCGGGTTTATCATCGTTATGAAACAATTAAACTTCACTTATTCTTATCTCTTGTTCATGGATAAAATTTGCAATCTAATTATTAATAAACATGTTTTTATATTGTTTAATTTTATGAAAACAGAATGTATTAACAGAATGAGATTATTTTCAGTTTTTCTCCTAAAAACCAAGATTTCTATACGATTATGTGAGGGCTTATCGCATAAACTTTACAAAATGGAATCGTCCTAATTAACAATTTAAACAGCATCTTGTGGAAGAAGTACAGCGTTTTTTCGTTACTTTCTATATTCTTTATCGCGAGGGATTACTATACCTATTACGGTTCCCTTCATTAATTTTGTTCATTAATTCGCTAATGTATAGATGTACAGCTGAATGTAACTTTCTCTGCTGAAAGTTGCTAGTAACAGTGAACATGCATACCATCACCGGATTATTTATACTTTTTGTTTTCAATATACAGGGTGTGCTAGAAGGTGTTTATAAATTTAAAAACGAATTTTAATATGATCAGAACAAAATTAATATATATTAGTCTTTCTTATAAATTTCATTATTTTCATGTACATTCCACTCATAATATTCGAATACACCCTGTATACATCTGTTTCTGCAGAAGAGTAGCACAAACACCTTTTTCTGTCATCCTTATCATATTTTAACTATTTTATAGGAATTATCTTAACGAAATAGGACACCTCAGGTGCTTCCCTTCTAAAGAACTTTGCGCATAAAACCGTGTAAAGCACAGAAACAGAAGTGGCATAGAAAACAAAATTTGGAAATATTCCTATGTTAAACGGTAATTGTCCGACTATTTAATTGAAAATCACAATAAAAAATACTTCGGAAAATATACAAATAAAAATAAACTTTTCTAAAAGATAATTCAATCAGTCACCCACAATATTTAAAAAATAATATTTTTCACATAGGAATATCTCCTATATAGTCTATTATTTTATACAGACTGCCGAATCTACATATAACTCTGTGATTTGGTAGTCACAAAACATTGTTGCTTCACATGCGCTTACCACCAAGAACAGCTGAAAGATGAGAAAGAAAAATGTATTATAATAATGTAGCAGGCAATTAAGATTATCTGCTTTCACCATGTGACAGGCGTCAGTATTACGTCGCATTTAAAACTACATACACGCACACACGCACGCACACACACAGCGAGTAAATTCTTTACTCGACAAACTAATGATACACAGATGTTAAAAGAATGTATGAATATTAGAAAAATGTGTGCCGCTTTAACCTGTAATAAAAAAATGATTACTGCAAAAGCTCGCTCGAGGATTCTACTTGAAAATATAATCGGTAATAGTAACACAGCCAGATACGAAGTAAAACAGAAGAAAAACATGTACGCAAAATAGAGGACGGATATATAGTGCAGCTTATAAACTCAAATGAATTGTGTATTACAGAAGAAAAAGAAACTTTTTAGTGTCCGACGTACAATATAATTATGCATTGCTCTGTACTAAACAGCCGTGGCTATATTTCGAGTAACTCATGGCTGTATTCAATGTTCTGTTTCATCTAGATAATTCTTATGAGTTCTTCTCTTTTGAAGACGATCAAAAATGTTCGTTTGGAAAATGTATCCTGATTCAATCGATGTCGTGTCTCCGAATAAAAAGAAACAAATCATTAAAATGGCCATGAAGATGAATGTAATCTGGCTGAAAGTGATGTGTGACGCTTGAAGTGGAAAACACGATTTCAAGTTGGTAAAACTTTAACGTAAACGCACGCTTTACCTTTGAAACAGCTTGCAAGAACGCAGCCTTCCCCACTTTCTGACGCGTTTTCGACATGACAACCTCCATCCTCCTCTTCTCATTTTCTATGTGACGACGTTTCTCTTCCAATTTCAATCTAATATTATTCAGTTGTGAGGCCATAATCGTGTTACCACCGTTTTCATCTGCTCGTACGAATTTTATTCGGTTCGTCAGTTTCTTTGTCGTAAATAGTAGAATGTATGATAAGGAGATCGTTTCATGTCTCCGACCAATAAACGAGGTATACTAAAAACCCTTTCACCCAGGAAAAGTACTTAAAGGGAAACATTGATTTCATTCTATCAAATTCGTGTCGTGAAATTATGTAAGTTTTAACGTGTAGGTTTTAAAATATTTTAAAGCAGTAATTATGAAACTACTTTGATCATAGTTAATAAAGGTACTTTGTTTGATTATATATTAAAAATGAAAACACGAGAAATATAAAAGCAAAGATAATTTGCTTTCCTGAATTGAAACATGAAACGATCTTCCTCACTAATGTATACGCACCAACAGAATGTTGTTCCACTTGTTGAGATTGTTGGTTACTCTGTTGCTGCCACGTGGTCGTGTTCGGCAGCGTGGCGAACGTTGTCTTTTTCTCGCCGTTTCCGTTTCCGTTCGTTTGGCCGTGTTTCTTATTCGATAAATTCGACTTGGTTGTGGCATCCTCGGACTCAGTGTAAGTTAGGTTTATCCCTTTATCGGAACTTTGCCTGTTCAAGTTCGCGAAGCTGGCCAATTTCGACGTGTTATCCCCTTCCGAATTATCATTATCACTGGAATGTAAGATCTGCTTCAGCGCGACGTTATCTAGGCTCGAGTTCGAGGCTTGTCTCTTCAATCTCGGAGGCTCGTCGTTGCCATAACCATTGTCCGATAGTATATGCTGTACTCCGCTACCATACACATCCTGAACACTGGACCGTGCTGGCAACGTTGGCTCAGTCGTGTTCCGTTTGCCAACGTGAACGCCAACTTCCTTGTCCGGATTTCTGCCGAAGTTGTGTAAGTTGTCCTGCGGTAGAGAAAAGAAATCATTTGATAGTCTTTCAGTCATAACCACGTTACACTAATTTCTACCAGTCTCCTGGTATTAATAATTTCTATTCGCTACAACCAAGTCTGCTATCTATTTTGGTGGCCCACCATAACTATCCACCTTGTCAGTCCATTCTAGTACCCTATCAGTCAATTACACTTTCTATTGTTAACTAGATAGCAATTTTGGATCTAACAGCATTACATTTTCTTCTTCTAATAAATTGGCTACCTCCATGTATTCTAGTCCATCTAGGCAGCCCACCGTAATTATTCTAGGTCTCGTAGTCTACCATTTGGTTACGTCTTCTTTTACCAAGTAATTAGCTATACCAAGCCTACTCTCGACAGCATGTCCTGGTTGCTTATAGGCTGATAGCAACTTTCCTGGCTATACTTTGCATGATTTGGCTAACGTATAGAGGACACTCACCTGAGAACCACCAAAATTTTCTATGGTCAGCTGAGAATCGTCCGAAACGCTGTTACGTCTAGATCGTCGGCCCGCGTAAGAACTTCTCCTCTGTTCTTCCCAGTTGCTCGGCCGACCAGCGGCATCTGCTCTAGCTACTGACTTTTCGTCTGCCACGGAGCTCAACGTAGGAATGCCTTTGCCACGGTGGACCACAAAACTCTCTTCACTCCCCGTTCGTCTGTAAAACAGGAAAGAATTAGACACGGAACAGTGATGGCGAGCGGCATTGAAACTATTCACGGTCAGTCAATTAAAAGGTGAATTTTAGATTTACAATGTAAAAACGTACCTGTCGTCGTGAGAGTAATTTTCAGCAGTCTGTTGCAACGATTGCGATTTCTTGACAGAGGAGGACGATGCTGTTTTCGCAACTAGAAAACAATGCAATGCTAAATCGAATGTTCACGCACGCATCTAGGAAGTAGCACCAATATCTATGTCAGCATCATTTGTTACGTATGAGAGAATGAAGGTTTTTAGAAGGATCGACAGTGTGTATAAATCACCGTAGTATGTTACACACCGTGCGTAATTTGCGTTTGAAATTTCTATGTTCGCTTTGTACACGTATGAAAATTGGAACTACAATTTCTTAATGACAGTTGCATCCTGTTAATACGAATGAAAGTCAGCGATCGCTGATATCAGTAATCTTTTAAATCTATTTCGATCTTCTGAACGTATTGAGATAAAATTCGAGTACCTTCGCGAATTCATTGTGATAGAAATTTCGGTGTGCGCAAATTTCTCGGTACGAAGTTTCTAAGGAACGGAAGCTTTTCTTATCATACAGTCAATGTACGTACACTTATTCAATGGGCATGAGTTAATCAATGCTACGACTAGTTTCTAGCGTCTCTAATTGTCATGTGAAATGTCTGAACAATCGGTAAAACCAAATCGATGACATGTATATGGTAATGTAAAAGAAACGCAGAAAGGAATTAGTGAACAGACACAAAAGAAATACAAAACACGCATATAACATAGACACAATGTACGTTGCAAACAAGGTATACTAACTGAATATGGAGTGGATACATATACATATATATATACACATATATATTTATTATATATGTATGATTGAGTCGTCCAGACTTCACCCTGCGACGCTGAACGATACAAGACAATGGACAGCATGCAGAACGAAAAAAAGTAGGAAACCGGAAGCCAACGACAACGCAAGCAACTGAGCAGCCAAAAATTAGGAACCTGTCGCAGATACTCGCGCAAGGTGCATGCAGACCTATTCGACCTCAGTCGCCAACTATATTTTCGTGGCACACAGAGTAGTATGCAAATCAAATCGTTAATAAAAAGCGGTGTGCCTAACAGTTACGCCGGTTTCTTGCACAGCTAATCTAAGTACAGGCCACGTTTTAAATGCAAAACGCATTTCATACGACCATCAGGACAAATGGTTTTTTTCCCGAGGTCAATTCAACTATTTCAATTCGTTCTTTCCCATTAACATCGAAACCGTGGAAACAATTTATTTAAACCGAATTCTTTTAAATATCGAAACGAGAAATGATTTTATTATACACGTATTTCCAGGAACGTGTGAATTTCCGTACAATAAAAAAACTTCAAAGAGAAATAACATATCATTTTGAAAAGTACAGAAAAATTGATTATATCGTACATACATCAACAAAGCTTCAAATAGTATTTTATACGAAGAAGACCGACTATTAGTGTTCAACTAGGTCGCTAGAATTCAATTCATACAATAACTATTCATAATTCATGAGTAATGTGTTAACAATTATCGCCTCGGAAACGAACTGCTAATTACTCGAAAGTCTACTTTTCGCTTAAACCTTGAAAATCGTCGAGTTTTCCACGCTTTTAAATATCTATATAATAATTAGACGCCGCATTGCAATTGCTTCAACGATCGCGAAAGCGCCAACATAAATCTACAGGTGGCACGAAAGTGACGCGAGAATCGCTACTCTCCAATTCAAACGAGACCATTAACACGACAATCTCATCTCACGATTATTCTTCGAAATTCGACCGACGGCAGAAAAAGTATTCTCAGCTGTGTAAGTGTGCGCAGAAATCAGCGTTTCACCTCGCTGGGGTCAAACGTGGTGACCATTCCCGCCGATTTTCAAGTAACCATGCTGACTAAAAACATATGGTACAGTTCCTGGCGATTTTCAGAAGATCATTGTAAGAAATCGATGTTAGCAACGTTTGACTTGTAAACTGTGAAAGTTGAAATAACCATTCGTACTAATTTTCAAGTATCTACACTGACGCGAAACAATTGAAATGACTCGTAGAATCCTAAGAAATCGACATTTTCCTTTTTTGGCTGCACCGAACCAATTTTAATTTTGTGAACTATGACTGTTAGTATGATCATTTCAAATATCCGCGCCAATACAAACGCGATTGAAATAACTTGTGGCAATTTCTGCACAGCCATCGTAAGAAATCGAAATTTTCAAGTTTATGCTATATCAAACCAATTTTAGTTTTCTGAGCTTGCGCTGGTTAGAGCGACCATTCATGCCGAATTTCAAGTATTCATGCTGACTCAAAACGTACGATATAATTCGTTATAATTTTGAGATAGTCCACGCCGATTTTCAGAAAATCATCGTAAGAAATCGGCGTTAATTTGTCGACCAATCTGAACCAATCTGTCTCGAAATTCGCCTCAAATGCGAACGGTCGTCCCAAGTGAATTGATAATGCGTCGCATTTAAAATGTAGTCGTTCGACTGGGGCAACGAAAAAAGGAAGGAACACAACTAAAGAAGAAATGAGAGACGAAAGTAACGTCGAGAAACGAACGACGAAATTCGAGAGGTTCTCGGTCGCTCGGAACTTTTCTTTCTTTTACTTTCTTTTTTTTTCCCAGTACGGTTCGATATCGTCTGCGAGATACGCGCGACCAAAACGAGAAGGACCACCTCTTTTTCTTTCTTTCTCATGATTTGGTTGTTTGGTAACGTATGGGTACCTGTGAAGCCTGGCGCGGATACGGAGAGGTTGCTTCTCAGATCAGGTATCGGAGCTATAGACTGTGGCAGACTTCTTTTATGAGCTACACCATGACTATTGCGCGGGCAGGCTGCACCCGTCACCGCACCGTATTCGTTCATTGGCAACCGGAAGTTGTCGAAAGAAGAAGGCGAGGATAGCGTTGTTGTCAAGCATCAAGAGGGTTACGCCATAGAAATATATGGAAATATTATAGTTTTACATTACAAGTGATACATATATATTTTGTAGATATATACGTGGAGGATCGTTGCTGTCATTTTGTCTGTTATTCCGTTCTTTCTTTCTTTCTTTCTTTTCGATTTTGCATCGTTCTTCATGAATAATCTGTTACAAGGTTCGACTCGAGAGTACTTGCTCGGAATCGTTCGTAAGAGACGATTACGATTTGATCGAGAAGAAACCGTGCGCTGTGCGATGAGAACAAACTTTGGGTTTGATCGTGCTATAAAAAACCTCAACAAAATAGGTACATTTCCTGCAAGCTTTTGGATCCTCAAATTTTGACCGTCATTTTATGCCAGAAGGAAGACTGTGATGAGATGTTAACCACAGAATAATATAACGTTTAGTACATGCTTAGTACGGTATTACAAAAGGGTTGATGTTCCATCGTGGTCTTTCATTTGACATAAAAATTAGCCCGAAATTTCAAGACCCTAAAATGGACCATATTTGCAGAGGTTCTCTAGGATACAAATAGGCTTTCTTAGTTAACATTTATCGATTATTGTCGTCGTATGCAGCACTCGCTGCGCCGCTGTGAAATCGGGACTCTCTCGGCCGGCATTGAAATTCGCTATAGGATCGCCGGAAATTAACAATCGGGGAAATTCTTGGGACTAGTGTCAATGACTGTCGCCCTAATTATTGTTATCATTGAAAATCGACTCGACGATAATCGACAGTAGTTTGAACAGGAAAAACAGCGAAGGAGATTTCTAACGACAATATTCTGTTGAAAAAAAAAAACAAACAAACGAATAGTTAAAAATAAATTGTAGTGTTTCAGGTCAGAGCGATCCTAATCGCGAATCGAATGGTGCAGGAGATTCTAAAATAGGTCAAAAAATGGATTTTTTACGAGATCATACGTCGAAGCGTTTTAATTTCGCAGCACTGCAGCGAGCTCCGTATATCAACGGCGAAAGTTAATCAAAATTGAAAGGAAATATTTGTTCGCGTACCAAGCTAGCAGTATAACACGAGGGCATAAATTTTGTTCAACGTACAGCGTACAGTTTTCCCGGAAAAGTCACGCGCGTTTCGAACGACTCGATCGGAAGCACCTTCAATTAAAAAGTAATAAATACGTTTATTAGTCGCTGCTAAGGACCTGGATTTCGAGACTGGGAACGAGTGTGTGTACTGACACTGATAAAAAGCGTGATACCGTTCCAGCTGCGGGCAAACATCGCTTCTTTCGTGCAAATCTACCTTCCTGTGATAGCGAAGACACATATTTGCTTTGTTCAATTATTATTTCATTTCAAGCAGAGGATCCTTTAAGAACACCCAGAAATTTATGATTCGTTTCGATACCTCTAAATCATTGCATAAAAACTTCTTAAAATATAAATGATCCAGAAAAAAAAGAACAATTTTGTCAGTAAATCATTTAGAACAATATCCTTTAATATTTGAAACAATAAAGGCGAATTAATTTATATAATATTATATAAGACTGCGAATGTTTATGCTAATCCACATTTCGATAGATTTTAAACAATATAAATTAATAATGATATTAACGATGTATGTTGACGCAAGATTCAACGATACTCTCAGACTTGCTGACTTCAAATTTTATATCTCAAAAAGGGATGCAATTACAACGATGTTATTCTGGAGAATTATTGTACTAGCAATCGTTCTAACATCAACGTCTACAGAATTTGATGATATATCCTAGTGAGCCATAATCGTACTAAGATCCGCAGGTCTAAACGCATTCGCAAGAAGATATGTTGCTCGCAGCAGAAACGGGACTCCATGGAAAAAAGTATAACAAAATAAATTATAGAACGGGTAAGTCCAATACAGAATGTACGCAGCCGTCACCAATCATATTAATCCAATACCAAAATATTCATGAAACCTTCCCGAACGAAGGACGCCGTTCATAGTGTCGGACAAAACTCTCGATTGCTATTAACCGTGAATGTTTTTCGGTAATCGGAGTGCTCTACGTACCATCTAAGAACTGCATCGCCCTCTCCTCGCCGGGGTAGCGCACGCACTTCGCAGGGTGGATCTCCAACACGTTGTACATGTCCGCCAGAAATACGACTAAATTTTGCTTCATGGACCTGTTCACAGAAAATCAATCAGTTCAAGAAAGAACAGTCATTTGTATCGATATTTTCGATTTGAAAACTGGAAAAAAGAAACTTAGCATTGGATAGTTAAGCCGACCAAACGTTTATGATGGCGTAATCGTTTTCGGTCACTTTTGTGCAGTTCATGACGTGATTTCTAAGTGTCATACTATTCAAAAACTAAACATACATAAAATTGCAATTAATGTAGAAGCAAATGCGAAATTATATTGTTACAGTGATTCATACATTAGTTGATAAATTTTCTAAATAAAAGTAGAGTGTAAAGTTGGTCCTAAATCTCTTGGTAAAACAGCTGTCATCGAAAAAAGTGTGATACACATTTCAAGTTTTATACTTTATAACAGTTATAACGCCGTAAAACGAGTGGCATGGAATATCCACTTTTCGCCTCTAATTCGTACTGTCATTATTGTAAAAGATACTTCTGAGGAGCTTATGGGAGTTAAAGAAAACTTCGATGCCTCATTGGAGGTTTCATCAAACCTTATAAGTGTAAACTTCATTAAACTCTTGTAACTACTGCAAGTATATGAAATTTTGGCGAACGCTGTAGTTTAGGTTTCCCCCTTGGGGAAATAGAGTTATAACTAGATTTTGCGGATTTCATGCTTTTATGACAAAAAAGGAGTGGACGAGATAAAAAATGGTGGGAAGTTTAAAAGAATTTAAGATTCCGAATATATTATCATCATCTTATTAACCCTTAGCAGTCCGAAGTGTTTCCTTCACTTTATATCAACATCTCTTATAATATTATTACAATTATTTAACTATATTATGCATGAAGATCATAAGTCTATTTATAACTTGGCATAGAAACTTCAAATAGTACATGAAGATCCGCAATTTAGTCGTAACTCCGCAAGATGAAAAAAGGACTGAGATGCGAGTGCTTCCTTACCCCCTCATGTACGTGACGTCCTCGGGTTGCATGTGAAAAATGGAATAGGGTAAACATCTGTTACAAAACGCGTGGACCAACGACAGGTTGTGCAGGGCGTCCGCGACCGACGGTCTCTTCGACACTCGGATGTCCATCCAATTGAGTTCACCGGGACAGTAGAAGGCGACGACTGCGGCCAGACCGACGCCATCGCAGAGTGATTGGAAGTCCTTGGCAGCGGGTAGCTCTGGCAGTCGCGTCTTATCACCGGCGCCCTCCTCCATCTGGATCTTCGCGATCAACGCGTGCGACGCGTGGCTGATCCAGAGAAGAAGACCCTTCTCGTGATCTGTCGGGACTTCGACGTCCGCCTGGGGGTCGAACCGACGGACCGCGGACACCAATCGGTCCCCGGTCACCACCTCCTTCGCATACAAGACCATCAGGCCCTCTATCACAGCCATATGCGCAGACTGGAACAGAACAGACACCAACTCAATCAGAAACCGAAATGCGTTTTTTTCGCAGGGTGGTATAAGTAACGCTTTAAATAAAATATAAAATAGTATAACGTCGGAATTAATTACTATGTTTAATACTGATCTACCGAGACGTTAACCTGATTAATTTATACTGTTTCATAACAATGACAGGATGGGATTTATTCAACTACGACTTCTATTCTAGTAAATAAATGAATAAGGATGTTTAACGAAAAGTTTTTCAATAAAAAGATTTTTATAATTCCAATAACTAATAGAAACGATCAGAAATCAATTCTTTTAACTGGTTTGACAGTTCTAGTGTCAACACTAAATTATAAAGAGTTCGAATTTAATTCAAACACCGGTTACACTAAAAATAGCACGATATATAAATAAATTTAGTCTTGCAATTCTTATAAAGCAACACATGCCGGACATCTTAGTCATCGATAGCCATAGAATTAAATAGAACTTGACATTAGATTGTATTGATATGGATTTCGTTTAACGTAAAATTTTGTGTGGTTAAGAGTGCAAAAGGTTAAGAGAAAACGAAGGCAGATAAATGTTTTCGATTAATTTATAACAAGGTCGGGTGAGTTACGGATACTTAAGGATGGTTTCTTCTAGACAAACCACTGACAATGCCTCGTAACTAGATGTTGTGCAGGCATTCAATGTTGCGGATACTCTGCTACGTGTAGAAAATCAGAAATTTTCAAGTATAATAGGCAACTTGACATCGTTTTGCTTTTTTAAAGATTAGGGATATTGTTCCCGAAGGATCTGGCAACCAAATGTGAAAAAGGAGGGTGCCTATGGATAAAAGGACTGTGTTAGATTCTTCAACACCACTCTGGAATCGTCATTGACCCATATTTCTGACATACTTCACTAGAATTTTTCAATCATCATAACTGGACTGCGAATTCTATGCACTTATGACATTGAAAGATTTTATGTCTTAGAATCTTAAAATGTTAAGATCGTCCTGAGCTTACACAAAAAGGACCTATAGTCTGTACTATTATTACTGCCTTGAGCATTCATTAGGATTAGTATGTATAAAGCTGAAAAATTCTTTAAATTAAAAAATAAAACGCAGTATGTGTAAACATATGATTGAAAAGAGTCAAAAGAATAATTACATTTCTATTTCGTTTATGATTGTTGCCAATGGATCAGAAAATTTGTATAATAATGACAACAACCATAATATTATGTCGAACAATTTTTCGTATGCCACAAATTATTCTGTACGATGTGGCAGTCGACATGATAATTTCGCGAAACAGCGACACAAATTGGCCATCACGCGATTCTACCAGACTTTTTCTTCGAGACTGCATTGACCCTTGGAAATTTGCATGGACGTCCGCAGCCTTATCGTAATACAGGAAAAAGGGGAGCACTGACTTAGACATCGCAGGTAGCTCGTTCTTACCATCTTGAGTGGTGAATTTTGAATGAGGATCGTTTCGGTGAGTTGAGTGTTATTTGGCTCCGTGAGGTAAACACCTTTTCTGGCAAGGGCCTGCAGAATGCCGCAGTGATTCTGATTGTGATAATTTGGATCCGAATAAATGTTTGCCAACGCCAAACAGTACAGTTCTGCATTGGAAAGTGCGTGGACGATCTGCGGCTTCAAGTGTTCTTGATCCTGCAAAGAAAAAGTCGGATATGTGAGCGACAAATTGTTACGAAAGCTTGCAAACGAGTGAAAGTTTTCACACTTAAAAGAACGGTTATTACACTTATTCTAAAGCGAATGTAAAAATATTTTCTTAAATATTATATGTACGATTTTGTATGCAACTACTTAACATTTATTTAACTCCAGAATAGAAAACCTTTCTGACAAAAATATGACTTGAGTATCCTTAGAATTATTTGCGATTTTATTCATCAATTTTGTCAAGAGATTTTTTAGATACTCTTTTTAGATATGTTAGTTTTTCTTACAGACTTTAATGAAACATGTGATTTGTTTGGAATCAGATTTTTCAAATAATAGTATTAATTTATGGATAAGAACTTCCAAGACGCAGTATTTTATTAGTAGCAACTGGTACACCTTGATTGTTCTTTTCGACGAGTATTAGCAAACATTATTGATTTGGTATTATTTGGCAAGAGCTTGTTATTGGTTATACAAATTTTACGAAAAAATAATATTGCTATAGGATACGTGGTTTACACATTGTTCAGCAGCTCCGCAATGTCCCGTCGAGCGTAACTGTTCAATATATCGTCAGTTGAGGGGCATCTTAAAATAGAACGGCACCTGAATTTTCAGATTTTACGAATATGAAACCATTTGCACCGCGCTAATTATACAAAATCATTGCGATGCTGTAATAAATCATCCATCAACTGCCTTCGGCAACTGCTTTACACGCAATTTTACTGCAAACTTTATGCATATTTGTGACAAAACTGAATAAATCGTTTGCAAAACAATGTAAAGCCATTTAAAGAATTTGGGACTACCGATGCATCATTCCCGATTCATTAAAACAATTAACCGATAATGTTTAGCTTATCCATCCTTCATTTTTTCAGGTTATTTATCTTTTAATATTAAATTGACACGATGATAAAAAATTAATAATGTTGAACGATAAGTAATTAATTTCACAAACCTAAATTATGGTGAGACTAGTTTTAGCGGACATTATCCACGTCAAATTGACGCAAGGAATCATTTAAAATTTTCATACCGGCGAACATTTCATAACTTCCCACAGCCTATTATTTAGTTACAAACTACTGAGTAATTTGTTTAGTAATAGATTGGCTCCGTGATATTATTTAATAATTTCGTTTCGGATTATCATGTAAAACAAACTTGTCTAGATTTCTTTGTGTAGAACACACTGATTAAAAACTTGATTAACTTTTTTCCACATAAGTAGGCAATTTACTTATGATCAATTATTGATTTTGTGCACTTACAACAGACATAAATAAGAGATACACAGAATAGCGAAAACGAAACAGCCTATTGAACTTATTACTATTCCTATATTAATCTATTACTATTCTATTCTAGATATTACAATTGAAGTGTAGAATTTTTGCTCTAATATCCACAGTTTATTCTTAAAAGATGAATAAAGCAGATCATAATTTCTATTCTTGACAATGAAAGACTAAGATAAGTCGAGATAAGATAAAACCGGTTTTGTTTTTTTCGTTTGCAAACAATAAAACGATTTGTAGAAATTACTATTATTCAATCAGCAATGTCATAATATAATTACCAGACTGCAGATTTATACACGAAATAGAAATTTTCTGCATCAATTGGAAAAGATAGATATTAACTAGCAAGTTCCTTCTTTGTTCAGTTATTTTAATAGATTTTATTACGTCGACGATTTTAAATTCTTTAAATCTTTTTACTATATCAAATCGCATTTACCCAATTTTGTCATAAATCTATGATATCCACAGTCTAGTAACAAGAAAATACAACCGGCTTGATAAAACACAAGCGACAGAATTCGATTCCGCTACCGGTCACGCATTGTTTCGACATTTCTTACACGTGATTCACGGTGTTTGACGTAGCGTGCGTAATACTTCGCGAACGGCCGAGCGCCCCCGCGATCATTCTACCGCGTGTTTCTGTAACCACGATGCGTCGTCTCGGGTTCTTCGCGTTTCCAATCACCGCTCCGGAAGTTACGGAATACTAATATTTGCTGGCCACATCTGCCGGATATTCTTATGCGGTCGCCACCCTTCCGTACGTTAGGTATTGTGTTTCAAACTGCCCGCTTAGGGCGGATCCGTCGCGGTGAAATCTGACTTCGCCGCGAAAAGAGACTTCTGTGTCGGTGTGACTTTTCACGAAACGGACCATTATGTAGTACATGCAAAATTAAGGGCAGTTTAAGTCATCGTTCCGTCGGTTTTGAATTTCTTCGTAAATTATGCGTCTCCAGATCTTGCGACTCTTTTTAACTTGTGCGAAAAAGAAAAATTTTGTTGAAAACGAACTTCCAACAGAGGTAAAATACGATATCAGTAGTTTCCTTGGTGTGTATATAAAAAAAGATGTTTAGTTAAATGTGCTTGACGTATGGGAAATTAGAAGGTGTTTAAGTCATCACTTTACCGATCTCGGTTTACGTTGCAAATTATATACCTGTGAATATTTCAATTTGCTGGCTGCGCTCATGAATGTTATCTCAAGAGCTATGTACCGTATCCGATCAATTCTTTTCTTATTTCAATCGAAAAAGTTTGATCTACACTGCAAACACGTTTTTAATTGAAAAATTAATTCCAGGCGTTGCAAGTTTCTCAAATGTTTCTCTCGTAAATTTAACGAGATATTTACTATCGGACGTGAAACACTGCAAGCATAAAGTCCCAGAGAACATTGCAAATCAAGAGAGATTTCAAAACGTCACACAGTAAATAAACTAGATGTTTCAATCGTAATATTTAACGTGATTCCACGCAGAGCTCGTAAATATCGCATAAAGTAACTTAAAATATTAATTTCTTAACACAAGTCTTCTGAAGACGACTATTATAATTAGAATCAACGTTGAAACTCTAAACAATAAATAACAGGAGAATTTATACTTTTAATGCTACTATTAACCTTTCCTACGTTTAACAATAATTGATTTGAGAAATTAAATTGTCGATTTTAACTGCTAAGGATACGTGTCATAACACAAGAAATATTATTAAATGCCTACCGGATATTTGGTTTTTAAGTTTTGCACTTCTAATTAAGTTCTTTTCTTCACTATCAGGACCCTATCTCAAAAATGGAACTTACAAAGATTTTTTGTTCCACGTATTCGACTTGTTTTCCGCCATTCGAATTGTCGTTCTTTTTTCTCTTGGGAGTAAAAGCCTGGAACAAATTCCGGGCTGAATAGAACGCGATTATCCATCGATCGATCCGTCCAGAGGAAGTTACAACGATCGCTAATCCCTCATGCACGGATCTAACACTCCGGACATAAATCTATCGAGATCTCTGGAAACTGGATCTCGCATGTCGAGACGCTTTTGCTTCGATCGGCAACTAGAAACGGATCTAAAGCGATACGGGAACTAGTTTCTACGTTTATGGGTTGAATTCTGCCTTGTCTCGCGTAAAGAAAGAAATTGGGGCAAAGTTAACGTTCTGTTAGTCAGTCAAGCTAGTATTAATGTCGTCCAGTCTCGTAGCGAACGACAATTTTTTATTCACTGAACCCGATGCGTTTCCTGAACCATCAACCAGTTGAAATCGTCGTAGCTGAAACTTCGTTCAGAAGAAAACTCTATCGAAACGATGCACGATTTCTATTTTAAAACATATTTTTCACGTATATACAAAACACGCGCACGCACAATTTGCGCTGCACTTAACAGCGATACTTGTCCATTAATTGAAAGTCACATTAACAATTTTATATACAGTAAAATATTTTTAAATACACTAAATTATTTAGCTACTATCCTCGGTAAAAAGTATTCGAACACCTTTTAAAATACAATAATTTCTTTAAAAAACTATTTCTACTAGCTAGAAAAACTTTTACCAGCGGTTGTAGAGGTGTAATAAAAACAAAGAATTTTTGTTTCTGGAAAATATTCGATACATTCACTATTATAGAATATGCAATTTTCAGATACCGTAACTAAATATTTTACAGACCATAACGCTTGTGTTTTGTGGAAAAGTTTTTTGCCTGCACCACGAACGACCAAATGTTTTCAAACAGCGACAGAAATTGGTTTTCCGCGGCGTCGTATTTTCAGAACTTTTTTACGCGGATGGATACAGGTAACGGAAAAATAATTGCCATGATTAGATTTTACGGTACATTAATCCAGTATATGGTCACTTAAATAAGCTGGCCGTTGCATACGAAATGACCAATTAAATCTGCTCTTGATCCATACGAAAGGCTCGCTTGGAACCTATACGCCGCTGAAAATCCGCTGAAAACGAGCGAGGAAACTGCGTTTGGTCTCGAATAACACTAGAAAGTATAATGCACGCGTGTAACGTTACCGCTAATTATTGTTAATTACGTAATCTCATTAGATCGTTCTTACATAAAAAGCAATCATTCTTCATTCAGCGCCTTCGTCACAATGAAGCGATGAATACAAATCTTCGGCTCATGAATACAAACTCGATCGCGAACCGCGCTCTTGCAAAACGCTCTACGTCCAGAAACCGATCAAAAATGTCTCATGTTTATTCAATTACTTCAGGTTGAGCCAATCTTCCTATTGGTCATTAGTAGACTGTGGATTTTATGCATTCAGGAGAAAAAAAGAATGGATTACATGCAACATAGTAGAAACATGTAGAAAATTCGAAAATAATAAACTATTTCCAATTCATTAAAGCTATCAAGAAAGGAAAGAAATATCTATGGATCTGCCGTATCTTGCAATTCGCATTAATAATTTTTATTTAGCAGAATAATTCACGTAATCAGTCATGACTATGGATCATTATGCGGTTATGGTAATTACAGATTTTTGAAATACAGTTAAAGAACCAGATATTAACAATTATTAATGATATCTATGCTATACTTTTTCCGTCAAAGGATTTTCTAGTTCGTAATTTGACTCTGCTGCTCATCCTGATTTTTATCAATTAATCCATGACAATTGAGAATTTTGTATGAGTCTACTAATGGCTAGACTGCAAATTTTTATACAAAATATCCTCGTTAATGCCAATAAATATGAGCCAAATTATTTCTTCTCACTTTTGTCATATGTATATAAAATCCGACATAAGAATTTACGACTAAAATGAAATAACATGGAATCACGGATAGCAAAACTATTCAAAGAGCTACTATTGCACAATTACCGACAAAAGAAACATCTACTAATTAAACTAATAAGTTTTTATGCCACAGTTTCATCAAAATGAAACAAAATACCCATTGGGTACGCTAAACACATACGTTGCGACTGCGAACCTAATTGGAGAGTTGATTCGCTCTTGATTTCTGAAGATGGTGAATGGGACGTCCGACCAGAAAGAAAGAAAGAAAGAAAGAAAGAAAGAAGTGTACGAAGAGACGATGAAGAAATGATTAATTGTCGAACGGCTGGGTTTCGTTTACGCAGACGAAGAAAGCCGCAACGCAATGATGACTTGCTGGAGACAGGCCAAACTCCTTGCCATTGTCTCCAGCGGAGTCGTGATCATTGTCGGGTTGCACCTCCGACTTTTAAGGGGTGAGTCAAGTCTGCGAGACTGATTATTCGGGCGAAAGTTCAAGTGCGACAGGGACGCAACGAGCAAACGGCCCCTCGGGGGGGGACTCGCGCGGTGCCTGCGCCGTGGAAAAGATCATGTCCCGGATGAGAGAAAGGATGATTAACGAGAAGAGAATTCCCGCTGGCTAATCAACCAATCGCCAAGAGTTCTCAGACCCATTCTGACTAAATCCCGTCGTCGTCGTTACGGACAATTACGGGTATTGCACGTCGAAACACTTCAGCTTCATCGATTTCTTTACACTATGGTTGTTTCGCAAAAGCACTGCCTTTTCGGAGTCCCTGCAACTTCTTCGTGGGGTCTCGCAAGTTTTTCACGTTTGTCGATACATTGGAAATTTAAATTGCTTTCGCAGAAAGTAAATAGGTTAATAAAGTTAACTGAGTTTATACGGTATCGATGCACTTGCCGAGATTTTTTTTAACCTTTTCCCGACGTTTTACAAACTTCATCAATTTTTTTAAGACCAAAACTTGATTCGTAGACAATCTGTGGAACAAATCGGTCCGAAGAATAATTTTTGAGATTTTTTTAGTAAAACCGACAAACCATTATCATTATTATACTTCATCGTACATTCATTAATATTTTATTATTAATATTTCAACTACGTGTAAAAAGCTTATAAATCTTCTCAACGATTCTTTTGGAATCAAATAAAAATTGAAGAAACGTATCCGATGCTCTCAACATTATTTTGGAACGTGGCGCAACAAATTTTACTGTCGCTTTAGAATCGCCGCTCGTGCGCAAAAAGTTAAATAACGTCAAAGCCTGGTACTCTAGCAATTTTTGCAGTGAAATTCACAGGTTTCACCTTGCGCCGTCGACGTACATTAAACAAATTCTCCTCTGCGATCGACCTCGCGCGTTTCGAGTCACCGGAACCAGAATCCTGCGATGCGCACGGCAAAACGAAAAATAGATCCTTGATCAAATACATGTCGGGACGTCGCGAAACGAAAAACACCGAGGAACGTTCGTCACAGCGACTCCATGATTTACTGTCGAGGTAAAACAGGTCGAACGAGGACCTATCGCTGGGTAATTTGATTGGTTTAACCGGATCAACGACGACAACCGATGCTTCCGCGTATACATACGCTGTGCGAGGAACATAAGGTGCGGTTACGATGCCGTAATGGCGTAACACGGTTTTTCTTTGCTTCGACGTCATCAGCGAACACGGATGTTTGTGCGAGCTTACCCATTTTCGTAAATAAATTTGCAGATTCGGTTTGCCCCGTTAATTATTTTTCAATCTGGCTCAAACTTTCATTTACTGCAAAGTACAACCTACAAAAATGGTATTAGATATAATACCATTCGATGTAAGCCCGGGGGAACATTCTTTGAAAATAAAACGAATTAGAATCGAAATTAGTGTTTATTACTTTTTACCAAGGTTCGATGAAGTTCCGGAACTTTTGCATAAATACACATCAAGCAAAACACAAATTTTCTGTGTCTTCACAAGATCAGTTGCTTTTCAACGATTTTAGAAGACCACAAGTAGTGTGTGTTGCAAAGAATGATATTATTATATAAATCTAACATGTGCACAATAATTTAAGTGTTTCGTTCACTTTTATAGGGATCTTTTAAATAAATGTTTCTAAAAGAATATGGTTTTGTGAAACTTTTAACATACAGATTTAAAAATATTTATTCCACGATGGCATTTGTAGCCAATAGGTGGGTGCGAGCTCTGTCCACAACGAAAGTTTCCTGTTTATTTCGAACCCTGCTTTCCATTACATGTGTCAACAAAATTACAGTTAACTAAAAATAATAAGAAAAACAGTTCTATTCTTATACGTCGTGTGTAAAAATGAACCCAGTATACATTACTGTGCAAGAGTACTTGCACACTTACGACTTTGCCATAAAATATTAAATAAATGGTTATTTCATTCAAAACTTTCCAATGAAACTGTACTCATAGTTTTTGTCTCGTACGAACATACATAGTCAATGCAGTAACTTCCCATTGTATAACGCAACAATGGATTACCAGTTGTACGAAATCGTGTTATAGTAAATCGTATTATGCGAAAATTGTCCTGTTAGAACGCAAATAATATCGCCAGCATCTATGTACGAAGCATTCTGTTCCATATAAAAACAACGAAAGAGGCGATTTAACAAATTCATTGTGTAGTTATAATTAGTTAACCATTAACCGAATTATAGTGGCCACGCACAAATTTGAATAATTCATCATTAATATACGTTATTGTAATTAATTAAAAATTCATGTAATCCTCTATTAATTCAGAAAGTTTGAAATGTTTCAACGTAAATTTACTTGCACTCACCAATTTGGAAATACGTAATATTTACTGGAACAATAATTAACAACACGATTAAGGGTTGAATGAAACCGGAAAACACTTTTCTAATCTAGGTCGTTAGTCACTGTCTGAATCATCTGAAGTTACGTTCTAACGCTCCAGTAGAATTAGCTTGCTTGTTTTGACATATTTTCTTCTCATTATACTTACAGCCAGTTATACGTACAGAAACCTTTAATTATGTATGGCAACCTTTGATAAGATATAAGAATTCGTGTCATCCGAGAGTCTACTGTATTGAATAACAAATACTATATTTAGAAAGCCGTACATAAAATCTTACGAACTAATATATTATTTTAACCCTTTACTGGCATTACGAATCGTCTAAAACTTTTAAATTTAGACACTAAATATTTCATTTAACTAACCTTTTCACAGTAAATTGGGAACCTCGGTCAATAACTGAGAATTTTTCAGATCGTTTTATAGCGAGAAACAATAGAAGCTAATTTGCGCGACTAAAAAACCCGTAATGCCAACCGTTAGCAAAAACCCATAACGTTGGCGGAGAGTTAATTACACGGTGATGTGGAACGAGTACTTTAATAGTCAGTTAACGAAGATGAAACTATTAAGGATTCGAAATTGTCAAGATTATTAAAAAGTGAGATTACATCTCGTAAACAATATGACTTAATGATATTACAGTATAATTCACATTTCTTCTCTAATACCGTCTCGTAAAATGAAACTTTCGAGAAGATTCCACCAAGTCTTCAAATACTTATGGATGGCAGTATGCATAATGTTGTGCTAGGTTTTAAATGCGGGTAAAAGTATGTCAGTATACGAAGTGGCGCACCCTTTAAAATGTTGACATCGAGAAAAGCCATTATAATGATGGTAGCTAAGTGGTAACACCATTACACCGTGTTCCGTTTTACTAAACTTTGAATTTCACAAATTTTATGTAATTATTACATCAAATTTTATTCGAATTGCACTTCGAACATAATAAATTATTTGAATAAAGTTCTATTCTGATAACTTTTCAAATGTATTAAACCACCATTTTTCTTCGAATAACGTTTCGAATAAAATTTTATACGTAACATTAGTCGAATAACGTTTCGAATAAAATTTTATACGTAACATTAGTCGAATAACGTTTCGAATAAAATTTCAAATAAATTCTACGAATAAACTAATCAAATACTAAACTAATATACCGTATCACAGTCACACCAAGGTATTTAATTTGTGATATTTATGAACAGTCTGATCTGCCTTAATCTTTATACAATTTATAATATAATGTAAGTGCAAGTAATATAATCTAAATGATATTTCTTCTACGACACATTCTCATTTTAGTCAGTGCTCAAAGATTCAATTTTTATGGAACGAAATTCGACATCTTTTAAGAAAAGCTATTGTGAACCTCGTCCTTTCATCAACGAGGGAAAACGGAAGCACTGCGCCTACAAAATGTAAATAACGTTATGTATGGTATATTGTATCGATTGATGTATAAATGGTTGGCACAGAATGCGAATGTTTGTAGGTTTCGATCGGTGATATTTTCGCATACGTTTCTCATTATTTCCGAGGAAGCTTCCCAGAATTTCCCGTGCTCGTTATCGTCTTTCGGCGAGAATTCTTTTCAGAAAAGTTTATTAGCATCGCCCGAGCAAACGCCCAGCAACTTTGTATGCTATCCACGATGAAACCGGTTCTCTCCTCCGTCGTTAAATAACCACGTGTGCCACAAAAGAGTTTCCAGGATGCTTTAAAAAGTTGAGGAAGCCGCCCCTTTAAGCGACTCCCGATCCTCTCGACATTCTTCTACCAAAGAATGATACGTACCTTCTCTCCATTAAAGAAAAGCACACTCAGCGGAATTAAACTTCCATCCAAAGATGACGTTACATTCTTGAATTTTGTAGGGGATCTCAATGGTCAGTCTGTTATAATGAAATTTTGCACCAATAACTACTTACTCATTACATCGCACCGCAGTTATCTATATTTCGTATATTTCTTCTATTTCAGCAACAACCCGATAACTTTCAAGTTAATTGAGTTTATAGAACATCGATACGAGAATTCTAAAGTGCTTGAAACATTTCCTGTAGCTGCGAAACTTTGTTCATTGTTTCTACAATTTTTTGAAGGCTTCAAACCTTTCTCGCAGTTTCTTCAATCTTTGCGTAAGTCCGTAACTTTTGTTTGTAACTTTTATAATTTGTTCCTATATTCACAAGTTCATTGATAACTCCCACAACTTCTTTGCAAATCCTAAGTGTTGTCCACAGCACCTACAAGTTTGTCATAGATCCTAATTGTTATGCATAGATTCTAGAAATTTGTTCGTAGGACCTAATTATTATTCATTGTTGTGTGTAGCTTCTACAATTCTTTCGTAAGCTCTGGTTATAGCTTCCACGATGTTAACGTAAACCCAAAGCTTTGTTCAAAGTTTCTACACATTTTTCATGGGTCTCAATTGTTATCCACAGATTTTATAATTTTATCATCCAAAGGTAAAATAACCATACGTTACATACCTCATGGTCAACATAATATGGCTCTCGAAGGTTTTCGGGCACTCGGTTGTTGTACGCCTTCGACAGGAGCCATTTTACGGAGGCACGTTGTTTGGCCTGGAACAATAAAAAATAAACAAATTAATCATTGACAATCTTTCAAATCAGTAACGAAGATACGAGGAATAAACCCTTCAGGTTTCACGGCAGCGGAGTAAAGTTTCTCGCAACAGATTCCCAAAAATCACCCACTTATTTATAAAATATTTCTGTCGAAGTGGCCTGCTTTGAAAGCACTGCAGATGTCTCGACAACACTTTCCCGCCTATAAAATCATCGACTGGCGATCACGAACCGTCGATTTTTATCACGCCGCCTTCGATCGAACAATGAGACGAGCCTCTTTGCTAGCCACTCGAGACGCTTCTTCATGCCTTATTGTTACTAAAATATTCGAGAGCTGCTATCCCATGCCTAAAACCGCAAAACACCTAGCATCTTTTTGTATACACCTATTCCGATTGTAAATACAGGAACAATTGCAATACAACGACAAATACAATTATGATAGTAATAATGAAATATTGAATTTCTTGTCTAAGCACAGTGGTGAACAAAAGTGAGTACACGCCCTTTAGAATTGGAATAAACGAATTTTTTGTTAAAAAGACTAGTTTGTTAGATAATGTCTAAGAGAATTTTTGAAAAAATCGTAATTGGCTGAAATGATAAATGATGATAAAAGATTATCATTCAAATCAACTGCAATTTTTAGAAATATTTGTTTAGAAATTGTGTAATGAACTAATCCTGCGAAAATTTTAATAGAATTATTTTATCCAATCATGGAAAGGTGAATTCATATTAAACGATACATACTCTTTTTTTGCACAACACTCTGTATGCAGAAATAATATTATCAAAGGGAAAATGAACAATCTGCTGAACGTCAACGGCATTTACCCATTAAAAGTGGATAAAGTGCATTGGAATAAAAATCGCGGAAAAATCTGAACGAGGTTTCCCGTCGAGCACGACCTTGGTTGCATTCCCCTTAGAGAAGTTGGTTTAATTAATTAAGAGACAGCCGCTTTTTCAAGTTTAATTACGATAACAGCCTCGATTACGGCGCCAGCCGGTCACGAAGCTGCTCAGGTATTTTCGTTGGGAAAAACGGCAATTTATAACATTTGGGCGAGGCCCCCGGCACGTGAGCGAAGCTAAGGGGGTCAACGAAGTCCAGCCAATCATTGTTATCGACCGACACTGCCATTGTTGTACACTCGTCATCGTTCGGAACAGACGGCCATCGCGTTTACAATACCGGATTTTGCAAACTAGACCCGTTTAAGTAATTCGAAATGGTAGTATTAAAGTGGAAAGCGCACGATAAACTTTCTTCGATGATATGTATGTTTAGTATCTCCGGAAGTCCGGAATTTTTTTTTTTTTTTTAATGGCTAAGTTACACTTGAGAAACTTTAACGACAGCAGTTAAGACATTTTAGATATCGTTAACATTTGAGTAAAATTTAATAGTTTGTCATTGCACCATTTTTATTGATACACGCGTGTTCTTGTAATGCCAATATGTACGAGTGAGATAAATACATAAAAATTTGCAGACGGCTAATAGAAACATGAAGGTAGAGAATTTGAATCGGTGATAAGTGTGTAAAAAATGTCAGAGAGGTTAGATAATCAAGTATGGAGCATAAACGATTCAAGGGGACGTTGGCACGGTGAAAAGGCCCGAACGGTCTCAAACGTTTTCAATATTCGATGCACCACCATCCCCCGAGACGACTCCGGGGAAAAAGACTGGGCGAAATTCCGGAACATGTTTAAACATTTGGTTAGCTCGTTCGCGACGCTGCGCCGGTGCCGTGTTCCATATTTCTCCGGCCGCGATAATTGTATCATGGATCCTTCGAAAAATACATTGTTCGTATGCGTGCAGCGGTCCGCAGAAGTATAATGTATTTTATAGTCAGGATAATGTATTTTAAAACAAATCGAATTGTTCAACAAATTTGTTTAAAGGAGAGTTTCTATATAAACATTCTTTAAACACTGTCTAACTTTTTACAATATTTTTAACAAAGAATTTTGTGCATAGAACATATAACATTTTATACATCAAATTGTTCTACAAAAAAATATCTTCTGGGAATTTTATTAAAGTTGGAAATTGAATTTATACTCTTTTGAATTCAGTTTTTGAGAAAGCGAGTGTAATGCAGAAAAGAAGTTCAGATAGATTGCACGTTCGTGAAACATACGGCGATAAGAAGCACTTTATATCTTTCATATCTGCTACCGAATTCGATTCAAACTTCGGTCATATAATTTTAGTACAGTTGTAATATAGTTTTATCTGCATACAATATTGAAATTATTATAAAAAGTTCCACGTAACACGAACATCACAATAGTAGAACTTTGATATGTTAAATAGTTAAATGTTTTCAGATGTACATACATGTATATCATACATGCATGTATATACATTTGCTTAATTAAAAAGTAAAAGAGCATTTACCCTTTGCATGTCGTATAAAAACAACGAATCAAATTCGTTATTAATACTAAATTTACTGAACACTAGAAATGGCTGACGTATCTTCTTTATAAGAATGATAAGACTTTATTCAATTAGACGTGCCGTCATTTTTAGTTATAATATATGCTTGAGATAAAAAGTCTGTTCAATCATTTCCTATGAAAGAATCTTTGGTAGTGAAAAGGTTTTGGGATTTAAGTAGAGTGTTTTATGTAAATGAATTTAATATAACACGTGGACGTATCATATAATGTGGGAAGGCAGAAAATCGATAAGCAGAGAGAACAATGTCTCCACATCATAAGACGTTCACAACTAACTATAAATATACGGAATACTGTCTTCAAATTATACAATACAAACAAATTATGCTGATTGTTCTCCATTATTAATTTCAACAATTTTTAAACAAAAAAAATGTGACATGTGTCATTTTAACACTGACTATACCATCATCGGTGTACTGACCGAATCGATTATTTTTATTCGAGAATTATTGAAATTATGAAAATAGTTGCTCCAGAAATTATCAAGCTCATTCAATGGAACATAAACTAATATAAAAATTGCAAAAAAATTTAAGTAATGTCGATGTTGTGACCTTCATAAATAGGCAGCAAATTGTATGCATTTATGGCAGTAATAGATAAGCGAAATACGAATCAGTAAAGGTCTTAGAAAAATTCAGTGATATTCTCGCATTATTTTCCATTTATTGAAACTACTAAAACAAGAAATGAAATTTTCTTTAATTCTGTTTTGTACAATTGTATTACAAAATTTCTATTTTGCATAAACATTGTTAACGAACGATTCTCGCCCTGGAAAGCGAACAGGTAATCACGATGTAAATGAAAACTGCAGAAAATTAAATATTATGCTAAATAGTATTTTAGTTGGTAAAATGTCCCAGAACTTTATACAAATTAATTAATAGGTGATGGTAAGTGTGGATTACCATCGGATATTCCTTTAAAAATGTTGCGTTTGACGTAGACGGGGCTTGGTAAAGCGAAACGCGTGCAATTCCGCTGAATTGATCAGTTTCGTATGAAATTGCGAGGCTGTTAAATAAACCATGAAAATGCATATGCCGTTACCAAATGAAATTCCAAGGAGATTTGCTCGTGATATTCCCGCAGGAAAAGGAATCTGAGTTGTGACACCGAAAGGAGGGGAAAAATGATTGAAAGCAACGAAATAGTTGCTCCGCTGTGTCAATCAATCTTTTGCTAGAAATATTTAATGTTACTAGATCATATTTCATGTAATATTCTATTCGTTTTCTTTTTATTATTTTACGAGACTGTAAGAATTTTTTATCTTGTCGCATGTTACAGAATTTTTAATTCATCCTTCGTTATCCTAAAATCGACTTCTTTGACTCCCATTTACTTGCACCATTTGTTATGTTTGAATGCATGATGTAAAAAAGAATAAGTGCTGCAAATATTTTCTTCAGTCGTCGTTAATGTTTGTTGTCTTTCTGCATTCATTATTCCTTGTCACATAAAATTATCCACGAATTCTTAGTTTCGTTTGAGTCACTAAATTGTACAGAAATTTTTGAGATAAATGTGATCTATGAAGATTTGAAGCAGTGTCCTTATGTTTCAATCGAGAGGACCAAAGCTGTCTGTGAAAGGTGCAGCTAAGTATGTATTTGCACAAGTCTCCTGCGCTGTCAACAAGCCGGACAAAGGTATAGAGTGACCAAAAGTGTCGGCTATTCTTCAAATCGATGATTAACTCGAGCGACAAGCTAAAAACGATAAAGCTGTCTTGAATTCTTTTTGAAAATACTCAAACCTTGTCTTCATAACTTTCCAGCATTTTTTTATTATTTACATTATTATTTACAACATTACATAATTAGCAATATTAGAAACCATATTTGATTGAAAATAGTATAAGTATAATGACTAGATTACGAATTATATGCATTTATGACAAAAATTAATAAGTCAGATTACTGTTTGATAATTATTGGAATTACGAAAATCTTTTCATAGTGAATTTCTATATGATTTTCTCAGTTCAAGCTTACATCATACTAAAACTTGTACGAAATTTTAATGGAATCTTAACATTAGTACGCATTACGCATAAATTTTTTGAAATACGAGGAAACGTAAAAACTAGCAAGGTCTCGCAGCATTTTTATTTTATTTTTACAATGAGTGTCCTTTTAAATGACAAAGCAAGTTTTTCGTTACTTCTAATTTTTATTCTCGTTAGTCCCGAGTTTTGCCCTCGTTAGCTTTAGTGGTTTTCTATTAGAAATCTGCATTTCCTTGAATCTCCCTCACAACTTTTATTCTAACCAGATGAAAAGCGAATTTTTAAACACGATCTTCAAGCAAAAAATCAGGAAAAATTCTCCAACACGTGTCAAGGTGCCCGTGGCCTGTTACACTCTTTCCCGAAATTTGAATTGCAAAACAAAAATCGATAATTCGTTTTTCCGTACAAATACGTTTTCAGTCCAAAGGAAAGTTTAGAACATAGTAACGTGGTCTTTTTAACAAGCCACCGTTATGTGAGCTTAAACTCAATGTACATATCTGTAAATGTAATTCTTTTTACAAAATTTAGAGTAAAGTTAATTCATAGAAATTTTATAATTTATTTCATTCTTGCCATTTTAACACTTCGACATGGATAGATTACGTTTTCAGGCATAAGTCAAAATTTACGAAAAAGTGACTTACGTCGCTATGATTCTAACTCACTCAATTATTGCCTGACAATCGTTAGTATCGATTCCATTCACTAGTATTCTGGTATTACATTATTCATATTTTCATGGTAGCTGTCACTATAGTTACTGAATTTCCTCAGATTCTTTAATTCACAGTATCACTGTATTTGAAAGAAAAATAAGATTCAAATTTTCATCGCGATGATAGCTATTAATATACAACAATAACATGTAAAACATATTGTTCTTTTTCGGCTAAACTCATTTGTTCCTTTTCAACTTACGTGTCGCCCGTGCTCCGCAATCGCGGATTCATTCACTCTGTTATTTTCGCGTTGCTTTCTTAGGCGTTTAATCGCAACGTCGGTTAACACCGCCTTGTCAATATTTAATATCATCGCGAGCCACTACTGTCTTGTTTTACGATCGATCATTCTCTGTAATTACTATCTCTTTACAGTCCACGTGCTTCTTGTCGCATCGACGACGCGGTGATCGACAAATTTTACACTGCAGGAAAATGCACGGCAAATCTCGGTTAATTGCTGATGGGAATCAGTGTGTTATGCATACATGTATTTCAACAAATTTCATTTATTAATATTCATTTTTGTGGGCTTACATATATGTCATTTAGTATCTTTGTTTTCATTCCCAATTTTTATGTCACATTTAGTAAAATTCAATAATTTAATTAACGTCATTACGTACAATAAACATGTAAGAACAATTAACTGCAACTAGGTGATCGTGTCTATTGTTCTATCAGTGAATCAGATAATCATCAATTAATCTGAACTTCATTTTACAAATTATAGAAGATGAAACATAGAAATATTAAGTTTGTAGTAAGTTACTCTTAACGTGCTCTACATTTGTTGATAATTTATTGTACATTATTTGTGAATTACTCATTCATAAGTTATTTTATTTTATACTTGTGCAATCAATATTCGTATTTTGTAATTATATCTTTTGTTATAAATGTTGTAAAAGAACTGATTCTCTATTAACTTATTAATTGTTAATAACGCTACATATATGTATAATAAAGATACGTATGCACCTAGATATATAATTTCAGTTAGGAAATGTTTTCTACCGCTTTTGTGTACTTTCTGCCCCAGAATCCGACGTATTTAGAAACTGTACAATCTTAATTTCGTTACACTTCTTTTCGTTCGGTTCCCCGCTTCCCGATGACAGAGGGAATTTTAAATACCAATCACTGAGAGACCAGGATATCCCTCGGATCCCGTGATGCATCATTTGCGAACACATAAGCGAGAAGATTGCGTCTGAGCTCGGGCAGACGCCAATCAGCACGCGGAAAAAGGTGAGCGCGGACGCGTGCATTACGCGCGTATACGTGCGTCTATAAAAAGAAGCTATGTCATCGCTAACAACTAGTATGTAGTTATACGACACGGAGTATTGCGTTAGGAACACGCGGAAAGAGAGAACGAGGGAGAGAGAGAGAGAGAGTCAAGCTTGATCGATCCCATCGGGACGCAAGATTCGGTTCGATGATCTCCGACGAACAGACCGAGGATTACCGTGTGTCCTCGGCGAATGAAGCCGTCAAAAATGTATAAAACTCAGGTCCAAGCTTATATTTAGTTAGCAAAGTTTAATTTTATTTGACTTAATGTATTTTTCAGCTACGAAAAAATTATCAATAGATTGCGGATTTGTATGCAAAAGAGAAATTGTCTGCATCAGTTGCAAGACATGGAAACAGACATAGAAACATCAGTTGCACGATATAGTTATATATTTCATCAAATAATTGCAGCAGATTTTAAATAATACATTATTATTCCAATAAAGAGATATAATAGTAAAGTGTTCGAATAAAATATTCGAACTAAAGAGAATTCATTCGGGCCTATTTGTGCATGAGCATATTTATTTATAATAATTGGAATAAAGCTCTAACTTGCGTGATCCACTGTAAATAAACCAGTGTGTTTAATAATTTCCCATAGGAAAAGCTTCGCGATCCCATTAACAACCAAATGAGGGCACGCCATGAATCGTTTCGACCTATCACAAACTTTCAATATCAAAGTTTCTTCTTTAGAAATTATTAAAATGGGTGTTGGCACTCTCGCCGGCGATCCTCGTCGGCGTATACGTGCATCCGCGTGCGCGCACTCGTTTCAGCGTCATTCCTGAACGCTCAAAGTGTATCTTGACACGAATCGGAATGAAAGTGGATGCGCTTTTTAAAGCAGATTTCGTCCGTTTCGAAATTATTGAAGGAGATGTCTGGTTTGCGGCAGAGCGTGCCACGTTTCACAGTTGCTAGCTGCTGGACGCCCGAATTCCCCGCGGCTGTTCCAGTGATTTCCATAAAGCGAACGAGAAATACTCCACTATAATTAGCTACCGTTGGCTACTCGGATATCCCTTGCATAATGAGACTCAACTAATGTTGAAACATATATATATATATATATAACGGACAAAATGAGGAAACACGCGTGTGTGTCCATTTGTATTGATATGAGTTCTCTCGGATGCACGGGTTTTCGCTTGTCAGGAGTTCCAGTCGCCGAAATCACACACGACAGAAAAGCTCGCGATACGGCATATTCGAGTATACAGCTACTACTGCTTCAAATAAAACGGTACGCATACTACACGCGGAATGTTTATTCCATTCCTCCTTATCCTATCTCACTCTGGTAGGTATAACCAACTATAGTTGTATTAATTTAATTTCGCAATTTACTCGCATATTTCAATTACACAGTAGTTCAAATAACTGCAGCGATTTCAGTAAATGCATTCGCCAATTATTTTAATCGCCACGGTGAATCAAATACAGTACTTACACTTACACCTATCATGTTTTCATTTCTTAAATCGTAATTGTAATTCAATTACGTGGCAATTTTTAATATTAATTCAATTAGATCATAACTCATAATTGATGAAATTTAATTACTTAGTACATACGAACAATATTTAAATTGTAATCACCAATTACATTGAATTATAATTTCTAGAGTAATTCAATTGTAATTTCTCACAGCAAATAAATAATGTAAAAACGAAAAATTTGGTGCTAAATTTGAAACAATTTTTCTTGTATGCAAGAGAGTAATGCAATGTCTTTTACATTTAAATTTTTTAGAACCTACATAATCTATTACTTCGTTCAATAGAACAGCGACGTAGTTTAAACTTTAAAAGCTGCTAATTTAAAAAAAAAAAAGAAAAGGGAAGAGATGGTCTTGACTATGTTATTATTCGAACACACAATTTGTTATCTTTTACGTTTTCTTCATAGTTGCAATATTGCGGACGTACCTGCAGTAAATATTCTATCAAAAACCAATTTTTACCGTGAAAACGATTGATTGCCTACAGCAAATTCAATTTCTGTGTCTCCTTTGTCAATAAATCTGTAAAGTTTATTAAAGTATACACAAACATTTAGACAGAACTTTTATAACAAAATATGTATGTATGTGCTTATTAAATACTCTAGGCTTCATCTAGCTAATCTAAATTTTTAAGAATTTTATATAGCAGAAAAGTATTTTAGAATTTTATATCATTTATTTTGTAATTTGCTGGCAAAAGGTCGTGAAGTAGGAACTACTAATTTAGATACCTTTTTCGCGAATACAATTAATCTTATTATACCAAGTCCAATCTTGACTTGTTCGCGCAAACAAATTGTAGAGTTTATTAAAACACGTGCAAATGTGAAGAAAAAAGTTTGTTAACTAAATTTTAGGTAGTCTCATAGCAACACAAATCTGACTTTAGCGTTAAATATTACTATCTGAATTTAAGCAACATTTCAAGTGTGACAAAGTTGATCCGTGCTACCCAGACCACGTGAACATGTTAGGCGCGGTTGGGATCGGAAATAAGACGGCACTAATCGTAGCATAACCTTATCCGTAAGAGGATAGTAAAGATGCGATTACCGGCGTGTCGCATTTCATTGCATCGAACCGGTATACATAATAAATTGCATTCTAGTCGGCTCACGGTAACTTCCAGCACGCGTTGTCTCGGAATACCGTTAATATACCATGCTACCATAGAATTACCTCGAAAAATGATGTAATATTATAAAACCTCATATTAACAGCATTTTACTTTCAAGCTCTATTTGGTTGCCATGACAAATAACCATAATCGCTCGTAGAAATTTTGCATTTATTAACTGTCGTGTGAATTTACTACATAAATTTTTGTAATCTTTCATGTATTTGTTTAGAATAATTCCAGACTGATTTAAAATACATTGAATGAAAGGAACAATCTCTACAAGTATGAAACAATTATACATGCTAGAATTAACCAAATTTATTACTTTCTAACATATCACTTAAATAAATCTTGTGGATCTGTTCGTAAAGATAAATTCGGCATTTAAAAACACAAACTTCTCGAAATTCTAGAATTCTATTTTAAACAGGTTTTAACGCTAAATCTGCCATGCTCGTTATAATAACTGGTTTTACATTTTTTAATGCGAAATTATTGGAATTACGAAGATTCGTTTGTAGAAAAAGATTGAACACATTCCTTAGTGCAAGCATACATTATAATTAAAATATCGAAAACTTTAAATAGATTCAGTCATGCCATTTTTATGAAACCAAACAAATCAATCAATTTTAGTGGTCGAACGGAATAACACTAAAAATAATTTTGTTTCTACAAGAAATTCTGTTCCTTTCCTATCATCTATCGTAAATCCTATAAATAAGAATCTGAAAATATTGTTTCGCGAAATTTATGTCAACAAGATTTCCTAAATAATTATAAGTAAATATACGGTATGTCATTATGTCCAATGTGTCGTGAAATTTTATTTGACTTATAATGTTACTAAACTCACTGGTACTTGATTGAGTAAAGTCTCCGATAACAAACAGTTAATCAAAATACACACCTACTCGCTAACATTAATGATCGTTTTCACCTTTTCGATCGGAATAATAACAGCCAAAGAAACCGTGAAACAACCCTTAGAAGAGAGACAAGGTCACATCGTTCCGACTGTTATTTTATCGGACATCGGTACGTGTAAAAGCAGAAACGCGACTCCAAGAATTGCACTCTCGATATTTACAAGCGTTCTGATCGGATGTTATATTCTTGCTTCGATTCTGCTTCTTCGCGGCGAGCGAATATCCGGGCGAAGAATAGAATTCCCTTGACGACGACAGGAAGTCCGACGTTTGTTTGACTGAACGATAGGACCCCCGTCGCGACGAAAAGCTCTGTCTGTCAACCCCTTTCGTTCCTGTCGTTTTTTGCAGGTCCCCTATCTTAGCCTTCTACCCGAGAATTCGCCAAATTGGCCGACGCGGAGGATGCAGACATGTAAACAACCCCACGGAAAAATCCATTTTTATCTTCTACGAAGGATTTCGTCCGAGAAAGAACATAAAAATCTCGCCCGAGAAGAACACTAAACCCATCAAGCGTTCAAAGTGTTTTTATTATAATTAGATTACGAATTTTATACGTCCGTGGTAAAATCGAGTAGATGGAATTTAAAACCGTAGAAAGATTCGAGCGATTTATAAATACGATCTATTAAAATTATCATTGATAGAAAGAACTTGCTGACTAGTTTCAACCTCTCGCAATTCATGCAGATAATTTATATTTTGGAAAACAAAATCCACAGTTTACTCATTTATATTCACTGTTTCCAATTTGCTTAAACTACTTTAAACATAAAAGAATTCATGCTACAAATGATCAAAAATAAAATGGAATTTTAGAATCAAAAGAACCCTCGAAATTTGCGAACTTTTCTGGACAAGCTTAGCTCCACTTAATGTAATCTATCTTGACAGTTTTCGTGTTTGTTCGTCAAGCAGGCGTGAAAGTAGGACAATTATATTATTCGGTCGGTGCGCAAGGAATGTCGGATTTAGGTAGTAGCGCGTTCGCGCCATTGTTATTAAAAAGATATGGAATGAATTTCTAAATTCCACACTAATAAGTGCGAGGCGACATGCAGTATCTCAAATCGTTGAGCATCTCTGAACGGAGGCCCAATAAGAGTTGTTTTCTAGTACACTATACTTCATCATATTTATATTGCTTTAATTGTTATTACAAATGCTTGTTTATTTTAATTGTGGACCCAGTGAGACGCGGATGCATTCCTTGGCTTCCCAGTTCAGAAATTATTGGGTTGACCCATAATTTCGCGCGGATGCCTGCCACCTTAGCATTCAACTGCTATTATTAGTTAGAGTACTTTGCCCCTAAATTTAGAGCTAACTTCAAAAACTGTTTCCTTAGTCTTTTTCATTTTGGTAGAAAATTACAGAATATCGGCGAGTTTCAGGTGTCTCGTTGCTTCGCCGATTTCTTGAAAATTTCTATGTTCTAATAATACATTATCATACTGTATCATCTTGTGTGGGCAATAATTATAATCCATAGAGCACCTATACATAAGAAATGACGGGAGAACTACCATGGACGGGACACATGTTAAACTACTATTAATATTGTGATATAAAAAATTATGAATTCTTCTACAACAAAATTTTATTAAGGTGAGACAATTTAGAGACGCGTAGGCAGCTTAGAAATTTCTAGGAAAAACTGGCTATTTAAGAACGGTTACGAGAGTTACATGTACGTGTGTAACTAGTTGAAATTGTTGTTTCGGTTACGATGCGTGAAAACGGAAACGTTAGGAAGGCATTCGCACAACACGCATCTCGGCAATACGATCGTTTTGCAAAGCTTCTGTGCGTGGGCAAACGGTACCCACGATCGCGTGGGTTGGAAATCCAAGTCTCGCCAACGCCGGTTTTGCTACGGCTTCCAAGGCTACGTGTGGCGAAAGAAATTGGCAAAATCGTGAACGAAGAAAGGCGAGCAAACGAGCATCAGTCGCGAACCCTATTTAACGCACTTGCTTTTCAACAATAACCATCTCGACAATCGTAAAACGCCACCTTCAAGCTATTCGTCGCATCGGTGCCATTAAGAAAATTAGTTTTCGTTCGTGGAAGCTATATAGTGTATTCAACCTTGTGTTTTTCATATTACTATTTTAGTAGAAGTACAGAGTACTTCAATATAAGTTCAAAGTTTAATAAAAGTACAAAGTACAGTCTAGCTGTTACGACATGCTTTGTGCAAGAATTAACATAGTTGTGTGCACAGTTACATACACATCAAGTTACATACTCATGAATATATCTACATTTCAATAAAAAATGAATTTCTCACAGTAAATTTTCACAAAAATTTATATCTAACTGTTCAACCATTTAAAATTCCTAAGACGGTACACGTCTTTCATAAGAATGAACAGAGTTGTACGCGCCAGAAAACGTTTACATAGACAAATTATTTTCTTATTCTCGGAAACAACTGCATCCTGTCTTCGATCTATTGTTTTCCGTGATGCTTCTTGTCTAAAATGTACAGAGAAAATTGTATTCAAGTCATCTTACATTTTTCTTTCGTCCAGACCGTACGTTTTCTCTTTGCTCCCAGTCAATTTGGATGGCATGTCCCCTTTTTGCACTGAGTTATTCCCATGGGAAAAAAACTAAAGAACTAAGGACGTCCCAGGCGCATCATCCCTGCTCCTCTAACATTTCCAACAAGTAAAAGCAATATGAGAAGAAAAAGTAGAAGGCCCCGAGACCGGTCCGTATAAATTTTCCCTTTTTTCGAAGACGCTTTCCGGGGCGCAATTACTCTGTTAGCTAGAAACCAGCAACAAGCTCAATCTTTATTTTACCTTCGCCACGGAATTTTGTGAATCCTACCAAAACTTAAGCAACGTTTTCTTATTATGAAAAGTTTTATACACTAAACTTTGATAATAAAAACTTCCGTAATTTCTTATTAACAAAATCAAACATTTTTTGCAAGTGTATTTCATTTATTTATCTAAAGGAATTTTCGGATGGTATGTCAACCCTTTTTTTACATTGAATTTCATTTATTCAGGCAGAAGCTTACATTGTCAACTGAAAGAGACTTTATTTCGAAGAGAGATAAATTTGAAAAAAAAGCTGGATTTCATTACACAAGGAAAACAAAATATAGGGAAATCATTGCAATAAAACATTATTTATTACTTTACTGTTTCGATTTATTAAGCTGTTACTGAAAATATTAGCATTCGAGGAATTTGCATATTGAGTGTAACTTTCAATTTCACTTTTCAGATTTTTAATGTCTGCAATTATAGACCTACCTATATCATGATTTGTGTCGATGCAGCCGCACTTTCACCACGTTCGACAACTTTAAATAATTTACATTTAGTTTCAATATTTGTGACTATACGTTTTTGTTGCGTCCCCATTATGCTAGTATACGCTTTTAACTAAACTATTGTGTTTTGGATACAAACATAGTTCACAATGATCTCAAAAATCTTTCTATAATAATAATATACTTGCTTTGTTTTAATGCCGCTACCAGTTGATACTGTCATTTTTAACTGAGCCTTTATTTATTGCATTTGGTCAGACATTTCTGCAAGAATGTTGACATATAGCACCGGGTAGTCTCTTTCTCGTATTGTTGTGTGCAAGCGAAGAAAAAAAAGGGAAAAAATGAAAAAGATGAAAGAGAAGAAAAGGAAGAAGAAGGGGAAGAAGTAGGAAAAGAAGAAACAGGAAACAGAGGAGCTGAAGAAGGTCTCGAGAGCGGTTCGAAGAATTTTTTCCATTTCCTCGGAGTCCAGGGGCGCAATTACTCCGGCGACCTCCAGCTCGCCGAGAGGAATTCGTTTCGCACGGTTTGGAAAAGAGTAAATCGGAGCACGAAACCGAGATCGTCGGCTAGAAATTCCGAGTACGTTGACCGGCGCGCAACTTTCATGGCTCGGTATCGCCGCGGGTCGGTTACCTGTTCCCTCGGCGCGCGTTTAGCGCTGGCTAATGCACGGGCAGCCTCGTAATCCGAGCAGGGGGCCCGCTTCTTTCCTCGCAACCGCGGATTTAAATTATTACGTATACGTGCCGAACAAGAAACACGCCGGCTCGCATCGGAGAACATTGTTCCATCGGCCGTGGATCGAGCTACGAGGTGCACTTGAAAACGGTTTCTCGCGCCGCACAACGGAGTGAAGCGACGAAGTTCTGTCGAAATCAAAGAACATTCGATGGGAATGAGACAAAGCGTTGATTATTTTTCGTTGAAGCTAAAATGTTTCCGAATGAAAGAAGGATAGAGAGGAAGAGTGTACATTGTTCAACCTTGAAAATTTGGGTTAAGCTTGAATTGTTCCAAATTGAGATTTATCCAATACCGTGTACAGTTGGATTTTTGTATGGTATACATCATTTCCCGTAGATTCTGACACGCTGATTTCAAATCCATCGTGATTTGTTTTGTCGATATGATTTGATAGATAGCTGACATTTTTCAAAACCCTGAAGTGGTAAATAAATTTTGTCAGCGTTTTTTAGATCAGCCTGTCCATATCTACGGGAAACGATGTATAACATATCATGAAAAAGAATCCAGCAGAGCATGGTACGGAATAAATCACAATTTTGTTTGAATATTTCAAGCGTAATATACATCGTCAAGGTTAACAAATGTTCACACTCCAGTCTCTCTATTTTCCATTATTTGAGAACATTTCAGCTCCAACGTAACAACGAGATCGTCGTTTTATCTGATTCCTATCAAAAGTTCTTTGATTTTGACACAACATCATCACTTCACCCCACTGTGCGCCGCAGCCAAGGGAACGCTTAAAAATAGACGTCGTAGTCGCGTTTACGTAACAAGCCCGCCGTCGGTATTCGCGAATTCACGGTTCTACTTTGTAGCGACCCGGCTGTAATATCGTTTTTTCGATCCTCGCATGCCTTTACCCGTCATACTAATTTTTGTTGCGAACTGCGATGATTGATCGAGTTCGAAACTCACTGACGTCTGCACTGCTTTGCATTAATGTCCGTACATTAATGTATTCATTCATACAGGTATTATACTGCGCTGCCTTTTTCGTTACTGAATGTGAAATGTGAAATATGGGCCAACTTTTTTGATATAGCAGAGTGGTAGAGTAAAGTTGGGAATTATTCGAATTCTTTCGAACAAATATCAAACCTAAAATATTTATCTGCATGAATTCTCCTTTTTCGAATATTTTATAGGAATAAAGATTATTCATTATTTGTCCTGAATAATTATATATATAATCATTCGAATAATTTAAAAAAAGAAAGTGAATTTTTCACGCTACGAGATTTTTCATTGGTAATTCAAAATACGATATATATAAATATATAAAATATATAAAATTTATAAATATATAAAATTGCCGAAGCAATGACCATTTTTTATTCGCGAATGAATGCATGAACACAGTTGCGCAAACGATGTCGTCCCATTTCGAACAACTTACAAGGATGTGCTATGTACATACATTCTTTAACCGGAAAATTTGTTGACACGTTCTTTAAAGAGCACATTTTCCAAGCAGCGTGCATTTAATTATTAAATATCGCTGTTCAACGTTGGAAGAATATTAGAAAGCTCGTAAGCAACTTTCAGCGGTTTACGGTACCCCGTATATGAATACCGTGAGTATAAAATGTTTAGCGTGTTCTTCAACGGTAAAATATCCCGTGGAAAGTGAAACAGAACCAAACGGAGACGTCGGCGAAATATGTTTGCATACTTGCGCCAGCGCGAAATGAAAAGAAAAAGAAAAAGAATAAGAAAAAGCCCACGTTCGACGGATATATCGTAACAATCCGGTTAGATATGCCAAGAATTTAAACCTGTTCCCGAGCACGCCACGCAGCGTGTGTGTACGTGAAGAATCAATTAATGTAGCACACGTGGAAAAGAGATTTCGCTAGCCTTTCGATAATTCGCTCGCGCGGTTCGTTCCGTAGGAAACAGAAAACGCGGATCGGTTCGAAGGAAAATCAGGAGACGACGGAATGTCGCCAAGTATCCAAACGAAACAAAAAGAAAACCGCCTCGCCTCGGCTGCAAAATAGTAATCGGCCGGTGGTTAACGGTAACGAGTCCTTTTTCAGTACCTGCAATTACGTGCCTACTTTGGAACCGCATGCATCCGCAGATTCGCGAGCGATCGATCGCAGCAATTGTGCAGTTGCGAGACGACACCGAGATTCCGACCACGATTCCACAAATTAATTAGTTTTTCTGAAACGAGGAGAGAGAGAGAGAGAGAAAGAGAGAGAGAAAGAGAGAGAGAGAGAGAGAGAGAGAGAGAGAAGGCGGGAGTGGTGATGGTGGTGGAGAAGGAGGAAGAGGAGAGAAACGAAGGGGTGGCCGTTGATGCACAGTCGTCTGTGCCTTTCTTTTTTCCCGTCGGATCGGAGGAGACAATGGTGGGGAATGGAAGAAATTAAACGAAAGCGGCCGATCGTAAAACAAACGCGACATTTTAATTTGCATAGCTGACGCGAAGCCAAAATCGATAGCCAGTGTGTGCCGGACATCGAAATTTTTATTGTATTCGGATATTCTACGTTCGGAGGATATGTGAATTTCTTTAGCAAATCAATTTAAGACAAATTGATTTCAATGCATAAAGTGGAATTAGAAATTGTGAGATTTAGGATAAAGGTACTTCAGTTACTGAGACATTAGCGATGATTTTTCGTACATCTGCAGTCGTAAATCTTTCAGACTGCAGTTTTTTTGTTATGATTAGGCCAAGCAATCTAATCGTTTTGGGAATATTGACGAGATTTCTTTGTCAGATCTTAGCTAATAAATCATTTTCAAAAATTACAATTGGTTGATATAATAAAAGAATTAAAAAATGCTATTTGCTCAACTTTTTTATCCGAATCTGTAACGAAAATTTATGAAACGCATTTTGTAAATCTCGGTAACTTGTACACACGTTGAAAATGTTATTTAAAGTTCTCAAAAATAGCAATCTCTCACGAATTTCAATAAAAAAATGTCATTTTTACATTTTCTATGTGTTGACTATGCATCAAAATCTTCAATGAAATGCTCAGCATCAGCAAATTCATTTTTTAAATTTTCTTTACTGGTTCAAATGAAAAAAGTTCAAAAACAACACTTTTTAACTATTCCACCATGCCAAAAAATTGCAATTTTTGGAAACAATTTTTTAGTCATTCTCTAATGAACTAAGATCTCTCTAACATCACCAGAAATATAGATCATTTGGTCTTATCATAAAATAAGTTATTGTTTATACAAGTTATTATAAAGGAGTCGACATTTTTCGCGTGTACGACCTCTCCACAAGTGATGAAACAAAAGAGCGTGCACATAGATTCTTTTCAGAAGCGTAATTTGGATATCGAAATCAAAACGACACGGAGTCCTCCGTAGCACGCACCACTCCTTTTATGTATCGCGAACACGACGCTCTATCCAGCAGAAAAAAGAAAGACAATGGCGTGGGCCGGCCCGAGGCAAGCGTTGAATATTAAATAATTTCATACACGCGACAGGTTACCATCGCAACTGACACCATTCACAAAGAACCGGTGAAGATCCATTGTGCCCTGGCACGGATGCATTGGCTTAGACTCGAAGCGATACAACGATGTAGAACATAATTACGATTGAAATGTCTGTATAAATAGATATCCACGAAACTGTCATGTCTAGCACATTCATCGCCATGGTAATCAACCCGAAGGGTTGAAAACTTTCAACGTGCCGACTGTTATCCTCTGGCTTGACAGGAGGCTGTGAAACAGCTTCTAAATCAAACATGGATTGTTCAGCTTTCCTTGCGAAGCAAAGCTTAGTTCAAAGTTAATTTCCAAGGCAACATTCTGGCCATACTACAGCACTGGAATGCTATTAGGTTACTGGACAGGTAGCAAATAACATTAACTTGACGATTAGATAGCAAAGAGAGAAAAATAATCAGGCCAGAATCGAAGTCAATGTCCAAGGCAACGTCTTGTCCATGCATCGGAAATGAAACGCTATTAGGCTGATACGTAAGTAGTGCTGCATTATAAATTAGAAACAAACAAGAAAGAATCGAATTCAAGATTAATCACCCGGCAATGTTCTTACCGTGTTCATGAACTTTGCTGTATCAAACGTGTCAGAAGCAAGTCGGGTATAATATTCGAGCTAAGACGCTGTTAGGTCGCTGGATGAGTAACATGCTATAAATCAGAAATCAGCAAACAGGAATAAATCAGAAAGCTGATAAAAGGAATCAGAGATCATAACTGTTCTAACGAAAAAGAAAACAAGTCAGGAGATAGTGTGGGTTTCATCGATTCTACCCGCGTCAGTTTCGCTTGAGGATTTTAAGTAAACCAAAAATTGTGTTTCTTGTTATCGAGGAGAATCCAAACTTTTGGACGCTAATATCTGCATATTTATAAATTAAAAATCCAATTAGTAGATGATTAAAATTATCTGAAATGATAAATAATTAAAAATTACATTTTTTTCTTTATGTTGATTATCCTAAGTTTCAATTGCAATCAATTATTTATTAATGAACTTCATCGAGGCAAATTTTTGAACAACTGTTATTTTTGGTCGTAAACTAACGCCCCGAAAAATCAAAATTAAGTTCCCAGTTGACTCGTGGATAATAATCGAAAGAGTTAGACCGCTATTGCGCTGCCAGGTAGGTTGCAAGCAGTAGAAAATGAGAAACTGGAGAACAAAGGCGAGAATTTCTTCAGCTAGATTCGAAATTGACTACCAAGGCAAGTCGAGGGTAATAATCGAGAAAATCAGGGGGCGATTACCTTGCTATATAGGTAACAAACAGCGATAAACCAGACAATGGAGGAAAAAGAGAAGGAACAGAACGAGTCAAGCTCGAAATTGATCTCGGAAGCAACATTCACCGTAATTTACAGAACTTCGTTACATCCATCGTCTCAGAACCAAGTTGAGAATATTAGGTTGGAAACTATGAAACGGGCGTTTTTGTTTAGTTTCTGTTCAGCTACGACGCCCGTTTCATAGTTTCCAACCTAATAATAATCGAGATAATATTAATACTACTGCGTCGGTAGAGTAACAGCTACCAAGGTTAAGGATAATTAAAGCTAAAATCAGATTTGTCTCCAACGACAGGTCTGGAATACTAATGCAACGTATGATGGCGACATTGAGTTGCTGGTTAGAGAGCAAATCGTAGTAAATACGAAACTGGAGAACAAAGAGAATAATTACTTAAGCCACATATACTATGTTTAAGTGTTAAATCTAATATTAAATATCAAGAATCGTTTTACAGTTACTCTAAGTTTGATGGCTTTAGTCGTTGGCATTTATCGGTCAAACTTAATCTGTACACCGAAAATGATTGCTCCACATCACGTGATGTTATCGGTGCATATTTAAATTTACTCGAGCTGTGTCATGGCACATGCATCGGATTAGCCGAGATTTTCGAACGCACTTTACATTTTTATTACATGTTTGACAATAAATACTTTCTCCGTTATTTCCATCGATGATAAATTTCAGATCGTCTTCGGTCCGGATTTTCAAAATTCAGTTCGTTGCTTTAATGATAACGCCGAACTTTGCGAATTCGCAATATTAATAGCCACAAGTAATATTCAATTACTAATACGATATTTTGAAAACGCGGTTGATATATGAAATATACTATTGTATATTATGTATGCTTTCAAACACGAATACGCAAAATATACGCAACATACAAAATATGCAAAATAAATAATACATTTTTGGAATCACCTAATCATGACATTTTCTGTCCAAGTCCCATTGGTCTACATATTTTCTAAAACAATATGCACTTCCATAAATATCTGTAGTCTAATAATAGATCTCAAACAGTAGCAAGTTAAAAGCTAAAAGAAAGAGAGGAGGAATGAATCAAGTCAAGCTCGAAATTCTACGATATCGTACTTTGCTGCATCACCAGAGACAGAAACAAGCTAAAGATGATAACCGAGCTAATTGAAACGCTACTAGGTTGCTAGATGAGTAGTAAACAATGGTTTACCAGAAAGCATTCGGTCAAAGAAGGGAAAATTAAAACGAAAATTACATTAATTAAAATGATAATCAAGGGAATATTACTCAGTTGCTAGATTGATAGCAAACAGTAGCAAATAAAAATAACTGGAGAGCTTACGAAAAAATTACTTCAGCGAGATTCAATATTGATCACCACAGTAAGTCGAAGATCATAAGCAAAGGAATCAGAACACTCTCACGTTGTCAGATAGGTAGCAAACAGTAGGAAGAAAAATAAGAAGAAACAGTTCCAAGAAAAATCGAAGATAAGAATCGAACGAATCGGAACAGTTATCTTACCAGATAGATATCAAACGGGGGTAGCAAATGAGGAGCTATAGGGTGAAGAGAAAAAAAACGAATCAAGTCAAGCACGAAATCGTACGAGAACTTTTCTGGTTCAACGGCGTCAGAAACAAGTGGAAAGGTGATAACCAAGCTAATTGGAACGCTATTCGATCGCCGAACAGATATAAAACAGCATCAGATAGGAGTAACGATAAAAACAGTAGAAGGTAGAACCGATCGTCGATTGCGCAACCGATTTCTGAGAGACTGTAACAAAGTCGTGGATGGACTTTCGTGGGGTTCAACGTCCTTACCAAAACGAGCCGTAGTATCCAAATCATCCAGGCGGAAAGGTGGTTGCGCAGAGAGTGTCTGTGCGTCTCCAAGAGGGCGGAAAGGATCGAGGTCAATAATTTTCGAGGACCACCATCGACTCGCGGCGCGTGTTCATCGCGACAGGTTCCGTTCTTCCTGGATCGGGTTCGAGGAACGCGCGCGCAGCACCAGGATTGCCGGTGGAAAGGCCGGAGAAAGACTGCCTCGGTTCTTCCACGAACGAGCCAACGAAAGAACTTCGCACTGTTTCGTATCTGGATCGCGATCCACGCACCGATGACCACGTTAACTATTTAACGTACAGTTGTTAAGCGCATTACACAACGGAGATCAACGCTTCGAAATAATATCGAGCCGTTCCGCGAGCAATGTCGTTTTTCCACCGTAACTTTCAGCGGAAATTATTAATTAAGTAACGGCCCCTTAGACGGCGAGCTGTCTATCCGAAGGATTTCGTTCTTCCTCGACTGCCAAGGGCTTGTTCTAACTTTTAACCAGGTTTTGAATGTGACAGTGATTTAACTGTAATTTAGCTGTAAACTTTTATAAGTACTAGTTGTTTCGAACTTCTGGACTGCAACTTTTTCTGCTTTAAGTTAAATTTTATATTAACACCTTAATTCTGCTATAAAAATTCAATTTCAACATTTTAACGGAGCATTTATTTGTTAACAAATACTTTAAGACAAAATATAAAAGTTTCTGCTATTTTTCCATCTACTGAACATCGTTTAAAGAATTGGAAACGAGAAAAATATACAGGGGGTCGACAAAATTTTCATACACCTTTTAGAACGAAATAACTTTCTTATAATTCGTTCAGGCGATTTAAATTTTGATATTAGAGAGACTAGTTCTTAAACGTTGATAAAAAAAATTTTGAATTAAATTTCTTCAATTTTAATTAAATTTATGAATCTCCAATCAATCCAATATTCTAGTATGTTTATACATTAATAAACACCCTTTGTAACACTTAACTACCTTCTATACTGAAGGGTGAATTTTTTGACCAGTCTTACGGTCCAGCTAGAACTTTTTCCCATTCCCGAAAAAATAAAAATTTTGCGTCTATATATATATACATATATAGGGTACAAGTTTCAATGGATTTATAATTATTTTATTAGAACAAAAAGATTGAAAGTAAAAAAATAACTATTACATCAGAACCAAGAGAAAAATTCCACGATTTGATCGATGTCCCGTTTTTAACAGACTAAGTGCTGAATACCACAATCAAAATTTCCTGCAATGAAGTCATTTAATTAATGAAACTGTAATTGGAAAGCTACAATTTGCTCTAAAAAAAAAAATAAATTCAGGATTTCATTTAATTCTAGATAAATGCTGAATATATTTTATTTCTAGCTATAAAAGATAATAAAAACTTCATTTAAAAATGAATTGGAAATACTCGTTTGAGTCCTGTGTCGACTAATAGTTTTACTGCGGAACGGTCGTTTAATTGCGTTTCGTTGTCGATTGAACGCGTTGTTAACGCAGAGGTCTCAACAACTCGACAAAATGAAAACACTTTATCTAATAAAACGAAAACTGAGAAGTTGGAATTTATAATATTAATAACCAAATCTCAAGTTTGATCCAGTAGTTCTGATGCCTAATTGTGATATCGCAGTCGACATGACAATTACGTCAATGATTCTTTAATCTACTTTAATCTAAAGTATCTTTACCGAGATACTTTAATCTTGGTCTTCCGAGAATTAATTAATCGGAAAGCACAGTGTCAACTTCGTACAATGCAATACCGTATTGCGGCGGAAGCTATAATCGTAGCAATGCGTGCATGAAAATTAGATGGTATGACACGTTAAAGCTGCATCTACCCGTTGGTCAAGGTGATTTAAACTTCTCCACCAAATTGGGGACGCAGACACTTTCCCTACGGAACTTCGATTCGACGATGCAGAGTTCTAATTTAATAAGCTCTCCGGATGATAGTTGATTAATAAACAACAATCGTCCTCCGAGATTCGGGTTAACAGAACCAATTATCTGGAACAGAGCACCGGACCCTGAACTTTCGAAAGTCATCATCGTACTGCAGAGGTTTAAACAAATTTCATTTTTTGTGAAAATAGTAACACTTATAATGTTTACTCATTGGTTCGAGTCTTTTAGAACATAGAAATATATAATAGAATTTTAAATAGTTTTAATGAGAATTCATCGATATTTTCGTTATTGTATAATCATATTATTTTGTTTATTATTATTATTATTATTGTATATATAATATAATACAATACAATATATAAAAGAATTGGTATTATATAATAAAACTAGCTGAAATTGTTACATTTAGTCAGAACGTGTTGAAGACACCAAAAAAATACGTTGGAATATTAAATTAAATTAGCTATGATCCCTTTGATGCAATTTTATTAAACGTAAAGGATACGATGAAATTCCTGTATAAAGATACAATTGTAAAACTGGAATAGTTGGAAAAGAGCACTAATTTCAAGACACTCTACGCGTTGGAAACGCCTGTGCTTCAGCGATGTAAAATGTAAGCGATTCAGGATTGACGAATAATCATTGTTGCCAAAGGACACTGGGCTACCGGTCGATCAGGGATAAAAATTTATCGAACAGTTACGGTGTAATATTAGAGAAACTGGAAATTAAATTAAATAAATTCCTTTAAACTTAGACTATAATTTAGCGTGATATAATAGCCACGTCTTCGCGCGCGTAACGTTACCTAATCCCATAAAGTAGTCATCAGTAGAAGTGATCGAGTCACGGTGCATTAATCTTGTCACAAGACACTGGACAATGCTAAAAGAGGAGCAATCTGGCCGCTATGACAGTGGTAAAAATATATTTCTTCCGACTATGGAACTCGTCCAAGCAGCGACTTTGAAAATTAAGCTTCAAGGAAACAAAGTTATCGCTAAACCTAACAAGTTGCTACCACCAACTAGCATAGTATTTTGTCTTATAAAAATAACGAGATTCGATTTATTTACATTTTATTTACATTTTTCAGAATAAACATCTTTCCATCATTGCTCGTAAAAATATGTCTAGAATTCTGATCAATGTAAAATAGAAAATTTGCACAAACGCAACACCATCATTGTCACAACTTGAATATACTTGGGAACAAGTTTACGGTGTTTACATGTATAATGTTGCAGTAATACAAATTTCATTTTGATAATGAAAATATGCTTTGCCGTTGGCATTAATATCTTCCTTATTTTTCTTTAAATGAGCACATCCTCATAAACATTTACAGATTTTTATAACGACTTTTAACAAAACCATGTAGTCTAGGCTTAAACTGTTACAAAATTCGATTTGTCTGTTATGAATACGCGTTGCCGTTAAACAAAATATATAAATTATATCTTCAAAATTAGCTGACATAATTCTTCTAAACAACTGTTAGACTGCAAATAGATATGCAAAATAAAAACTTTTAATTTGCAAATGTTAAACCTAAGTAAAAGATAATCTTCAAACTTAACATAAAGTTAATCCTTATCCTCGATCTCATTTCACGGATCTATCGAATTAGCGATAAGGATCATTTTAAATTATAAATGTAATTTCTTGCTCGTCGATCGAACACCCACAATTAGATAAAATATGAAAACGAAAGAACCAGAAACCGATAACGACGCACAGCATGACATGCCGAGACTGCAAGAACGGACACAGCGGTCGATCGAAGGCGAACCGTAATGAGAGATAAGTAGAAATTAACTCGAACCTAATTCTCGCGGACTGCTAATTCTAACCGGATTTACCGGAGGAAAAAATGCCGAGGAAATGGATTAAAAAGCAGCGAAAACGCGGATCAGGATTGTACCGTTATCCGGTGCAAGGTAAATGCGCGGTCGATGATTCGCAGGATGGACGCCGACTGGCGAGCGCCACACGTGAACGTAACATCAATACTGCATTTTTTGAAAGAGCACAGATTAAAGACTGCATCTGTTCGAATGCAACAGTTTCCTGAACAGTGGACGCGCGTTAACGAGAAAACTCCTGACGTTTCTTGTCCCTCAGGATGAGGATGCTTACCGTATGACATGTTATGGAGCTGCGTGAAATCATTAAAAGTTTAAAGTAGCGTCGTTTTTGTAATAAAAACGAACCATATCTCGGAATGTTATTTTCTTCTAAATGAGAACATGTATACGTGAGGAAATTATTAATTAGCACAAAACAACAGCAAAATTTATGCGGCAATTCTGTGAATATATCTATTAAAGTATCAGAAAGCCAAAATGTTAAAGTCCTTCCTCATACCTCGCGCTACTTTTACTGATTCTCTAATTTTTCCGGAACTCTCTGCATTCTTATTCCCGGTGCATCAAGTGGAAAATGGTCGTGAGTAAATAAGTACGAATAACACAAAATATAAGAAATAAATAGATACTCTTAATACGTGATAAGAAATAAGAATTAGAAGTGTATAATATTAACGTAAAATGAAATATAACGACAAAAATTATTCCTGCTTGTCTAAAATCGTGTTTTAGACCATCGCGCCATAGCGGGACCGCACCCGAAGCGTGAACGAAACATCAATAGTGCATTTTTCTAAAGAGTACAGTTTAGTGACTGCGATTGTTCGGATACAACAGTTTCCGGAACAGTGAACGATAGTTAACGAGAAGATTTATAGCGATTCTTGTCGCTGAGGATGAGGATGTTCGTTGTCCGACAATTTTCGGGTTACACGGAACCTATAGCGGGACTAGTACTTGAAGCATGAACGCAACACTCGAGCCAGATGCAGGCGTAACACGGTAATGAGAGTCGGCGGTATCAATTCAGCCAGGTGAATCGCGTGTGCGTCGCCGCGTTTCACGTCCGATTAACGCGTAAAACCTGTAAATATGGCATCTGGCCTGCGACTTTCTACTTTCCTCTCGTCGAACGCGGGGAACGCCAGGGATTCCGTACGGTTCATCGTACACCGCACAACGAGTCATCCTAACCGATTGCGAGCCGAGATTGATTTTTCTCGCAGATTATACGAACTATCAGAAGTTTTTGTAATCTCTTCCCCGAAAAATAAAAAATATTATAAAAAATTTCTACGACAGTAGCAGCCTATTTTTTAGGAAAATCGAAGACAGTGTGTCACGGAATCCAGCGGTCGAGCATGTGATCATTTCTTGATGAACATAAATCCCTCGACTTTGCTTTTTCAGAAAAATCCATCAATTTTTCCTATGAAACGACAATCCTTCGAGACTTCGAAAATTGAAATTTAACGTTAGAAAATTAAAATTTTGAAATTTATTACAGGCCATACCTGTTTGTTCTATATACATATTGACGTTTAAGAGTACATATATTTTATTTATTACTATGTAGTAATACGAAGATGATTACAAATTAAACTTTAAGAACTACCGAGCACTAATCGCAACTAATGTATATTATTTTACAACAATGAGAATATTTAATGTACTTACACAGTACCTAAAAGTTTCTCTTAGAAACTGTTTCATAATATGTTAAAAAAGTGATAGATTATAAGAAATACGAAATAACTAGTGTTCAATGTGTAATGCCATTATCAAGAGCTATCTCACTGTCCATAATGAGTCAGTTGCTTTTGAGTGAAGTGTTTAGATTCCACGGGTTCACATCCGCGTTACTCCTCATCCTCCACGATATCAAGAGGGTAGTGATCCGTGTCTATTCTCTCGAACGGACTCAAGAGGAGCTATTCTAAATCCAAAATCTAAAGAGCACAAACCTTTCTCAGCTGAGATCTAAAATACAGCTTACGCGCTATGTTGTGATCCGGAAACAATCGTCGTGAACAAGGAAGTATTGTAGTCGCAAAATATAGCACACGTATAATATAAATCAATGTCCGATTCAATTCATCTGGTATCCAACACTAATTTGAAATCATTTGTTTGAGAACGTTATTTGAAAATAAAAATAATGTCGATTTATGATCAAAAGAAACAATGCTAAAAATAATAGCAAACAGAAAGATTTTATTTTGACACCTTCGCGACAAATTATTTAAAACTATAAAATGTGAAGCAGTCCTAAACATTAATTTCAATTTCATAATTATTTCAAATAATTCTACAACAAAATAACATGCTCTTTGAAATATTTCCAATAATGTTATTTCAGAAGTGATCTCAATCTTCTTAAGTAACGAGATTCAAAAAATTCATTTACGACGAAATGGCAGCTATTTGAATCGTGTTCGATAAGAAAAACCACTTGGTTTCTACGAGAATTAAGCTGAGAATTGAGAAAAGAATGCACCAAGCACTTTCGAAATAAATCGTTGCAATATGCATACATATCTTGAGAAAATCTGATTCCATTCAGACAATTGCAGAAGACTTAAGTTTATAACGACACAAACGCTTGATCCGCGACGAGGATTAGCACTTTTCTCTTTTCTTTCGGTGAATATTCACGACATCGCCAAAGCTGGAAAGGATAATTCTTTTTGAAAGAGAAAAGACTGTCGGGGGAAAAAAGAGGCGATCGCCGACAAATGACCGGAAACTCTAGCTGATCGTATCTGTGATTCTCGTTCTCCTTCTTCGTCGAACGCAATGATCGTTTAAAGTCCGAACCGTCTGACCATGGCTGGTTCTTCGTTAATTACAACGGGTTAACGACCGACGACTTCATACTCCGCGGCGAAGAACTGTGTCTTCTGGATTTCTTAACAGAAGGCAACGCCTCGTAACGTTCATGATTGCTATGTTATACAACTTGACCTATTTCCTTTCTGGAATGCTTAACGAACGAATGTCGCACAAATAAGAAGAACGAAGCCGGATTTTTATTTCAAGAACCAGAAATTATCGCCACGGTGGTTTCATTCGAAACGGGTCGTTCTACCATTAAATAAGAAACGTAATATAGGAACTAATTATTCTCCGTTTCTGAGTTAAATAGAGTTCCGTTTAATGTACTCCGTACGGATGTACAGATGAATACAGATTGCGAATGAATGAAACGAGTTATTCGCCTTTTAACACGTTCACTACGACGTCGTTTTAAAATGAATGTTACAATAGCATATTCACTGCACCAGATTTGACCAGGATTAGCAGAATTCAAAAGGTTGGCACAGCATTTGGTATGTATGAAAATACAGGTATGGTAATGCATCTTCATTTCTCTATTTTCATTTCATTATTATAGTAGGTACGTTTTCTATTATACTTTATAAAATTAAATAATATTTAAACCTGTAAACCCCCCCTCAAAAAATATTAGGATACATACAGGAAATTAATTTGATAAATCCATAGAAAATTGGATCAATTTCAGAATCCATTTTATTAGCTTTTCTACTATTTCTGTACCTGTTTGCTTCCATGCATTTTGATATTAAACGTGAACGATAAAAAATAAGATTTAGACAATAGCAGTAACTTTTGTTTAAAGACCTTTCTCTATCTTGTACAGTTTGCAAATTATAGCAATAAAATAAAAAATTGTCGAATAACTGGGAATTAATCTTCACCCCTTAAAGTGAATTTATGTAAGAAAAAAAATTGCTTAATACATATATACGTATGCATTACATATCATAAAAGTTTAAGAACATTCTGAATTTCTGGGTTGGAAATTATGTCTTGTAACAAACAATTTGAGTCTTTCCCACGAAAGAGTCTTCACAATTTGAATAATTGGAAATTAAAAATTCTGAAACCGGTCAGTTTGATCTGTACGGTTTACTGTTAAATAAATTGCAGGGATTTAATGGGTGTATCGATGTTGCCGATTAGCAGTCAAAGTGATTTATGTATCAGTGATTTATGGACCAGCGTGTATCTCTTCCGATAGCACAGGTCGAACTAGTGTCAATCTAAGTTACATTTCAGGTTTCATACACCGTCCGTAGCTTTCATATCGTCTAGATCGCGGCGAGAGAAGTCGAAGATAGCGTGCGTGCGCTATCTTTCTAGTACGCGGATCCTGCATAGAATTATTTCACCGGTAACGCGATACATCTGGATCGATAATTGAAATCTTGAGATGGGGGAGCATACCCAAGATGATTTATGGTGCACGTGTCACGATTCAGACTCGACCCGATCAATATCACCGGCCACTCGATTTTATCCGACAAATCTCCGCCGACGATTCATCCGGGTCGATATGTTTCTATCGATGAGTCAATGGCCTGGATCACATATTACATCACTGTGAAGTGTAATTGCACGAAACGCATAGATACAGTGGTATGTATTCGCTTAATGCAACTCGTTCGATCAAACTTTTCCAAAAATGGATACACGATCTCTATGATTTTCTCTTTCGAAGAAGGTTACTCGGTTTACAAAAAAGAAGATGTTCCAAATTTTATCGTGTCATGAACTTATAGGATAAATAAATGTTCATGAACAATTTTCGTCAACTTTTACCAATACATTTATCTATTTCACTGCAAATTAAGCCTTTCAGAGGTTTTATTTACCGTTTTGTAAATTAAATACACTTTTTTAACACAAATAAAGAATAAAAATCCGATGTCTATTAATAATTTTCAACAAATACAAGTCGACAAGATAAAAATTAAATGTTCGCATTGTTTCGTTTATCTGTGAAGCAATCTACGCAACCATACCAATTTTGTAAACCTGATCGTAGAGACGAAAAAAGACACTTTCCCTGTCTAAACTGTTCGGTCTGTTAAAATTTGTAAGCTTTCATTTTCTGGACTAAAGGAGCCGTAGAGAACGATATAGACACAGTGTACTACATTGGAAAAGTTGACCTAGTTCCGACGAAATACCACCGAATTCCTCAGTTTGGGCCACCACTGTGCCGGCTAGAGAGGGTCGATGCGCACGCGACAACGCATCGCGATATACGCACACGCGGCATTTCTGCAACTGATGGCCGAAGTGCAGTGACTCGTATCGATATTCATACACCTTTTAAAACAGAATAACCTCTTTAACTCGGTGAAAAACGCGCCCCATATTGAAATATAGATCCCCTTTACTGGATCAAAAATACTCGCATTTCGAAATATTAACTTCTTCAACTGTATCAAACAAAATTATTATCAAATTATTTTGACTGCTTCTAATGCGTAAAACCTAAAAATTCATAAAATCCTCAAACAACCAATAACAATTTTATTCGACATAACAAAATGTCTGATTTGTATTGCGCGCAAATGTTTGTCTCAGTGTTTACCATTTTGCCAATCAAATATTTTACCAAAATGAACATCTTCGAAATTCTGCACTCCTGTCACTTGTAGGCGTGTACGACCGGTCACGCTGCGATGAGACAGCTTCCTTCGTTATACAGGATTAATTAAATTCAACGTTGGAAAACGAGCGACGATTATCGGGAGGCAGGGCGTAGGAACAACAAGCCGCGCAATAATTAATGCAAAACGGGGACTCTGCCGTGAAGATTCGATGCCAGATAAGTCGTGGATGCCGCTAAACGCGATCTCTCTCGATTAGCTTGCATTAGACCAGAAGGGATCGAAACCGGAAGGGGAGTAACCCATTCACTTCGCGGTAAAAGCTCGTTCGTTCCGCCGCGCCGCCGTGTATTTATACCACAAAGGTGGCTGAGGCTGTCTCCGACGAGGACGAGCCTGCAAAATGGATCTCCCGTCTGTTCCAGCTTGACACGTACTTAACATTTGTTTGGATTCGGCCCCTGATAACGACGGGGACTCGGGAGTCACGCTGCTCTCAGCCAGCCGTGCGGAAACACCCTCAGACCGTCGGAGCTTTCAGTGTCGTCGGTCTGGGCGGGCATGGGCTTTTCGAAGTTTCACCTTCTAGTGCACCGTACGATTATTACGGAATAAGTTCTCAATTTTTCGGAGATTTGAATGAAGCGCGAAAATGCCCCATACGCCTTTCAAGGCGGTATAACTTCTTTCAAGCTGGTCTAAATGACTTGAATATGTAAAGTAACTAAAATCACTGTAAATTTCACTGTAAAGTAACTAAAATCACTGTAAATTTCACTGTAAAGTAACTAACATCACTGTAAATTTCACTGTAAAGTAACTAAAATCACTGTAAATTTCACTGTAAAGTAACTAAAATATCTTGTTTTTCAATCTTACTATTACAGTTTTCAATTTGCCATTGCAATAAACAGGAAATACATAAACATATACCCCTATCTTGAATAATTTCAGTGAATTATAAATGATACAATCAAATTGTTGATTTCTTTTAATAGTGTCACTGCTTTGTGTTTCAACTACTCATATTTCTTGTAAAATGCATAAAATCGTCAATGTAGTAATAAACGAAGATGATATCAAAAATATCACACGTTTCTAAGTCGTCTGCATAAGTCGAATGGTAATGATGGAGTAATGCTGACAATGAGTTAAATTCAGTGAAATAGAATTAAGTGAATATGCTTATCACGTACCGATCGTGTGGTAGTTACAATAAGTTGAATTCAATGATCCAGCGTTAAACGATCATGCTTATCGTGATCAACTGATAAATCGATAGCAACCGCTTCATTTGTTCCTAAACAGCCTCAGCGTCATATCTACCAGAAACGAGAACCAGAATTGGTCACCCAGATATAAAAACGAATTCTTGCATTAGTATATTTACAGCGCACGAATGTTGATTAAGATCTGCAAGGGGCGAGAAGGTTAAAAGATCTTAACTCTTCAGTTTTTATTTCACTAAATAGATTAGTTCGATTTATAACGTTTGATGTCGAAGCATTAAAGGCTGCTATTGAAGCAGAACCTCGTTTAACTGCCGAGGAAGTAACAAATAGACCAAGCAGTAGCAAATAAACTACTACGTAGTAGCACAAGCGCTGTGCTACATCGATAGTTGCGCCGAATTGGAAAAACTTCTACTTAGAAAATGGGTTCCGCATGACCTGCCCATGTCGAACTGCACTCGGAGGATGAACATTTGCATTCGATTATGAAACATTGATCTACTTCTTGATCGGTTTGTTAGCTGAGACTGTAGGTGGATTTTATACAGCGATCCTAGGTAGTCAAAACTTAACCTCTGTAAAGTGTCATTGTGTCTCAGACTATAATAGCAGATATTTATAGTCACGAACTTAATCATTTACATTTAGTTCCAATGGAAAAATCGATATTCCAATAAATAAATTAGTTATGATAACCAATAGCTCATAATTGTTAATGAAGCATAAAAACGTTCCCTGTCACCGTGGTAACGGCAGACCAAGCTACTGTAAAAGCCATGTTAAACAAAATTTTATATTTCCGACGGAAGTCAAATCAATTACTATATATTTACATCGTCGAAAAATGTTTTAATTAATAAAAACAATTGTATAACAGCGATTACCACTAGATAAGCGACTACCACTATGTACTTCACTAAGTACTGCATAAAAACATTATAAAATACTAAAAACACTAGACAAATTTAAAAACATTATTACATAATCATCAACATCTTGCTTTTATTAAGACAGAAAATTAAACTTTATATTATTCCAGTTTGTTAAAATTCAGATACACAATTTCTATTTTATACAAAAATTCACGATCTATTTATTAAAGATTTGAAAGGAGAGTGTTAAGAAATAGTAGCAAGACCTTTAAAAGTCAAAGGATAGAAATATCTTTCAAGAAAAGAGAACACACTGGGAAAGTTGTTAATCACGAATCTGTAGATACGAAGAAGATAATGATCGAACTCACTGAAGCGTTACATTTCATCTGTTCCTTCTTCATCAGATATCGAACCGACGCGAAGGTAGTTAACGAGGGAATCAGCGGGTAAATCAATTGGAGCAGCAATGCGAACACAAACCCAGTTCAGCCTAAGATAAACGAACGTTTAGGTTGAAAAACGCAAAACGAATGAACGGATATCGTATCGGAAGGATAGATGATATCTCCTCTTGCTTTACATTGACTCACTTTATAGGCGGCACAAGGAAATGTATTAGTACGATACGTTTCTCCGGAATCCCCGATACGGTATCGTTCGAGCAGAAAAACAAGTGTTACAAATGAAACAGAAATAATCATTAACCACTTAGTCGTTGCGACCTATTTGAAAAGCGTATTCCTTAAATGTGTCTGTAGTAAAAGAACTATAATAATAATACTTTATAAATCGTTCTTTTTATTTTACAAAAGAAGACTCGAGACGGTATATCACATCCGTTCAATTCAAGATCGCGGCTGAGACTCGAGCGCTCACTCGCCGAGAAGGCTAAAGAGAGTCGCCCTTCGCCCTAGTGACGATCTCTTATCTTATAAAAACAAAACACAATGGTTCGTAGAATCGATGGTTAAAAGAAGCCGAAAAGAATTCTTGGAGGTGATTTTTGTTTCATCACGAAACAGTATGGTAATTCAACACCTTACTTTATGACCACAGTTCTTCAAGCACTCTTCTAAATCTGACGAATGAGAATGTCAAACAACTGCTTACCGGTTTCCTATCGGCTACATGATAAAATACTGAATTTCAAAAAATTGTAATTTAAAAAAAAACGATGTGTGCAAAAGTTAAAAGAACGCCTTAAGTACAAATTTTCATAATGGTTATTTAGATTTTTTTATTCGCTCGTTTTTTTTTCGTCTTAATCTCCAAATATTCAAAATATCTTATTTCCGAATATATTTTAGCGTTCACTAAAATAATAATTGCACTTCTTCATGACGAGAATACTCGTTGAAAATAGCTGACTGATTAAGCAAATCGCACGGTTGTTTCTACTGCTGAACACCCGTGCGCATCTAAACAGGAAATCTCTCTCTCGCCTGGTTTGTTTGATCGGAAGAAATGCTGTTTTAAATTATACCGAGATACAACCGCGCCTTCTAAGATAGCCGCTAGTAATATTCACCGAGCGTAGTATTGTACAATCTTATCCGACCGGTATTCCTTCTTATCAGAGACGAAACACAACTCGTTTTACAGTTGGTGGTGTAATATTTGCGTAAAGTTATCGTTATCGGAGCTGGTAGTGGCATACGACAGCAGAAGTCGGAAGAATATCGTTTGTATTTTGATACCGAATCCGTGAGCCTCTTCTTGCATGCAACACGGTTTCTTAACAGTCTAACAATACCTTATTCTTGCCGCTGAGATTGAAACGACCAAGGGTAACCAACAGACTTATCTGCGATTTATTCGATTACTTCTCAACTGTTTATTAGCAACTTTGCTACTTTAGATCCTGATTTTGTTGATACAGTTATGCGTGAGATTAATAAAAAATTTTACCCTGATTTACTTAAAACTATGTTTTAAACAATAACTTTGGCATTTACGAATATATTGCAAAAAATGTGCACCAATTCTGTGCTTCGGTTCTGTTAATCACGTAGCGTAAATAAAAATGTGCTGAAGCAGCAACTTTGTTAGTTTCAATCTCATTATTCACTGAAATGGGTTGCGGAACAATACACTGATTAAAATTGGAACGCGCACAGACAAGGTACTCGTATGTAGGTGCTTCTATTATTCGCCGCAGCATCTGTAAATCGTAACACGTGTTCAGGGGGAGAAATGGACGGTTTAATTTCCACCCAGAAATAATTCAATAGCGCTGCTGCGACTATTTAGCGTTCCGTCACGTTTTCCGGAGTTCCAAGTTCCTTCTGTGCCGCACCTGTGCGCCGAAAGTTCGCATTTAGCTCTTTCGGCTCCGTTTTGCGGCCATTCTTCCACGAATGGGTACCGCCGCCGCCACCGGTTTGCTCTTTGGTGCGCATTCAGCGCTGTCTGGAAAGTCAGCTGGCACAACACACCCTGTGCATACCTATAAAAACCCCCGTACGATGAGTCACGAACTCGGACTAGCATGGATTTGGTCCGAAACCTGGCCGAACACTGCGAAAGCTCGCGAACGAAAACGGTTACGATTCGAGGAACGCGGTGAAAATACCGATTTCTGGGGATGTTCCTAACGATCGCTGCTCCACGGAACTCGTGTAACGCGGAGAATCAGAAATCCATTCATTCAGATCAGAAGTTTGCTTTCATTTCCTGCGACGCGAACAGCACCGTTCAAAGTTGATCCTTCAGTTTTTCTCAAGATTAATGCAAATGCCTCGAGTCAAATTGATTCGATTCCACTCAGATGCATTGAAAGATCGTCAGTAGATAGTTCCCAACTGTTCACTTCAGATGTTCTTATACTTGGATTGAAGTAATTTGAAGAAAGATGCTTGAGGCTCCTTATCCACGTTATACAAATCAAACATGCGCAAATTTTATTTGATATGAAAATAAAATAAATCGGTTTCGAATAATTCATTAGTTTCATTGCTGTTATTTAAAAATGCAAGTAATATTGATTTATTTTGTTATCTTTAATACAAATATGGTAAAACAAATAATCCTCAAATTAGAGTGCAACGAAAACATTTTACATTAGGAAACCTTCTCAGTGTTTTGTTTGAAACGATTTTATTTGGCGATATCATTACAGTAATTTGCTTTGAAAATATTTATTTGAAATAGTTCGAATAATGCCTAACTCTGACATCAAACCTGCAGTTACCTTATATAGAAAAATCAAGCTAAACGATAGGCAATCGGTGTAACAAAGGCTTCAACAAATGGCAGCTCGTAAACGCGCGAATTGCTAATGTAACGAGCGCTCAGTTGCGAAATACCGGAAACGCGGACACATAATTGAAAGGCAAATCGTTGATGCGAGTTATGGCAATAAAGTATGTACGCACAAGCAATGGGTGGTTACTTTTAAACGGACTCGGGCCATGAGAATAACGTTAATATAGTGTCCGCACACCCACGCGCACCCACGCGTACACCATTTCTACAAGATAGAGCTAATTTCGAAAGTTGAAGGTGATCTTGTACGGTGATAGCGCTTACATGGCGGAATGGATCAAAGGTGATCAGCATATTCGATCGATTATTTACGAGACTTGTTCTCAAGGAAAGGACGAGCTATGTTCCTCGGGAAATGCCAAACTCGATGTGATTTCCTTCGCTACTTGTATTCTTGTCGCATAAAATACATACTAAATAGACAACAGATCTTTGCAAAAAAATATGAATATTCTAAATCATCTTAACACTGAACCTATTCAGTACCAAAAATGCCTGACGTGGGCTGCTTTATCAGAACAACAGTACTGAATTGACTTAGACCCCTCGTCATTTTCATTATAATATATACTCGATTTAAGAAATCCATTATATTATTTTCTACTTATAAGAGAAAATGGACATATCAAATGCAAAATAACGTAAAGATTTATATAATTTTAAAATATTATCATCAATATGTTACTGTCAACATATTAGAATGTTTAAGGACAAAATAAATATTTATGTATTCTCTACAATTTATATTCAGCATAAAAATCAGCAGTATAATAATTACAGTAACTTACACTTTTCAAAGTCCTCCGTCTAATTATTTGTAAACTATAAATTGTATTCATAAGGAAAATGATTAGATCAAATGCAATATAGTAACAACATTTAAGAAATTTAAAGGTACTGTTCCACTATTTCTAATTCATTAGAATTATTAAGGGAAGAAGTAAACAGCTTCTATACCTCGCAAGTGGTATAGGTAATATTTACTTTGCATAAGAATCCGCAGTCTAATCAGAGGTAATGGACTCGACAGCATTTTGGATCAAGGAAAACTATGTATCGTGGAAACAAGCTTTAATTGAATTCCTGTTTTCATCGATTGCTCCACAGACATGTCCATTTCAATAAGGATTCTCGACTACATTATGCTGATTAGGTTAACACTCGAATAAATCAAATCAAAACAACTCAGGAGCATAAATAAATACAGAAACGTTTCTAATTTTATACTATAAAAATAAGAGTAGCAGAAATGTTTATGCTTTTAATTATATCTGATTAATTTTTTATAAATTTCAGTACTTCAATGTCACTAAGTAACTAAACATCGTGAAAATGTTTGTTTGACCCAATTAGTAATTTTATATTTTTAATATAAATGAATATTTAATATAACGTGGGAATGTACTATATCGATTCACATAAAGTCAATATTCAAAATGAACCTAGTTCAGTGTAACTTTGAAGGCACATAATGATTTATGATGTCTTTTAAACTAATTTCATTTTTACCAACAATGTGGCAAAACTATCTTCTTTTGTAGTTACCCCTAAGAGAAGTTATGCATCGATAAATAATTTGTTGCTGTAATCTGAAAATAATGCAACTCAAATTATATATTAAATAACCATATTTGAAACATTATTTGAAGTAGCTTATTATTTTTTCCAATCACATTTCAAATAATGTCATCTCTAACATGCTCAGGTCTGATAATAACTATGTGGCTTAGGACAATAGATAAATGTAAGTTATCGATTGCTTATGTCAGTGTCAAGGGTTAATGTGTCGTTTAAAATTTATACACGCTTTATTAAACATTTACTGTTATAAAAAGGGATCTTACAGCTTCTTCCATTCTAATTGAAAAGAACTTCCGCCGCAACCGAATATTTTTTGCTATTTTTACCCAGCCGTCTGATTTCCCAAGGCAGGCGTGAACAACCTCCGTAAACACTATCGACGCGTTTTCGTCGATCCACGAGGATTTCAAGTTCGACTGTGTGGAGGTGATGACGGGGTGACGATTCGAAGGAAACTCGAGTTGCTCGAGTAGAACAGCTAGAAAGAGCACCGTACCAGAAAAAAAAGCTCTCGAGCGAGTCGACGCACTGCGATACACGACTTTCAGAATTTATTTCGAAGTGGCCTCTCGTGCATTTCAGTAAGATCATTAACGTCGTGTTTCGCTGTACTCAAAGCGAATCATTGCGTGCCCAAAGGGACTGGGGAGTCCTGGCCAAGTCGAAGAGCCAATTCGAAATTCCAGAATTCTATGTGCCGCTGGTTCCGATCACCTTGTTACTTCTTCGCCTTTGTCGAGTGTTTGCTTCGTTAAAAAGTTCGCGGACTTTAATTCCGCGAAAATTCCAGCCGCGAAAGAGTCACGATTGACTATTTTAATTGGCAGCCGCACAATAGAGTATTTGCCCAATTTTGCAGGCCAAAATTAATTTCCTTAATCAATGTTTCTCAAACGTGCATACCAATTTATTTATGCTACTTTAACGTAGTAAAATAATTATGAAGGAATGAAAATTAAAAACAAATAAAAATATTTAAAATATGATTGTTATTATTTAATGGATTCAAAATATGTCAATTTATTTATTTATGGTATTTTAATATAGTAGGAATAATTGTAAGTATTGAAAAATAAATATTATTATTATTTGGACGGTATGAAAGGTATATACTTAGTCTAAGACATATAAAAAAAACAGAAAACAATCAAAATCAACGAAAAGATCATGAAACATTATGCGAAACTATCAAAGTGTGTTAAAAAGCATGAAAAATTGTTGCAGAATATTATACATTTTTCAATATGGTAAAGCAGTACAAGCAGTACAAGTATTGTACAGCAGTACAAAAAAATAATTGTAAAAGACGCACTGGCATATCTGGCAAGTAAAACTGTTTGCATTTTAAATAGAAACATTTATGGTTTCCAAGAACATGGGGACTTACTTAGAGACATAAAAATTCCTTTTATGAAAATTCTAAAACTAGAAAATAAAGAAAAGGAAAATTACTGAAAATTATAACGTATCCGTACGCTATTTCAATTAACAATTATAAATAAAAGTGTAATATTGGTAATACATTTATAAATAAAAATATCGGTACACTGTTGTTCACATAATCCAATATTTTGACGAACAATAATTTTCATCTTCGGCATGATTTGAAAAATCGTATTTTTCACCAACACTTCTATGCTCCGCAACGATGAAGTAATTTATTTTGCAAAATTCTACAGACCTAAGCTACGATCGGCCGAGTCGTTATTGGTTAACGGCAAATGAAATTTCTTTTGATTTTTAACAACCGAACGGTCGGCTGCTGTCTTAGAAGAATTAGTCGTTCGAGAATGCTCGTTCACTCTCACCGTGAGACCTCTGCGATCCTTGTAGGCGGATCGAAATGTGAGAACGAGCCGTTTCCTTCTATGGTAACGCTGATCAACGCTTTCCACCGCTTTTTATTCATCTGTGACACAACACGTGCGCCGGCAAGTCTGAGGATACGTTCAATGAGATATTTTAACGTCTGCTCTTTACCACGATCCCTCGCGAATCGTTTCGCGGCTCGTTCGAACTCGCATTCTGAAAACAAATATTAGCGAAACACTCGTTTGTACACTGCCGCTCAAGGATATGTAGACGATCCCATAATTGCAATCACTTAAATATAATTGCGAACTCATTGGCTTTATAAATTTTATGCATCACATTTTTCACTGCATTATTAGGTCGCTAAGTATGAATGGCACATTTACTCTTCGATTTTACTACAAAATCTATTTCACACTTAATGACCTGATAGTAAAGATTTTATAGTTTCATGATTTTCAATGCAATTCCAAAAGATCCAAATAAATTTTGTAGTATTTGATTTCAAACAAATACGTAATTAAATGAATTTAAATAAAGAAATTTTAATGTGCCTTATTCGATAAACATCAAGTTAATTATACTTGAAAATAAGCTAAAGGTACAGTAATTGGCTACCCCACAGTAGCTTGCTCTACTACCCTAGTTTGCATTCATCTTCACACAGGAAATATATTACATTTCTGTTGATGCAATACATTTGGCATAATATCGTCCGAACTTCCATAATCGATTTTTCTATTCCCGACTATTCCGAGCCAGGCTGCATCGAAAAATACACCGGGTGTTTCACATTCGCTCTATTATTATCACCAGCGGCTAGACGTTGTTTGCCCACGTCACATCAAACGAGACGCGCCGGTTTCGTCGATGCAGCGTTCTGTTTGTTGAAGAGATATGCTCGCGAAAGAATGTGATTTCTCGTGACATCCGACCGGTCCGCGCAAGTAGGTAGCCGGTCGTCATGCCGAGCCTACGCGGCTCGGAACAGTCCACGCAAAACAGAGAGGAAGCTTGGGATCCCGTGCAGACGCGGGACTGGCTCCGCGGATGGAATACGTGATCACCCTATTAATTAGTTGTGCAACGAGTCGACAACACCCGGAGCATAACGAAAATTATACCGTTGCGATTTATGGGAGCGTTGTCGAGCCGCCATCCGTCTTTAGCAATCAATGGCCAGTGCCGTAGTGTTTCGGGCACCGTATGCTCCATGCCAATATACCAACGTCCGGAGTCGTTAACGATACTATGCAACAATAGAAAAATTTAGTACTAACAAAGAGTTATTTCTGATCCGTAAAGTTGGATTTTACTAAATCTAAAAAAGATTAACTTCTCCTAGATTGATTTGAATCAGATACACAAATAAGTACCATTGTTTTAGAATCGTTTGAAATGAGAGCAACGAAGCCACGCCCACTCGAAGTAATTTCAATAAAAGGAGTAAGATAATCTCCTATTAGAACTCTAAGTGGATTAAAAAAAAAGTGTATCCTCTGCGAAGTTACTTTGGATCAGATGTATAAACAAATGGCATCATGGACCACTGCTTTAAATCCATTCTAAATAAGGACGACGAAGCCACGCCTACTTAGAGCATCTTAGATAAAAAGAGCGTGATGGATAGACTGTTGTCAGAATTCTTGATTAAATTTCAAAAGGAACAACTTCTTTTCGATTGTTATGGTTCTCGCACACAATGAAATGGCACTATGAGAGACTGATTTAAATCTATCGAAGACAAGGACAACAAAGCTACGCCCACTTGCAGCATTTGAAGTAAAGAAAACAAGATAAATAGTTTCCTTTTCGATTTTATCTTGAACTAACTTCATTTCATGTCCTTGTATGTCTATTCTATTGATCCTTATTTGATATCATCTTATCTTCATCTTGGTTTATTCAGTATCCTTGTTTTTGAGTTTCTACTACATTGATCATTCTTCTCGTTAATTGGATACCAATGAACAAATTAAGAAAAGCGTGAACGTTTTTGGACAAATCTCAGTCCGTAACAAATGTTAGGCATGCAGATTCTGAACAACCATTGTTGCTCAGACACCGTGACCGCTTCATGGTTCGAGAGTGAAATCTTGTCCTTGACACAGTTGTCCTTTATCGTCGCGATCGCACAATGCGACAGTGAACAACTGACATTGTCGTTGAACAATAACTGTTCCAGCGGATTCGCTTATGTTTTGTTTCTCGGCTCTAAACGCAACGTCATGAGCATGCTGGTGGAGTATTCGATCCAAATAGCTGGCCAAATTACGATTCTTCAAATCTTGCGTAAAATAAAATACGTTGATTGTCATGTACACACTTGACCCTTCAATCATTCTTGGAATATCTCTCGATTATTAGGATCATTTATGTGCGACAAATATCTTGTGTTCATTTTTTCTTTGCAGACACTTTTTATCAGGTTTGCACTAAAGTTATCAGCAATTTTTACACTTTTATCGTTTTTCTGTTTAAAATTATTTAAGTCTGAAAATACCTTATAATTTATAGGTGATTTACCAAACAAGACAAAACGAAAGTATAAAATTGGTTTGAATAGTTTTAAATTGTTTTTAGTTCCATTTACTATTTCTAATAATTTCTAATACCTTCGTAATGATTTTTAATGATTTTCAATAAATCGTGATAGTTTCACATAATTTATCTTCTGCTGTAATGTTTAAAATTGTTACATCGACACTAACAAAGCCTAAATCCGAATTTGCCGCGTAGATAATGAATTATTGCACTCGATATTTCTGCGTTGAAGCTCATCGCTTATCAACTTGTAGTATAATACTTTGTCTAACGCTGCCACGGTGGTTATTGGAAATATCGAATAAATGCATCTCAGCCACGCATATTGTTAATCGATCAAAAAGTCGAGTCACGCGATGGCTCGCGGTTCATTGCCAGTCGACAACGAAATTCCTATTCGGTACATCGGAAAAAGTGAACGCCTGACGCATTTTCGATAGCGTGGGTCGACAGTCGAAAACAGTCTCCGCGTTGACAACATCTCTTTTATTCCAGCTCGATATTTGGCACGATCCTGCAACTTTTTAACATACTGACGAACGGGAACGAAAATGGGGGTCGAACGGATGGCGTGGGAAGCAAACTCTTTGTTGCGATAAGCTCGACGGGAAACTTCTTCGTTTTGGAGTTACGAAACTCGCAATCTGAGTTTAACAAATATCAAGCTGGATCATGTGTAGTTATTCATTTCCTATTTTATATAATTCCTAATACATAGAAGTGCCGAACTCAATACAACATAGTGTATATCGTTTTATAAAAGTGGAGAGGATGGAATTATGTAACACATTGTGTTATAACGCGTTAGACTCGCTCGGAGTTGGACAAAAAATAATCTAAGTAATGGTTAACGATTATGACTCGTTAGTTCTTATAACTAACTTATAACACTTTATAGTAGGTAAGGAAATATAATCATTAATTATTAAATAGCTTATTTTGTATCCAATTAATTTCTATCCAATTAATATAAATTAGTTGTAATATCGAATCAGTAATTAGATTACCTTTTGCCCAATTATTATAAATTAATAAATAGATGATCGAATACTGTTTTCCTGGCTATAAAAGAAATCGTAATGCAAGGGGTTAAATTTTATACGATTTCAATTATAAAATATTCTTGAATAAAAAAGTGTATCTAAAAACGCCTCAAGGAATCATTTCTATAATATCAAAGATTGTAAAAAATAGTCACAAACCAGTCATTTTGGCAGGTTTGGTAAATCTAGTGTTAAAAACTATCACAGCATTTTCTGTACGATATTTAGTAGCTTCTGTTTTCGTATTTCATGTGATTAATTTTCAAAAACTATGGCATCTCACGTTGATAAAAAGAAACATTTCCATCATTTACAATGTAAAATTTACTTCATGAATTTAGTTGTGATTTTAAAACTATTGAAGCTACCTACGTAACAACTAAACAATGTACGAAAAATGTGTTCAACAAGAGAGCAGCACAAGAACGATCTTCTCGTGTTAAGAAAAGAATTTTGCAACCAATTATAAAAGGCATTGTGCTATTGCGTGTTTGAAACTCTTGTGTCTAATGATCTAAGATGATCGTGTCAAGAATTACGTATAACAATACACAGCCCTCATCGAACGATATTGCATAATTTAATGTGAAAAATAATTTAAAATAAATATATAAATGAGAAATGGCTTTTCTCTTGTTTAAAAGAACTACAGAGACTTATGATCCAACCCAAATGTAATACGAGATATCAACCCAAAGATAAATGCAAGATACGATTAAAAAGAAACCCGACTCAGTTTCTTCGCGACGGTATCAAATTTTGTATGCTCTTGTGTATCAGTGTAATCGTTTTTATCGGGCCACGAACTCAAATTTCCTCTGCCGTATTACAGCGTCGTTCTTTGAACTTTATTTTCAGAAACAAGAAGATACAAAAGCAGAGACACGTTAAAGCACTTTGACCGTCTCTGTGGCAGTTCTTTGAAATTTCATAAGAAAAACTACGCGTTTATCGTTCGTTTCTCAGGGTCGACGTGAACCGCAAAGTCACAGACCCGTGCGTCTGCTAAATTGCTCATAGCATACATTAGAATATTCTCGATGAAATTTCACATACTGATATACAGTTAAGTAGACCGTGGATCTTTATGCAAATTCACATTTCCACGCGTTTTACGAAAATAACAGTTGGAGAAACGTTTCCTTCGCTAATTATAAGTCTAATCATTGCAGAAAGGACTACCGACTTTCTTCCCTCACATTATTTCAACAAGTATTTCGAATAAAATTCTACTCGAAATATTCGAAGAATTTATTCGAAACATTCGAATAGAATCTTATTCAAGGAATTTATCCAAAATGTGTGTCGAAGTGTGTATTCGAAATATTTTTCGAACAAATAACCTCGAAGAATTTTTAAAATAACCCACTCCCGAGAACATAACCAAGGGTCAGATTTGACCCGGTAGCCGCGGGGACAATGCTCGCCTGTTTCGCAATCCAAATAGAGTTTATCGTAATCCCGTGACCTACATAACACGGTATCGCAGAGAGTCTCGGAACTTACATAAACGGTGGTGACGGTTGCGTTTCTAACCATGTCTCTGACGTCGTCTATTTCTCGTCTGGACGTTCCAGGCGCCGCGGTGGGCGCCAGCATCACCTCGCTCGTCATCCTGGAAATCGCTGTCTCTCAGACAATAACGTCACCAGAAATACCACTGCACAATATATACGATTTATACCTCCGCAGGAGCATCGAGATCCCGGGACTCCTAGACGACCGAGTCTCGCTTGAGCACTGATATCCACGGACACTTTGAACCATTTAGTCCTCGTAACACTATTCTCGTAAAGGATACACTGCAATGTTCACCGGACGCTGCAAGGATTCAGATGTTTCAACTACCGCGGTTCGAATTGTACGGAAAACCTCCGACTATTGAAAACGTTTCATAATTTTTCTCTAAATCTGTGTCAAACAGCAAATTTTCTATTGGTGTTCATGCATTGAGAACGTTTCACTTTTCTAGCTCGAAATCTGTATCAGAAATAGCACACCATCTATGGGTGTTTATATATCATAAATGTTTTAGATCACTAGCTCTACATCTGTGTTATAAATAGGGAACTGTCATTGTGTGCAAACGTTTCACTTTGCTAGGCTCTAAATCTGCATCACGAATGGTAAATTATGGGCGTTCATGCATTGGGAACGTCTCACTTTTCTAGTTCGAAAGTGTGATAAATAGCAAATTATCTATGGATGGTCGGATATCAAAAATGTAATACGAGTTTTCTGCATCGAATGCAAGCAATATCAATTAATTTCTTTAAACATTTATTTATTACTGTTTCAAACAGTACATTGATGTTCTGCTATTATTTTCAGGTTTCTACAGTTTCATATTGCATTTATTTTTATCGAGAATGCATACTATCCAATGTTTGTAATTTCTATTTATCGAAGCGTCACGCTACACTGCAGACCATTCTGTAAATTAACAATTTTCCGAATGAATTTCAAGAAACGATCAAATAGATATGCCTTTATTCTAATAAATTCATCTAACATATTTCTAGTTTTAATCGCTTCTGATCCTTCCAATGTTTGAAAATGCATCAATTAATTGCGATCATAAATGCATCTAACTCATTACTATTGGTTTAGTTCTGTGCGCCAGATGTTCTTCTTGAATGCCATAGAAAACATCTGGAGCCTGGATCTGAATCGATTACTCTACCAAAACCTTCATACAAGATTTTTTATAGCAACTCTAATGTACCGATCTATCTTTTAATGTTCCACGAACTCGAGTGTAATGCATACGAGTAAAATCCACACAAATCGCCGCAATGTTTAGCAAAAAAAAATCGTCAGGAATAAACCACGAAAGATACTGAAAATGATCCTAATTCAGTGGCCAGAGGTTGTGTATCTGAACATCCGATTGACTCACAGCACTGCCGTATCTGGACAATTCGTTCACGAACACACGAACATTCGTCGAAGAACACGAAGAACAACAAAAGCAGCGCACCACATTGTTTTTCCACTTTGCCGCACCGTGCACTGCGCAGGGCTGATCAATCGGAGCAAGTTTGCGCGAAGTTCGGTAGCCGAAACTTTAACGTTCCAATCACATGTTTCGAAACACCGCGCGAAATATCGAGGAACAATCGAACCGAGCCGAAACACGATCAAAGCGATAAACTTGGACGAGAATTCGGTTCGCTTCTGCTCCGTTGATCTTCACGGTGACGCGCGTAGATCATCTTCCGTTGGTATAGATCTCCGTACAGCTGTCGTTATCCGTGCACAATGAACAGGAGAATAGTTCTATAGAGGCGCGAATTCGCTTGGTAATTTTCTAGCTCGATTTTCGGATCGATTCGAGTGGTTCCATTGTCTTCGAATTCGTCGAGAAGGCCGCGGGGGTGGCGTCGGATCGCGGCGCGTCGATCTGCGGCGATCGAGCCGTCAGAGAACGGAACTGACCGCGAATAACAGATGTGTTCCGAGTTTGGAACGAGACTAGAGGCGAAACGTGGCTTCATTCTCTCGGGAGAGAGAGAGCGTGGTGAGACGACGACGGCTCGTGGTGGCTGCGTGAGTCAGCTGGCGGTGCCTCAGCCCGTGCACTCGTACAAACTGGAATCGTTAGGTCGACGGAATAGAGGGGGGACGGACGAATCATTCTGATTCACGTAAAATCAGCCCCGTGTGGCACAGCTGCGATTACTGTTGAATGGATCCCAAGAGCTTAAACGTTTCACGGAATGCCGTGGAAAGTCAGTCCTTTCTTCTTTTCGAACACGCAACGAATTTGTGCAATTCGACCCAATTGAATCTTATAGGACACTTGGTTTTCGGGGCGCTAAAGGCTACTATCTCATAGTGCTTTAGAAAAGTAACGATGATATTTGCCAACAAAAAATGTCGCTAATTACCAAGATGTCGATGCGGCTTCAATACTTTAACCGGTTCGGTGCCGCGTGTACGCTTACGCATTCTTTTAATCCTAAAATACATATACACGTACATATAGTGATCCACAAAAGCGTCAAACACCTTCTAAAATGCAATAACTTCTTCAAAATTGAACTGAATGACTCGAATTTTTGTATGATATCAATGAAAAAAGATTTTTAAAAAACTCCCGGTGTTTAGTTTTTTTTATCTGAGTCTGTAATGAAAATTTTAAAAATGCCTTTCGTAGGTTTCGGTTATAACAAAATAAAAATCACGGAAATCGTAGTTTTATCACGATATTTGACTCTTTTGATCAAAAATTGTAAAAAATCTACAGTTTTTGAAGTACTTTAACGCCTGCATTTTAATTATTGTGTAGGAGAGTAGTCCCTCTAACATTTAAAAAAATCCCAATCATTTAGTCCAGTTTGAAAAACGTTATCGCGTTTTAAAAGGTGCATGTACACATTTGTGGGCCACTGTATATGCCACGTAATAAATTTATGGCATAAATTCCTCATAAATATAATTTTACGATGTCAAAAATAGTAAATTATACAAATTAAATCCGTAAACCTAACACATTAAATTACCTTGTTGCTGACAGTGTGCAAGTAATGGTTGTTGCATAACCCAAGTGTATTATAAGATCATTAAATTGTGGGTATTCATGAAGTGATTAATATTTTCTATATATACTACAAAGATGGAAAAATTATTACAATGATAATATTGCTATAGGTGAAGGGAGGAACGCCCGTATGCCACATATTTCCACTTTCAAGATATTTAAAGTTCTGATTTCTTATTCGTTTCTGTTAGTAGATTTTCACGTTACATTATTTATTCGAATCAGTTTTAATCATTTTCATTCTGACTAATATGTAACTTCTATGTTCTAAAATTCGATTGATCCTACAAATGTTGACTAAAATAAGAACGTAGAATAAATATCTTCTTTTTGTATCACTTTTACAGCTTTCATTATATTCGTATCAAATAAACGTTTATTTCGAGCATAAGAATCTCATCTTTAATTTTATTGATTATTTTATGTTTTTGTTCGTTCTCGCGTCGGCCTCTGTTAAAGCCATGTAATAAAGTTTTAAACTTCTTTATAATTGCGCGATTTTAAGTAAGAACTCAATAAGTACTAATATCCGTATTACAAATTATATACATCATAACAGAATAAGTACTTGATAAGTACCATAAATTAAACAATATAACTCTCGTCCGTATTACGTATGCACGTAATAAACGTAGAACGGGTTATTTAACCCAACAGACTCATATTGAAATGAGCTTGGAGCTGATTCTATACAAGTACTGGACGTCATGAACTTTGTCTTTTCTATTCTTGTATTATGAAGTAAGTTGTTCTCGTTTTGTGTGACTTTTACGAGCACTAGTGTGGCAGTAAACGTGTTAATTTTGGCTTACGATGTCTAGTATAACACTGTAATGAAATAACCGTTCTATTATCCGAACGTCTATATCCTCTATGATAGTTATTATACAAACTAATATACATTATACGCTATTTATGATGATTATAAACGTATGTAAAAAATTGTTAAATACTTTTTTAACTGTGTTATGTATAAACCTAACCCTCGTTTTTTACATCGTTTGAAAATTAGGAATTATTTAAAGAAAAATTATTCGAATATATGATTAAATAGATAGCTAGATAGAATAATTTAGAACCAACAATGAATAATTGTTATTCGAATAAAATATTATACTAAAAAAGACTAAAAAGAATTAATTCGTATAATTATCTTAAATAAATATTTATTCGAAGCAATTCGAATAATGTCTCAACTCCGACAGGAAATTTCGTAGAAGGATACGACTATGCAGGAGACGAGCTTCCTTTCGTGCAGATATTTCGGATGTACATCGTAATGAAGGTAATCAGAAAATGTCCCCTTAATTGTGACGGTAATCTACCTCGAGAAGCTACTTTCGAGGGAAAATTACAGGGGATCGTCTATGTATGCACATGGGGTTTCGCGTGGGGTAAATATGTGATCATAGACCAATACGAGGGAGCGAGCTGCGGCTTTGCTGTCCTTCAGGATCACTGCAGAAAAGCTTTCGACGGAAGATAGTGCTCTGTGTAATTATCTTTAATAATTCGGTCCCACGATCCAGACGTCCTCAAATGCAGAATGCAACTTTCGTGTATGTACCATGAAATTACATGGAATGCGATGCAAACGGACAACGTCGATGTTACCTGGCGAAGGTCTGTCGCGAATTTCTACTCAAACGTTTTTTTGTTAATCCTGATGAACACGAAGTTACGAGGTGAGAAACGACCTTTTTGCGAACCGCTGCAATATCTGAGGAATTACGCTGCGCTCTCAGATTTAATGGAAGCCCATTAAAAAGCAATGAATGCATATTATTGGGCGGCGTGCTCGATTGGAAACGTAACCAAGGTAGAATACAAAGCTAAAGCTGCCGATCGTTAATAATTCCGAGACTATCCCGTTGCGTAGTTTACGATGACAATCATCTCAACGGTGGCCGAGGTCGACCGAAGCGACTCAAAAGCATATTACCTTATCGGGGAATTGTTGGAACTCGGCGCGATCGGCATAGTTTTGGAATTTCTAACCAGTGAGAATTTTTCGAGCTCGGTAAGAGTTAGCGCTAGCATATCTATGTTATGTTTTCAAGACACGAAGAAACTTTGTTAACAGAAGTATTTCAATAAACAACTATAATATTGAGATATTAATTGAGATTATTAATAAAATGGTGAAATTTGGAAACTTCGATATGGATACTATTGTTTGGAGTTGTTTTATGGCGTAAAACATTAAAAGATATCAAAATAAAAACAGTTTTACGTGAGCGTGACTACGAGCGGAATATACAGTGTACATAGAAGAACATTGAAAAATATTCATGAATTCCTATCACGAAATTTCCTTCAAATACAAAAAAAATATAACAAAATATATATAATATGATAAAACATAAAATATATAAAATATGATACAAATATATAAAATACGATAAAGACTGACAAACTAAATATAAGTTCTAGCAAAGTGTGCAACACGATAGTAATTTTTTCCAATAGATTTTATTCGCAGTCAGTGAATCGATACTCTATCTTCACCTTGAATTTGTATCGTAAGATTATGCGTATTCATGAACGTTGTGCACGCTGCATGCGTTTCATATGCATGTCATCGGTCACCATGATATTTAAATTACATCTGTTATATTATCTCACCTCGATGCACTAAAATTAAGCATGCCAAGTATTTACTTGCTAATATGTGCCATAATTTTCACAATTACCCAAATATCCAATCATTTTCCGATTAAATCCAGTTAAATGAAGCGCTCGCCTTCCAATGCAAATTTTACCTGCTATAAAGCATAGAAAGAAAAATATGCTATTTAAATGCTCGTTGACACATTTAAATTTACGCTGGTAATCATTTATCGTTTCAATCAAGAGCATACAAAATTGACTATTTATTCTCACATGTATTACTAAGGTCTAAAAAAAACCTAATGTATCTAGAAAGGGTATCTTACGAAATATGTTGACAAAAATGAATAAACAATATTATAAATAATTCTAAGAACCTTTCGGATGCTGCAAAATAAAGTTGCCATTTAACAATTCCATAAAAACGTATATTACCCTTACAAATTAGGTTGTCTTTTTATATAAATTTATTTATAATACGTTGATTAATTTGTACGCACGCCACGGCAAATGTTAAATAAATTCCCAATAAAGTCCAGTATAACGTAGCTTAACTTAAATTCATTTAATCCTCTGCGAACCAGGTGAACTAAAGCCACGTTCTAGATCGTGTGGAATAAATTCTATTCTGAGACTAATCCCTCTATAAATATATTACCTGCATAAAAAGAAATTTCGAAATGTCGTTTTGTTCAATTTGTAACAATAGCAGAGTCAAATAATGCGATCATTGCCTTCATGAAATGACTAATTATATAAAACAAAGTTTATAAAAGTTTGTCAGCCTTCGACTAACTGAAAATCTTTTAAATCTTTCAAATGAATTTAAAGATTATTAGTAAAAGAGTTGTCACTCACTGATTAACAGTCTTTTTATAAAACTCAAAAATCGATTTTTATTATCAGACTGTTCTGATAAACATTTAAAAGATTAAATTAAGGATATTTAAAAGATTAAAAGAAACTTTGAATATTGGTATACTAATTTCAACTTATTAAAGTTATTACAATATAAATAAAATTATACTCGACAAACTTGTTTTGCAATTAATACAGAAAATTTTTATTTTGCATAAAATGCAGTCTACCAATCACATGATCTTCGTATTAGTAGCATTTCTTTGTCTTTTTATTCTATCGTGCCAATCGAGTTTCTTTTCATATTTTCTAATACGTAAATCCAATATTTCACAGATCAATTCACGCGTACACTTGAATTTTTGTAAATTCTAACATAGGGTTTATGTCTTTATAGGCTTAGATATTTGAAAAGAAAAAGGATGTCGGCATCGTTTAACGCGCGATGAACGAGTACGGCGCAGGTATGCGAGGCATAAATCATGAGCTTCTCGATTACTTTAGAAGGCATCGTCAAGGTTCGTCGTGATGATTTTCCTCTTGAAAAGATAGTTCACTCGGTCGACCGTGAGTCCAATGTTAATGCGAGCAAGCCGGAAAAGCCTCGATCTAAGTCACCGTGCGATCCCAGTGTGCACTGGATATGACCAAACACGATCGATACGTCAAGATCATTGGAGCAGCCGTCGCTTTATTTAGACACCGAGTCCACTGACACTGGCGACTTGCAATTAACACCAGCACCATCATATATTAAAGGTGTACATTACCAAACTGTCTTACAAAAAACTAAACGTTTGCGGAAATCATAATATCGGTCGATTTTATTACAAAACTCTTTTCGTATCAATTTAATTATTCGTCAGACTTTTACAATTTCAAATAACTTTCAAAAAAAGTAAATTAAAATTTTTTTTATCAAACACTTTTTATTGGATACAATTTATTAGATGCAAAAGTATTAATTTTCTTGTTAACTATACATGTATAATGATTGAACTGCATATCTTTGGTCAAAATAATACTTATCTTCAGCAATTGCAACAAGCATCAGTCAAACGGAAATTTAATATATAATATTGGATTTATTTCATTGTACTACCAACATACAATATTGGATTTATTTTAAAGAGGTCGCTCTAACAATAATGCCATTAGCGATCCCTTCTATCGTTAGAATTTATACTTCTTATATTCTTTATAATCCTTACAATTTATGTTTATCATTTTGTAATACATACATCTTTACGTATGTACGTATTATAATCGTGGATGTTGATCAATTTATTTATTTTTTGGTGAATGAATTCAGTAAAACGTTTACTTTCGAAAGAGAAAAATGGTTTCATAATTTTATTGGCACAAAGCCAACACCATTTTGCTCAGCTGAAAACTCGAAAATTGAGAGAAAATCGTTCGAAATAACGAAAAATATTTCGAAGAAAAATTATTTCGTTTTTTATCAACCTAGTTACATATTTATTGATTTTCCAGTTACATTGTATTACTACGAAATGTATTTCAATTGATATTTTACTATAAATAGCTACCCCCGATAATCATCCGTAAAATGTACCTCATTTTTTAAATTACATATTATCTTTCATACAAAACTAAAAATATAAGAAAATTAACAAAAAAGAAACAAAAGCTTTTCGCATGAAGCTAATATTTGACCAGAATTTTTACCTTGTACTAGATAAACTAATTTCAAAAATTATTGTAGAAAATTTTGTCTATAGATTGTCCAAATGAATGTTCGATAAGCAGATGTTGATTCGAATGTGTCTATATAGATTCTCTCCGCGAGAAAGAAGAATGCATCAGCCGTTTCTCAGTCGGAGAGACGTGAAACTACCCCTATGTGCCGATATCTCACGAAAGTCTCGTTGAAGTAGCTATGTAATCTGGGTCATCGGATTCGTAAGGTTTTGTTCAGCAGCTTTCGCAGCACTGGGAAAAATGTGGTTTCCAAGCGAGACCAACGATAACAGCTCACGAAATCATATACAACAGTCGCAGACGACTGCTGAATTGAAAAATACGTGCCACGTCACATTTCACCAAGGTTCCAATAACGGTTTACAAATTTTGTACACCATCGGAATGTTAACGGTTAGGCTATCGTAACGTTCCCGAATAAATCACGAAAAACTATAACTGGTTCAACCAGAACAGTTTCCATATCGTCACGAATTATTAAGCTTTATTATTGACGCATTTTACATTTCCAATTCGTTAATTGGAACTTCAAATATCTCGACGGAGAATTACAGATTCTTCGTTATTTTCTCTTTTTTAATTTGAATGAAATTTACGTAATTATCGCTGCGCTTTATAGCAGCCTTGCAACATTTTCCGCAACGCTACACGGAGTTTCGCGACACACCTTAAACTAGGCACTTAGTTTCCACAACATTAATCGGCGGAAACGATTGAGACTTGTTTGTAGATCCTTCGAGATCCATGGATAACGTTGTCCTCAGAATTTTATGTATCTTTGCACGAGATTCTTCGCTTCGAAAGCCGACGAAAATATGAAAGAAGAACTTGACTTTTATGAATTCCTAGAAACACTCAACACCGGTTTTCTATTTTTAATCGTATGATTCGAAATCGCACTTAACATTATGATGACCAGAAAGCGGATTTTTTACTTTTATAACGAAATTAAGTAAACGAAACACAAAATAACGAAGACATTAAAACTTCAAAAGTACTGCTAAATTATTTCGTTTTGCATAAAAATCTACAATCTCCAGCCACGAGAATTTATTGAATATGTTTCTTTGTTATATTATTGTAATAATAACAAAATCTCTAAGCAAATTCAATTTTGATATTTTCATAAAACAACGCACCAGATTTCTACCAATTGCACAATTGCGAATTACATAGTAATTTAATTGTATGACGACATGAATTACGAGTCACCCTGTGATTGCTTATTTTGTAATTATAATTCTTTGAGTGATCCAATTGTAATTCTGCACAACTTTGCAACACGTAGTAGTTACTTTTGGTGGTAACTTTTGATTTCTTAAATGTTTCACTGAATTTTGTCCTCCTCTTTACTTTTTGATTAGTATCATTGATGTTTTTTTGAACATACACATGGTCTAACTCCTTCCACTTCGATTTCTTCCACAACCATATCGATTAACACTTCTTCATACTTAATAATGTCCCTGGTAAAAAGAGTCAATTTTTGTGCCTTGTGTGTCTTTATTTACTTTCACGCCTAGATATTGATACCAGAAAAATCAAATATTTCGATTCAGAACAAACAAACAATATTCAGTAGATTATGTGTAAAATCTTTATCGCGGCTCTGGATCGTTATTATAGCGTAACGAGCTGATCCTTTGTTTTGCTCCGAACAGTGTTAAAATTGCACTCTAAAAAACCACGAACAAAAATAAGGAATGCAAGAGGGAGTTGCCGCGTGAAAGGTTAGATGTGAAAGTGCCTCGTGAACAGGATGAAAATGGGATAGGAAAATATCCGCGGCACAATGAAACTGCTAAACGTTCCCCATTATTTACTGCACAGGTGGAAAGTGTGAATAATATGGGAATCCAATGCGCTTTGCAATTTTACCACGGACTATGATCCCAAATATTAGACTAGAATAGTACAGGAATACTTGTTATATAATTTCAGATTTAAATCCTATAGAAATTGTATAGGATAAATTATAGATTAAAGAAATCGAAAAAAAACTAATAAGTTCAGATAACGAATTGCAAACAAGACTAAAGAAAGAATGGGATTTTCTTTCGTCAGATTACTTTTCCAAAAATTGATCAAAATGGATTTGCAACAAGATATTAAAATTGATTTTTCGTAACTTATGCATAAAATATTGACTTTTCTAAAAACGTCCGAAAATTAGTGAGACATGAAAATGTGACAACTTTTAATTTAAGATGTATTGTATTAATAAATGTTATTCTTAATTGTTTACAAAATGTACCTACTGACCGACGATGTGTGCAAAATTTTTAATAAATTTATGTAACATGACGAAGCACTGAAATTATACTATATTGCAAATATTCGACTAATAAAGGTGTTGAGATTATGGTTAAAGAGAATAACTTTAACGTTAGTCACATTTCTTTACTTTATATCGGGGAAGATATATCAACAGTGTCACAGAACAACACGGAGCTAGAGACAAAACTAGAGTGACAAAAGAGAAAGGCATATTATATTTCGTCGGGTCCCCTAATTCTTACCTGCAACGTAAAGTAAACACTTCAAGCATCCCCGGAACTTCTACGCATAATTTATACTTATACCTATTTCTCTTATGAGATTGATTTTTGTGAATACGTTAAGACGTATTTTATTTTCAGCAGAGTAACTATAAGTACTTTGGAAAAAGTCACGAGAATTTCGAGGTTTTGAGCAACGTCGTTTAGGCAACACTCCATCAATTACCGCGTGAAAAGGTTTCATGATCAAGCACAATGTCCTGGGAATATCCTTTCCTAAATATCTCTTGGATCGAAGATCGACACACAATGCATTACAGAGTTTTCTATGCAGGTGACTACGCGTTCTCACGGTTTTCACCTCTAGAGCAAGCTCCAGGCAGCGATGAAAATAATTTCGCGGACTAATTAATGATTCCTTTGCAGCATCGTTGCAGTACCAGGAGTCCTGATTCGGGACCGGCTCGGGTTTCCTGTGCGCCGGTGTGCATAGGGGAACAATTAGAGCCGTTAGCTGATGATTCAGTGATGAATAATGAACCACTGTTGAGACAAACCGGTGTCCGAAACCAGGTGCGATGAGCTCGTTAACATTGATTATCGAATCCTATCAATAGTACAAATACCAATTTTGTATCGGTGGAAATAAAATTCTCCTGATTCTGTTTTCTATAGACAATAACCTGTTGCAATCTTGTACATTAATATCCTAATTTTCAATGTTTAAAACTTCGGTGATTGATATAAAAAAATTATGATACCGAAGTACGGAGTAAGAAAATATAACAGTTATTTGAACAATTTTTGTGACTCTGATCAGCAACAAAATTACGTTTGGTATTCAAGTTGATGCTATTAATCTAATTATTAGAGAGAAAGAGAGAGAGAGAGTAAATGACTTGACGAGTATCGATAGATTGCCTTCAACCTACTAGATTATTAACGAGAGGAGAAAGTTTCGAAGCGAGTCCTAGTTCTTGCAACAAATATAGACAATTTCCTTTTTACATAAAGATCCACAATAACTATACCAAACAAAATTTTTATGCAAAATAAAAGTCGTTTGCATCAATTGCAAGAAATAGAAACTAAATAACAATTTCTTTCACTCTGGCATAATTTTAATGCAGTAAAAATGATATATTAAACATTTTAAAATATGTTTAATGTTTCTCCAATTTTACATTGCAACCATTCAATTTTGCCATAAGTGTATAAATTCCGCAGGATGCATATGACTATTACTTATAAAAAAAACATTTGAATGAAAGTAATAATTGTTCTTCAACGACTTCTTTCACATTAATTATAAAAATTAGGGTCCTAGTGATAGTTTCTTTAAGAAATAATTTGTGCAGCAAACTTGAAAATTGTTTCTTGGACCAAAAGAAGTATCCTAATACAACCATTGATCATGCTGTCTCTGAACTTATTTGATTGCCAACAAGCGATTTACACTTCTTTTTTCTTGATGGAACGTAGCCATTTCGGGTGAAAACCGTTCCACGACGGTGTTCATAACTAAAAATCAAATTAACGCGACTAAAAGACGATCTCTTGCTTGGTCCAGGCGACCATGCAAAGAATTATTGCTTGGCACGGTGTTTCATCATCGTTTTTCTCCTTTGTGTATTGCAGTCGCTTGAAATTCCCGACACCTTTTTCGCAGGAACCAAAAGAACACGGCCTCTTTGTCTGGCCGCACGCCAGGCTTGACCGCCGATAACGAGGTCGCTATGATGCCTATATATCGATTGTTTACCGCTATTATGGGTTTTGCGCAGACTTCCATGTGCCAAGATTAACGGTAGCGAGAATGGAACCCTGAATTAATGGACAGGCATACGAATGAATGGGACGGACAGCTCACGATTGTTTGCGTTCACGGCCGGACACCTTCCCTTAAAATCTGTTAATGCGGTCACAACATTTCTGAATACATTGAATACAATGTGATTCAAACGTTGAATGACCTATAGTTCTCGATTATTGAATGTTGAAACGTTTCACTTTTCTAATTTGAACAGCAATGACAAGCAAAGTGTAATAATACAAACTTTGTCGCCAGCTTTATTGTTGAAAATTTAAGATATTACTAACATTTTCATTAAATTGCATTGGTATTCGATAATTATTCTATACACAGTCGTCGTAGAAAGTATTCGTGCACTTTTTAAAACGAAATAACTATTTTATAATTGGGTCAAGTGATATTTTTCCGGGATGTTAGAGAAATTAGCTTATTATACAATGGCTAAGAAATTGTATCCACGAATTGCGATTGGCTGAGGTGATAAACAAAATTAAAGAATGATATTTTATCACTTTTTTTTATCTGAGCCAATCCCACTAATTCTATCTTTCAAACCTTATAAGCGTTACGGCAAAAAATTATTATAGTTGCTTTGCAAAAAAAGAAAATTAAACAACACAATTTACACTAGATTACATCCTTAAAGCATGTCTCTTAATGAACGAAGGAAGTAACCGCGAAAACTCTCGGCACGGGCATCATCGTGAACTTCACGGAGAAGTCGAGTTCCGAAAAAGGCTCTGCGACGCGATTCCAAGGATGAGCTTCTCGAAGGGCTTCATTCGAAGTAGTTGTAATTAAACGGCTAATTACAAGATCGTGCATCGCGATTCCCGGAGATCCTGTGCCAAAAAAAAAGTCTCGAACGGAGGCAAGTTCGCGGATAGGTAGAGGTTCTGCTCGTCTCGGCGTGCAATAAATAACCTTGCGAACAGGAAACGAATGCCGTATTCGTCATGGCGTCACAGACTAAGGTTTATATGTCTCTGCCTTGTACGCGCCACATTTCGAACGCGGTCGGTCATATTTTTTTATTCTCTTCCAATTCCACGAAAGAACGCGATTGGTTTTAACCGTGAAATCGGAATTGGTGCGACGAAATCCGAACCGCTGGGGATCGCAGTGAGATAGCAGGTTGAGAAATTATGGGCCCCCTGGATACATTTCTTTTAGGCAATAAATTGGTCTTGTGGAAATTTAGATTGCACCATTGATTTCCAAATTCTGAATCTTACATAAATTCATAATTTTCAAGACCATACGCCGTCGTGGAACTGTTTTAATGCAAAATTGTTCCATAAAAGAGGTGGAAATTGCTTCCAAATCGAAGAGATTTAAAGTTTACTATACAATTATTCCTTTTCGGGACTATATCTTATTACTGTTATATATTACTACTGTTATTACTGTTATTATACTATCTTATTACTGTTATATATATATTTGTTTTCACATTGCGTGACCAGTAACTTCAACTTGAATAAAAAACACATTTTCTATCAATCTTATCCATAAAAATTGTTCACACAACTGTTATTTTGGATAATTTTAATTCCTTGGCGTACAGCTACTGACATTTATAACGACGATTGCATTTTATTACGGATATGCAATCAAATTGGTTCGTTAATTACATGAATTGCAAGATGTGTTGTTTATTTAATTGTGAAGTATTTGTGTTTATTAAATTCCATTTAAAGTGATCGATGTATAAATTCCTGATATTTACCCAACGATGCAGCCAGCCTTGCGTATTTAAAAATACTACAAGTGCGCGGTGATTTTCCAATTCCAATTTTCGCGGAAATAATGGCACGTTCGAGAGAACTTTATATAAAACTTTCGATAATTAAACTTTCATGAATCATTTTGCTTGCACCATAAATAGCATCGCAGCCTGTGCAAGGCTGCATAATGCATCGAATTGCTTGGCTGCATTGCCTACTACAAGTACGAACTTCAAACTGCGCGTCGACTATTGCATCGGCCACGTGATTCATCTCGAGGAAAGTTTGACCGAAAAGGCGATTGACTGCACTAAACCTCATTCCGAGAAAGTTCAATGCATTAATTAGAACTCCACTACACGCATCAATCTCTTCACCGTACATTGCACGCACAATATACATACAATATTTCTTCCCTATAATAGAGCTTTGATGACTTAGCATATCACATTATGGGGTTGGCTCTACGATGTGCTGGATTTTCCAAGCATTCTTTTTCTGTATTCGATATCCGATTACTTCAGTTTTTCTTTACATTCGTCTGCAGAAATTTGAATTGTTCTCTAAAAGATTATACTCAATTCTGTTTTTACACCGTTTTCATTCAGCACGATCTAAAAAAGTAAATTCAATTCCCATTTTCGACGATCTCATTCAATTTCAATAATAAATTTATGTTGTTTTTATCACTATCACTGTTTTTAATTTTGAATTCACGAATTTATGTTCATTTTTAATTTACACATGTTACTTTCACTTTAAAAATTAAATAATATTTTGTTTTTTTACTAAATTAATCAAATTTTGCTTTTATAAAAGGCTCTTAATTAAGTGTTTTGAATGAATTGTTTTTTATGGAACTTACCTACCGTGTAAAAACAGAATCGGGCTTATTTCCAAAAGTATGATTCAATTTTTGCGTAAGTTAATTCCTGGTAAAAAAACTAAAATCAACTTTGAAAATTGGTCAAATAAGCTTTTAATCAATAATATTCTTGACTAACTTCAAACTCTTAGATATAAAGTCATATGAACCAATTATACTTCATATTTGCGACATATTTTTGTATACGGAATCATTTAGTGGCCTTCGTACATTCTGTCCCACCCTGTATAAGAGATAAGCTAACCGAAAAAAACCCTAATGCAGTTCATCCCTCTTCGTCGCCAGCAATAGGGGAGCGAAGCTATTAACCAATGAGAAAACCGCATATCTATAATCTCATTACGTGATCCGAGTCATGCAATTATAACGCGGGACAAACATAACACATTGCTACGGTCAATTGTGGGGTCAGTTTTGATCCACGAAACCTCATCCGCTTATATACTTCCGATCAATTAAAGGGTTATTACTTTTGACTATGAGACATGAAAATACGTACACTTTATACTTTCAACACAGAAAATTCATGAACTTCTGTTTGCATATTTAATTCCATCTTATAAAGTATTCAATCAATATCGAGATTGTATTTGTCGCCCTCTAAAAATCGTGTTTTAAATATTTTAGATTATTAACAATTTGACTAATTGAAGTTTCGTTAAACAAATTTATGGAAACAGATGACTGCAAATTTTGATGTATGTCAACCCAATGATAAATAATAAAGATATTCTGTCATTGATCGACAACAATGCTTTTTGACCGAATTAAATTAGTCGAATTCCTACAACAATAATTAAAAAGGAAATCGCACTGCTGTAATTGTAGACAATTGCTGGTGATAATTAATTCGCGATATGAATGGGTTGCATAAGTACTGATTCTATATTTTAATTGTATGTCACTTGTGATAAATAAAGTACCTGTATCTATTAAATCTGTATTTTTTAAATTAATAGCTTCCATGTAAAAAGCTACTATAATCAACCAGTGTTTCTATATGGATTAGAACTAATTTAATAGGGTTTGAATATTCCATTCATGTTGTTTGTGTTCAGCATTGGTCTAGTTCCCATCTGACTATTCATTATACCATGTTGGGCATTATAATAATTCATTATTGCATCCATGCGATAGTTCTGACTCAGCTAAAATTGCAAACTTAGAGGCATGGTGGAATAATTTTGATTCATCAACAGAACTTTCTCACTACAGTAATGATTCTAGTTCTTAGAATGCTCCATCTTTACCAAAATTATAACAACAAATTTCCGTATGTATTAATTCCCTACATATTGGTTTTATAGTTTTACTTTTATAGCAGCTATACATTTGTCCAACATAGAAGTTGTCTCAAATTCTGAAACATGTATTGGTCCATATAATATAATAAGAGACCCTTGAGCCATTATCGTGCCTCAAGGGTCTCTACAAAGATCAATTTAATTTATAATTCCTGAATGCAGTGTATATTCTGTTCTTGGAAGATTACACTCTGTTGAAACATTATTGCATTCATGGAATCCCTCCTCCCATCCTAGTTCCATCCCCCTCCCCTAGTTTATAAACAATGTAGAACAATTGAATATTACTGTTACAATTATTTGTTCACACACTTTTAAGTTAGAACAGATAATTTACATTTTAGTAAAATAAACAATGTAGCACATAAATCTCTTTATAAAAGGATATACAAAGATCTGACATTTAATCATTTAACATAAAACAATTAATTTCTCTAGTTAATTACAAACAAAATAAATTGATCAAAGATTTCTTTTCATATTTTCTTATAGAATATAGACTTGTAATTTATCAGGAAAATAAAAACCACAGATATATCTAAAGTAAGCGAAGGACTAACTCAAATATCATAATCCTATTCGACTAATTCTGTCAAAACTAAATGGATACGGAGATATGACACCTAGTATTGTTCATAACTGGTCCATCAACCTTTATGACTATTCCTGTAATGATTAAATTTCTTCACACAAATAGTAATTCAGTATGGATTACTACTGCAGCGAATACTATGAGATTCAAAATAGGTCATGAATGACCTAGTGGTCATTAATCAGTTTAACAAGAATCACATTTGTTTGGATGCAATAATCAAAGAAGGTTATAACTGACCCAGTGACGCAAGGGTGAATATTAGTAACTGTGTTATATATTCAATCATTTATATTTTGGGTAAATATCCAAGTTAAAGGAACCACCTCTTGTATCACTGACATTAAAATATGTTTTCAAGATCATTATTCTAAACAACTTTTTCTTGTATCTAAAAGAAACCATTAGGTTATTGATATTTTATTCAGGTAGATTTGAATTAAATCTTAAGTCTAAAACAAAAGACTTAAACCAAAATTCAGTCAATTGCAATTTCCTAATATTCAAGTTTTACTTTGAGTCACTGTTTGAACTTCTTGTTTTTGTCATTTGTTTTAAGTTTTGTACAAGTATGAACATTGCGGATATTTGTATAAAATTTCTACAAGCCGAGACTTTATTTATTCAGAAAATATATTGAGAATATTTGATCGAAGCAAATTCGTCCTATTTTCATGAAATCAACATGATCCAATATAAAATACGTAGTTTTTTTTAATACATACAAACGAAATCTTTATCCATCAGTCATAGTAATATGTAGAATATCAGATCCCATGCTGACGCAAACGCCGCCACATGTGAATAAATACATGCAAGATTCGTCGTAGTGATAGCAACAGTTTGTCGCGAATATTTCAAAAACAAAAGGAGAACGACTTATATACGAATAAGTTGTTCAGAATAATGACCTTGACAACAAATTCCAAGGTCATGGAAATCGTAATTAGCTTCCTTAAACTGCATATTTAGTTCGTGTTCAAGGAAAGCACATACCTGACGGGAATCGTAAGCGTCGGAGAAATGTTCGGCTTCTTGTCCGGCGTACGGTTGCTCGCCGGCAGGGCCCTTACGTCGATCGTCTGCCGCGTTGCGATCCATTGCTTTGGAATCATGGACGTCTGTACCGGGCGCACCGTCGCACGTCGGATCCTCCGTCCTCGGGGCAGGTTCCACTGTTTTGCCCTTGACGAAGAGGCGCGAGATCGCACTCCACATTCAACGAAATCACAGCATCCGCGACGGTGGCAGCGACGATCCGTTCGAACGGGTCCTTGTTCTCGTCATAGCCGGCGAGACAACAATGTTCGTCCAGCGAGATTTCACGTTTTCCGACGGGACAACGTGGATATCTTTTTCTGTCACGGTGTCATCGGGCACGCGTGCAGGTTCGTTTCCAATGACGGTGATACCGAAGTAGCAGCGCAGCAAGGTTAGGCGTACCGTTCGACTTTGTCCAAAGTAAGGTTAGAATGAACCCCGCTCGGTTAAAGACTCTCACTCACACGCTGCAACGGCACCGTTCGGTGTTCATTCGGCACTGTGTCCCGCGCGCGAGGACCCACAATCGAGACATTCACAGAATTTGAAAAGGAAAAAGCTCGAGCTCACGGAACAACACAGGGTCGCGACATGGAACACCCGCGAGAGACGTGAGATGTTTTGAACCCGCCGGATCTGCTACCTGGACCCGAGTAATGCTGCGCGTGGCGTTGTTCAATGTCGCGCGTAATAATACCGGTGAAACGCCATAACACGTCGCAAAGGACACGCAGCGAATGTTAAGGACATTCGGCCCGCGTACGCCGAGGATCTGCTATTTTTGTCGGCGACTATTGTCGGAAGAGCGTTCCACACTCGACGGACAATGTGCGAGTTTCCCCTATCGATTTTGCGCGAAACACGATGCACAAACCGTGCACGAATGCACGCTCGGGGAACTGTGTCTTGTTGGTAGATTCGGGGACAGGTTCCAGTTCAGCTTCCTCAGCAGCTCGTCCTGCTGTTCGATCTTCCGGATGGTTGTCGCGAAAATGTTATTGGCACCTACGAGAGGGGCGTACCTCACGCGATTTTGACTTGTTCCGAAATCGCCAATGGATTCTACTGTTTAGCTAACTGAGAAATAGCGTGCGTTTCTTGTTCGTCTCCTGCAATTCTTTAGTTTAGTTATCCTACGGTCCAGATTATCGGGCTCTCGTTGACAGCGGCACGAAAGCACACGAGAAGTCCACTCTCGTACACAGCACAGACTTCGCACTAGCACCACCAACGATTCCTCGAATTTCCGCGATCGTTATTGGCCACTCGATCCGCGAAACATCCGAAAATCGCAATCCACCGTATCAATGACCGCGAATTCTCAAGCGAGAAGCATTGTCAGCACGAAAGATCGTCATCTCGCACGAACATCAAGTCCACCGCACGTTCGCCGTCCATCGTGGAAACGACCATCGATTCAAAGCGAGATTATCGCTGAACGATACATCAAAATGGCGTTCGAGATTCGACGCCATGTTCTCCCCGATCGAGTCAATTTACATCACGGAGAGCACACCAGAGGCGAAACTCCGCCGTTTTAACGAGAACCTATCGCCAGTGCGCATGCGTTTGAGTTCATCATGAACATAGCTTCAGAACTCTATTGCAATATGGATGCACGAAGATATTTCGATACTGGCTCATGTTATTATTTCCACTTCGTAGCTTCATTTATAACAAAGGATTATATTGTTTTTGGTCTAGATAACAATATTATATGTTATATTTATACAATTTTTACGTTATGTAAATGATCAAGCACTGAAAGGGTAACTGTGCTCACTATAAATTTGAATCTGCAACGTCCGTTAGAGATTCTTGTAGAATTTTTTGCTTCACATATAAATCTATATATTTCACGTATAAAGATGTATGTTTCACATACCATTGTTAATAGAAATCAGATATGGGAAGTAAACTCTTTCTATACAAAGAGTTATTACAAGGAAAAACTAAAATATTTCTGTTTGTATATAACGTATTTATCTAAATATGGACATTAGTAAATTTATAATAAAATAAATAAATAAATTAATGCTAATATCAAATAAAAATAGATCGTGTAAATATCTATATTTGTTAACCATCGTTATCAATCATGTTATGGTTAAAATATTATCGCACTTTCAAACATTTTAAATATTACCGCGTTTTTCAGTGTTTCGAATTTCTTTCGCGCAGTTTCCCCTTCTCCGTCTCTCGTCCAATGGCTGAAAGAAAAGGATAGAAGTGTCAACTTGAAAAAGCGGCAATGTCGTCCGTGTGAAAAATATCAAGATCAGTAAACATTTGAGAAAATAAAATTAAAGGTACTACAATAATTACTTTTGTGATATATTCCGTGATAGCTTAAATTTCTGTGATCGAATTCTTTCTTTGATGTTTCAGGAACAAGATACATGTTTATTCTTATAAAAAGTGAGATTTCAAAAGCTATGGATAAAGAGGTTTTCCACAGTTTGGTGAGTACGCTAACATAATTTGTAAATACATTACAACTAAGCTGAGAAATAAATCTTATTGATCGTAATATAATAGAATTACTTGCATTTTCATGTTATTTAATTAAAAATAGTCGATTTTGAAAATCCTCAACAAGTATGTTGTACGTTGCTGGGTAAATTGTATTGAAACAATTTGATAAATTGTAAATTTTACTAAAATTGCATCACTTAATATGCGATTAGCGTATTAAGTAAATCATTTTGCATAATTTCATTGGCATACGTACTATTAACAAATTATATTACGAAATAGTTTTGGATAATTCTATCTTCGTAAATTATTGTATTTTCATTTGAAATTACATATTCTACGAAGCGAAACAGATTATCGTGTCATGCGCATTTAGCGCCATCTGTCAACGATCAGATTAACTATGTAGAACAGAAAGAAGAATCGAATTCTTTCAAATATGAATGTGAAATCATTGTTGTTTACAAATCATAATGTTTACTTGATAATAATAAATGGCAAACGTAACTTGTGGGAATTGAAATAATTTTTAGAAACTCACATTATAAGATGGTATTTATATCGTGTAACGTAGTGACTGTTATCACATTAAACAATTCTAATAACTATAAAAAAACAATTACAAAAATAAATGATAGCAGATAAAATCGCTGAGAAGTATTACTTATATAATTACTATAATATTTACTTGTAATAAAATTGTTGTTCTAGGGTCGACGAGAAATGTAGCAATAAGAAATCAAAATTCATGCAGGTTCTGAATACTGTATTTAAAGAAAAGGCAACTGCCAGCTGAGAATCGTGAAAAATGATTAAAAAAATAAGATCTGCACTGAGTGTGTTGTACACATAATATAGTATGTATTATAGAACGTATTTACAACGATATATTTACATTGTCATTACAAAAGTTGTGTTAATAGTGCTACAGACTATATACTCATCGATTTAGTTAACCGCATACAACATTCACGCACCCATCGGCTAAAATAGACTATGCTTTGCTCCCATTCACACTGCTAAAACGCTCATTTAAACAACGTCCGGTTACGACACAAAAAAAGACAACGCTGGTATTATTCCCGAGTGGAGGCATAATCGGATTCCGCGTTCTAAAATAATTTAAAACTTTAATCTCACGTGTTGAGTGACTATGAACTCTCTCGCGCATTCTCATGACTTCGTAGAAAATATAAATCTATACAAATAAAAGAGAAAAGAATATAAGAGGGAACAAGAAGGAGGGCACAAACAAAGGTCGTATGACTACGATTAATTAATTAAGATTAAGTTCTCGCTCTATTGCACGTAACGTTTCGATGCCATTTTACGATCCGATTCCATTCCCGTGGCAATGTCGGCATGATTGAATCTTGTGCTAATCAATTTCTCACTTTCTACGTCTACATTGTACGTTCTTCTTTTATTTTACATTCGCGTACGTAGAAAGCAGAAATGCGCATATTCGTGGATGCAGAGTGGACCTGCAGCTGCCGCCATCTCGATCAGATAACTTCTGCCGTGCTTATTATTTAGAAATTGTGGATTCATTTTTTATGAAATTGTTAATCGTTAAATAGCCAATATTGAAGGAATATTACTGGATGTTCCATCAAGCACGACATACCAGATTAAAACAAATCTGCTAGTTAGCCCCCAAAGATCAATTGTGATGTATTATTAAATACAAATAAAACTTTTTGATAAAATATATCAGATGCGTATTGTGACAAAATTTAGATTTGTTCGATTTGGAAATACAAACAAATCCGTCGTCATTAGATGATTTTAAATATAGTCACAAGAATCGCTAATTGTTTTTTTTTTATGAGAATGTATATTTTCGTTAGAAATTGAAAATTCGTAGAAGAACAGTTGTCGAATACAAAATCAGTCTTAAATATTTTATATTTTTTTAGTTAGGTATGTCAATATCTAAATAATCCAGATATGGAAACCTCGATCTGTTTTGATGTACTTATTTGTAGTCGATGCTATTATTGAATTAGTTATCGTATCGGTCTGTGAAATATGGTACACAATATTTTACCGGTCCACTCCACAAAAAGAGTCATACTCTCCATGTTCGACTCGAATTCACCAACGAAAAGCAATTCATTCTCTCATTCATAAATCGCGACTGCTATTTTGGGGTTTGAAAGGCAGTCAGTGATTTCCGGTCGAGCCTGGACAGCATGACGAATGGTATCTCGCAAATGAAAGACTTCTGAACAAAGGTTGATTCGATTCCCGATACTGTCGAGCAACGCTTCCAATTGGAAAGCAGATACCGCCAATTCGACAATTCAAACGATTCGCTTCTGCGCGAGGAATCTTGCGCTTCTCGGATTCGTGTCGCGTTTATGAAACAGCTTGTACACGCATGAATCTGCTACGAGTATTAACATACATTGTTTCCTGTTCACTCGAGGAGACGCTTTACTTACAGACATAAATAAGACTAATTACAAAATATTATTCATCTTTCTCTATCCGCTTACAGAGATACCTTTGACGCGCAGAAAACACTGGTCCGAGTGTTCTCTGGAACGATAACAAAAGAAAAAGAAGAGAAGGAAGAGAGAGAGGGGGGGGGGGGAAGAGAGGCAGAAGGGAGGAGAGATTTTCTTAAGAACAATGTCCTTACTTCATTCTCATCGTCAGACTATAATATCGAAGTTCGAATCATTAAATTAATATCACTAAACGACACATTAACCGACTGAACGTTTGGACGTTGGATGCGATATCTAAGTTGATTAACAAATAAAAAAAGGACAAAGAATAAGGTTGGGAGAGAGGAAGGAGAATTATGAAGAAACAAACGATCCGGAGTATTGATAAATGTCTCGGACTGTTACGTATTGTATATATATTACTGCGTATTCGTTAAAAAAAGAAAAATAAAGAAACCGGACAAATCACGCGTCGGATTGCACGTCAATCGATCGATCGGAACTCCTATCGTCATCAGCATAAAGTTATTACGATCGTTAGTACGGAAGCACTTGTTTCGAGAATTACACTATCTACTAGTCAAAATTTGGCACCAGACGACCGATGTTTCTCTGCGTATGCTTGAACCTGCCATCGATCAGCTTGTCGTTCGCATCAGGCACAGGCAGACACGCACCGGAAACTGCGTTCAATCGAACCGAGTCGAACAATTCAACTCCGAAGTTTCTCGATGCAAGCTATTTATTTCACTTCTTCGCTCAATTTCATCGAGCTGTTTTTCTCCATCGATTGCTCCAAGAGAATTGTTTAGTTATACTTCGAACTCTTCCACTGTTCTCAAGTTCACACGTCCAATTTTACTAATGGATACATAAATTCCACTGTATAATCATCCCGAACTCAAAATTCCCGCTTTCTCGATTTCACGATTATAATGCGAGAAGAAGTTCAGAATTTTCATATGCACAGTTTAGAAGCAATTGAACCTTTTCGTGTCCAATTCAAATACAAATCCCAACCCATTTTTCGGCATTCTTCCGTTGAAACATGAGTTTTCAGATTTCTCTCCATTTGTATTCTAGATCCATGGTACGTACGGGTGGTTCAGAAGTAAATCACTGTAAATCCACATTTCTTTGAAAATGAGTTGTACAGTGCAAATACCTTTTTATCATAGGATCTCTTGATCCATAAGTCAATATAGTCGATTGCTTCGTAGATAAATAATAGACTGCCGCATTAATATCGATGACATAATGACTAAATAACATTGTTCGCAGGGAATTTTTTGTCTAAAAAACGATTACATTTCTCTTTTGTTCCTCTTCTGGTTAAGTCCATTTGTACAATGCTTTACATTTTTAGCGGCATTGTTATTTGTTTACAGTTAATTTACAAAATCTTTATCGTCTCTAAGACACACCAATTGTCTTCTGAGCCGTCCATATGACAAAGCTGACAAAACTCTTGTCGGATATATAATTTTCCTTTAAATAGGATCGAATTTTTGGATAATTTGGCCCGGAAGATCGAAGATTGTGAAGCCGATTCGACTGGGCTCGACTCGACTCAACTTGACTTGAGGATCCGATTGAACGGTGTCGTTTACGCTCGCGACTCGGTTCCGCAGTGCGGTGTCCGTGCAATGCTTACAAATCACGGGGACGATCAGTGGCAACCGCAACTCTTGACGACCATGTTTTTGTACTTCTTCAGTATAACGTTGCTTTCGTCGAGAAAATACAGCACGGAGATCGGTGAGAGCTTGGTTGGCGCGCAGCACGGCTTTGGTACCTTACCAGGACTCACCAGGTGCACCAACGTTTGGACGATCGCGTGATTGGTTGCGTTCATATGAGCGTTTAGAGGGAAATTGCATTCACCGCTGCAGTAATATGCGTCGTACCCGTCCGGTGCTATGATCCAGTCCTACGAAATTAATATTCATAAATGGTCATGCAAGACGCACGAGATCGCTCGAAGAGCAACGTCACGAGATTAGCAATCCTCTTTTTGCGGACACGCTCGATAAGTAAAGTCCGCGTACGCATCTGTTATTCTCGAAAAAACATACAGCGACTCGTATTCATATTCGGACATCTTTTAACCAGTTCGTTGTTGCAACTGCTTTGAAAACTGTGCAAGTTGCTGTAATTATACTGTATAGATTTGGTTTTCTTCATATTTCGTTTAAATAAAACGCTTTAATAAAACGTATAATTTAATAAGGAATGTAAAAATATATATACTTCTTAATCAATTATCTATTTTTGACAAGTATACTGCTATCCTTAGCAAAATGTCTTATCTAATGTGCCACTTTTCAGGATATTTTAAAATATTTGAAACATCATGTGCCTTTTACCTTTTCCGCAAAACTAGAATATTCTGCTGTGTGCACAGCCGTTCACAAAAGTTATTTGATCCAAGTTTGAAAAAGTTATTCCGTTTTAAAAGGTGTTCGAATAGTTTGGTGAGTCACTGTGTGATCAATTATGTTCTTTGAAGTATCAATTCTATTTAATCTTTAAACTTGGTGATTTTTGGACAATGGATAGTAACAAAAAGGAGATATACCATAAAAACAATATAGTTTATATTAATACAGACTGCTATAATAAAATAAAACGGAAGAATTATTTGTTCAATCATAATTGAGATAAAAAGTCCGTGAAAGATGATAGAAAAGACAAATGGCAAATTAAGTCATCTTACCCACTAAAGAATTAATATACACCTTAGAGAACGTGATCTTTAAATGAAATATTCATAAGTGCTTCCATTTTTCATTTATCTTGTATTTGGTCTTAGAAAGAAACAGTAACGTATTATTTTTCAAGAATGTACGTACGTGGACTCTCGCGAGTGGTTCTACATGCAGCCTATGCTTATGCTTTCTGTTTACAGCATCGAATCGTATAATTTATATCGTATTATAATCGTATAAAATAGTTTATTTAATAACTGTTAGTAACAGTTATTAAATAAACCAAGAGTATCATATAGTAAACGTGGAACAACGAATTATTGGAGTTCGAGAAATGAATAATTTGAGATAAATTTGTACACACGTCTCAAGATTTCGTTTAAATGTTACGAAAAAATGTCAATGAAAAACAAAAACGTTACAAGCTGATTCGAACCTTCCATTCACTATTGCTATTCGACTAGCCTCTACTTATGCAAATGCTCTATACTGCATTCTCCTCAGATTTATTCATACTGTAGTAATCGTTAAAAGGCATGATACGCGAAACAATACGATAATAATTAGTTTGCAATATTCCTAATCGTTAAAAATTCGATCAACTCTTTACAATATAGCATAATAACAAACATATATATTGTCAAATTTTATGCAACATTTTTATACAAAATTAAAAAATTAACATTAATCAGTTAAATTTCATTTCTCTTACTTCTCCATTTGATATATTTGTTATTGGAGATTTTGATGCTGAAGGAACCCCTTAATCACAAATGAACATAAAGTACGCTTGACACATGAGCAATACTTAAATGTATAACAATGCACAAGGTACATTATCATAAGCTCACGTATACATTACTTAAAAGAGAAGTTATGCAGGTGTCGCGGTTCCATGTTTACTCAATAAAACTATTCGTATCGATGAATAATATCTAAATATATTTTCCTTGATTTCGAGTAACGAAAGATTTCTGTAAATATTTCGATGCGATTCGAGAAAGCAATTAAAGCACAACACGGGGTTGAATGATCAACTATTGCGCGTCGTTGCGCAATTTGATACAACTTACCTGCCACTTTAGATCCCTGAAGCTGACGTACAACGTCTGGATTTTGCAAGTCTTCGAGTTATACTGCATACCTGGATCTGAAAAACGACGAAACTCGATTAACATTTTTCAACGTGCTCACGCTGCGATCCACGAAATTATTCTATCACGCGAACCTTTTCGCAACGCGATCTTGACAAAGTAAAATCTGAGAGTAGCGTGTTCGACTCGTAATCCTGTCTCTTCCCAGAATCTGGGCAATCGATTTTAAGATACGTGCATCATCGTGTAAACGTTCCGCATGATTCCGCGACTCGAGAGAACTGGAATTCCTTCGTTGAAGAAATAAACATGGCCAAACTACCATTGTGTTCTCACGAATCCCCCTAACTTATGGAGCTTTGTTATCGTTTCCACGTGTTTATAACAGAGAAACTTATTTTACGATCCACGGAAATGGAGGTCCACTTCGAACGAACGATCGAACCTTTTATTGTTTAACGCTGTGATATCTTTCATTAAGAAAATTAAATCTTGCTGGCATACTTTGTTCAGTATTTTTGCTTATTTAAGGGAGAATTGTGGAATTTTACTTGAGGTGTTTAGAGATTTTTTTAATACAAGTTCTACTTACTAGTTTTTCATCTTTTCTTCTAATATTATAGAAATGTTTCTGTACAAATTTTTTAAATAGACGTCTTTCCATCCGAAACTTTTGTTTAACATCTTTAAAGTAAATTTAATTTTACCACCGTTACAAAACAATATAAAGTGTGTGACCACACAAGTAGGGAAATATATAATATATGTGATAACTTTTTTAAAATTGGAACAAATGACTTGAATCTTTTTTAAGATTTTAGATCGACTAGTTTGTTAGAGAATGAGTAAACAAACTCTTTTATTCATCATTTTTCCATTCTTTTATCAGAGCCTATAATACAAATTTAAAAAATACGTTTCATAAATCTAGATAATTGAAGTTGGTGAAAATAACAATTTTTCATGAATTTGATCCAAAAATACGTAAACATATTTCAAAGATTCGTTTGAAGCTCAGATAAAAAAGTTAAAACAGCTTTTCATTGTTTTGATTGACATTTGAGATAGTAACAAAATTAAAAAAAGGTTATTCTATTTACTGTATAGTAAACTAATCCTTCAAACACTTCCAAAATATTTCAATCATTTAGTTCAGTTTCTAAATAGTTATACCGTTAAAAAAGGTGTCGGAAGACTTTTTACATCCACTGTACAATCATTTGAAATCATGACACGGTAGTATTTTTTATCGGGTGATTCGTGGCAGTGACCAGCGATGGTAGGGATTCCGAGAGAATTAATCTTGGACGAAGAATCTTGCGAAAAGAGTTCGACTAGAAGAAATTGATTGGTACATCGGACGTTACCTTCCAGACTTACCGGTGTACGGATTATTCCGATAATCCAAGCTCGAGGACTCGCTCTTTTTTCTTCTCCTTGCGTCTCGCTTTTGCCGTACCTTTTTTTCCCGGATGCCAGAACTCTTGAAGTATCCGACCATGAAGGGCTGTTTGTCCGGATCGCCTCTAAACCCAACAATCCCGATGTCCTCTGGTCTCATCTCGTGCACTGAACACACAAGAAACGACAAACGTTAACAATCAACGCTACTCTTTTCTTTATATAAGACCCATAATCGAATTATGGTGGCTGCGGTGGTTCCACGGAACTTTAAACAAATCATCATTAACATACGTTCATAAAATTATTTAAAAATTTATGTAATCCTCTATCATGTCATCAAGTTTGCACTGCTGATTTAGATATATGCAATATTTTTACTGAAACAGTAACTGGCAGTAATTGATATTTCGGTGAAGGGTTAACAGTTCGTGCGTCGCATCTTCTAGAAATGGACATGATCCTTTAATGCCAGAATTTTCTATTATCCAAACACGTCTTACACGTAATTTGCTCAATATAACGAATCAGTTTATTCATAATCTTAAAGCGACTAGGTATTATACATGATTAATACACATTCCTTTATAAAAACGACAACAATGAGTTTGTTCTAATTTTTCACGATTTTTATTGTAGAGTAGAACCACGACTATAGTGTTCTTTAACATTAGAAGTCTCTACATATCACCCTGAATTAGACAATATTCAAATAAAATTCTGTCTGAACTATCACGTACAAGTTTTTTGAATAAAATTTTATTCATGCAACATTTTGAAAAAAATTTTCAAATGAATGTTATTCGTCTAATCCTTCGAATAAAATTTTGTTCAAATGCTATATACCAAATAAATTCTACGAATAAAATTTAATAATTTCCCAACCCTGGCGTCACCCTGTCATTTAAAGATCTAATTTACCCAGTGACCGAAAAATTGTCAAGGGGTACTACGTCGATAGCTTTCCTTTACGCTCGAATCTCCGCCTAATTGCGGATTTGATGCCATAAGCGGATCGCGCGCGCAGCAATGATCGCGTTCGCGGTCGTGTTAGCTTAGAGTGGCCTGGCGGAGCCAGGCCGTGGATTAGAATTATTAATAGCCAACCTTCAGGAATATTAACTATTTAAGAATCTCAACGGCTGTATCGGCCGACCCGACACCTATCGAGAGCCGTTCACTTCGCCTATATAGACGACAGCTCACGGTTTCCCAACACGTTGGCCCTGCAATTAAGTCGCCGTTGTACCGTTGCGCGTTTAATCAATTGATCGTTCCGTCAGCCGACATGCCGATCGCACGATTATTCTTAATTATCTTTACGCGGCACGCATAACGATCCACACCCCTGCATTGGCAGCCTCCGGACCAGGGACGGGAAGGGGTTGTCGCGAGTTTTCAGCGCGAAACGTTGCCGGATCGAAACGTTTCGTAATGTAATCGGAACTTGAAGAAGTTGTGACACTTGTTTATCATAATTGCTGAAGCCGCGTTAATATTCATGCGGTAATAATTATGTTCCTTAACAGTGTACGCCGCGACAAAAATAGAGCCGATTTACATTGATTAGCATAGTGTGTCGCAAGCTGTTCCGCAGACCCATAATGGTAGCGATATTCACGCAAGGGTTTGTCAACGTGGTGGCCTAATCTAATCGTTCATAATTTCTCGAAATTCTTTGTTTCCTGTCCGAGTTGCCGAAACGAAAAATTACTCGCGATATATATAAGTCACCGAACAAATTAAATAAATTCACTGCGGATTTTTACGCACGATAAGAATCGTCTAAGTTAATTCTAAGAAATGTAGATGGGCTGAACATGTCCTTCCTCTTTCAACCCTTTGCATTCAGAGAATGTTCTCAGATCGCCTAACAATAATTCGGAGTATTCATGAAATATTAAGCAACGATTTACTGAAAATATAAAATGATCGAACCTTGGAAATAATTAATTCATTTAAATAAAGTTTGATGATAGATCGTATCGCTATTGATTTTGTGAAATAAAAATTATTAATTTTGTAAGTGTTATGATCATTGCAATTTTGTATGTCTCCAAAGGGTTAATCATTCTAATCGGTTGGAAATAATGCAGCAGTCAGAGTTGTAAAGAATTACAATTGAAATTGAAAATGGAAATAGAATTACAATTGCCAAATTGAAAATACAGTTTTGTGTTTGATTAACGTAACATAAATAATTTGCCTGACCGTTGCTCATTTATACAATCTCACGATTGTAAAACTAGAAAATAATATAATGAAGGGACAATAAAAGATGACTTGAATTCAATTCACATTGAAAATAGATAAGTGAATTCGTTCCTCGGGGGATGAAATATATCGTAGAGTACAAGTGCCGTCGCGGAAGGTTTGTAATTAAGTCGAGCAACGATTCGCAGTCGATGAACAGCAACGTGTTATGTTAAAGCCATTCATCAGACTTTTATTAGACAAGCTGCGTTACAAATGGAACGTCATTCCGGCCAATGATTTATTTAATATATTCTGCCTGAAACAGAATGTTGATCGTTCCCTATAAATAGATCGCTCGTGATGATCGTTACTCGTACATTTCATCTTTTGTTTCTTTCCATTGATCTCTTTACCACATTCTTGCGTGACACATATGATTTCACTTGCGTATGACTTTAAAACAAGACTACTGATCCGTTGATTTTTACATCTTTAAATACTTGCAGTTTGTCTCTATGTCAATTATTTCTGTTTAAGTTATAATACCAATGTAATGTTTGCATGAATTTCTTTACCCATTGTCTAGCAAACTATAACAGTTCCCTTAATAGCTAAAAACAAAATGCAAATCATATGATTCAATTTTAAGAAATTGATTGCGTTTTAAGAAATATCATTTTGTATGTGTAATATTTTACAATTTTATTCAAGTTTATAATATGTATAATGAGACTCATATGAGATTATGTTTAGTACAAATGGATGACACCAATTTTAATTAGCTCGTGAAATTCATTTTTATTGTTATACATTGAATAATTGAAATGTTACAAGGATTTTATAATACAAAACAGACAAGCTAATAGTTCCAACGATAAATGTTAACAATTTCATACTATTAAGAATTTCATTGGATCGAATAGAAATTGAAAATTGAATCGCTTGTTCTGAAAATACGAATAAACAAAAATAAAAAAATAATAAATGAAAAGATTTAATTATTGTAACTTTAAAGATAATGATGTGGCACGAGTTTAAAAAAAAAAAGCATAAAATGTGATAGCTGACCTCTAAGAAGGAATAGAATTGGCTGCGACGACCCCTGCGAAATAACGAAGGAAAAGAATCCTGGCATTGTTGCGAGTCGGCGGTTGTTTCCGAAAGCGCGCGACCGAATCTGTTAGTCAATCCGCATCGCGGCCATAGGAAAACGCGTGAAAACCTATTCGAATGGAAATGGCGAAAAAGAAGGGAAAAAAGTCGACGCGGCCGAGACGTAGTGGCGAATCGTCAATTACAACGGAAAAAGGATTATTCAAGAGAAACCGATTGGCATGCGAGTCGCGGCGCGCCGCGCGCAATATCAAAATTCGAACGAAAGGACACGCGTCGTACGTGCGAGCAATCCAAACGGTCTGATTGTATCCTCGTGGCCGGCCGGAGGAGACTCGTCCCTGCGACGAGCATCGCTGCCTATGCAAATGATCGTTCTTACGAGCGCGAGCGCGACCGCGAGTCCGAGAAAGCTATTAAATTGGCTCGCTGGAATGCGCATTTGCCGTGATTGCACGCGGACACCTGCTGCCCCGCAACTTTGTGCGCCTGCCGTTACAGAATCGACGGCTAAGACGAACCTGCCAGCCAACAATTTCCTCGAGACGAATGCGACCGGTTGTTCCGATTAGTATTACGGTCCACTTGCCACCGTACACCTCGATGATGCTTACTTCGAGAGTCTTGCACCTAACCCCAGGACCCGAATCAGACCGGCCCACAGTGTTCGATCCATGGAACAGTAATTTGTAGCTAAACATCAATTTTTCAACGTTCACGTTAAACAAAATTTTCTTTTCTTTTGAAGCGAGAACCTATCAAAGTTCCGAAATAATTAGTTCTTTTAGATAGCTTCATGCACTGGTATAATGGTGTAAAGAAAAAATCTTTAAATCGAAAGTAAAAGGCAATGTTTGTGTCATTGAATGATGATATTTTGTGTTATGACAAGTATATTCGATGTGCATGCGAATTTGCTATTTAGACATCAATTTTAATGTAATCTGAAATATATACGTCAATTTTAAAATGTTTTGATTATTTGAAGGCCAACTAGTTGAAATACTTGGAATTCCGTATGTGTAATTTATATGAGAAATGTTTGAATATAGTCAGAATATTTAAAATTGCTATAAAGGACTGTACATAATTCTCATTAAAATATTTCAAAACAACATGCTTTGCTAATTTCTACAGTCGATTCTAAAAAGCGAAACTTGGGTTTTAGACAAACATTGTAGGAGTTAAAAGTATTTGTTACATGCAACATTGAAAAATGCGAAAAATTTGAAGGAACGCCGTTTTCTCTGTTCGTTTCATGTCAGAGGTTCAAGGATAAAGTAATTTCTTCCTACAAAGGGGCAGTCCTAAATCGGGCGGCTACGCTTTCGCAATACTTCTGACAGTCAAGGACGCAGAACCGGTAACATTGTTCGCCTTGCAATTTGTTTCAGCTGGTCGAAATTCTCGAGTTCCAAGGACGTTTAACAAGCTCCGAGAACCGTCTCCAGCAGGAATCTAAACCAGTAACTATTATAGATTGCATTGTGCTATTAGAAAGTCATAGTAGCCGTCTATCACGTTCTTAAAAGTATTTACCTATTTAATTAGATTGCAGATTTTATGCATTTGTAATAAAAATGACTGGGCAAAACACAAAACTGTATTTCTAACATTCCTCTTCACTGTTTTGTAAAGAGATTAGAAAAAATGCCCCTGTTATATTATTTCCAAATTATGATAATTAGTAAATTTGTATTTAATCTGCAGTGTCTCACATTAGTATTCAATATTCTTTTAAAGCGATATAATTTTTTAAAAATTAGTGATAGATGACTTGAAATTTTTTTAAGTTTAAATCCTCCACTCTTATTGGTGTCAATGGAGACAGGCCGAAAATGTAGATAATGTTCTTTAAAATAATTAGATAAACCCTATTTATATTTTCAACGTTGCAGATTTTGTAGAAATCTGACGAATGAACTACGGGTATTTATGGAGAATAAAAATTGCCATCGCCAATTGCAAGAAATAGTGACAAAAATAGCAAGTACATTCTTTCTTTTATTATTTTAATAAATTAAATGCAATAGATTGACATTTCAAATTTCTTTAATCTTCATATTGTTTTAAATTACAATTACCCAATATCGCGATAAATACATGAAATCCGTAGTCCGCTGGTGAATTTAGCGATCAGGTGAAGGAAAGGCTGATTGGAATTCCAGAGGACTGGAAATTCTTGGTAACGATAAGGAAACACGAAAAATCAGCAGTGGCAGTAGAGTGCGCTCACGTTTTCCACGCGCAAGTCAAATACCTTTGTTACTGTACTATTAGCATCCTGATAGCGACTCCATTACCACTGAATTAGCATAGCAATAAGTACGGGCGAAACGGGCAGCGTTTTAGTACCCGACAGATCCTCCTTCTGGGGTTTCGCCGGAGCTTTCCTCGCCGCGCAATCTCCCTCAATATCTTGATTGTCCAATAAAACGACGATCGCGGACATTTCTCTCAAACGGCGCATAAAATCTGCTATCTCGACGCGCGGGAAAAAATCACCGGAAGAAGTGAGAAAGATGGAAACCGTGCAGCACGGTATTCTCGAGCCACCGTTGACCACAGCCTCCAGTTACCCATCTCTGCTGAACACAAAGATCTTTGAACGAGCTCGGCCGGCTATTTCGTGGCCTCTCTATCTGTGCCATTGCGTAATCGAGATCGTTTTCGGTGTTTGACTTCGTTTCGGTAGCCGGGTGCTAAAGCATCAACAGACTCTCAATGCGAGGTGAGAATAATGATTTCATTAGAGTTTTATAGGCTCTCGATAACACAGTTTGTCGGGTTTTTTTTGGATAACCCTTTTTATGTTGACCCCTTGAATTACCACTTCCTGCATAGCTACGCTGATTAGAACTTCTTTGTCCTTAATCCCTTACACTCGAAGCTATTTTAATTGAAATCCAAAACGTTTCTTCTGACTTACAGTATTTCCATTTTACATATATGATTTATTTTAGCTCGTTTTAATCAGTTGCCATTTTTGCGAAAATTCTTTCATACAGTGTCCAGTGATCTGGCGCTTCTAATATCTAAACAAAATTACGGAAACAGATTTGATATTGTCATAATTACTTTGGAACGTGATATAGACATTTTTGTGTTGCCTCAGTGTCAGCAATCGAGTGAGAAGGATTAATAATGCACTTAATAGAACGAGACAATTTTTTGTTGGTGCAAGTTGACCGATTTCATATTTTTCATTTAAAAGTTGTGCAACTGAGTAATGCATGAGTGTAAATTCACAGTGAACGTTATCAAATATCGTTTTAGGGGTTGTTTCAACCCCTAATTTTAATAAAATAAGTCATTCCAAGTACAAACTTAGAACTCGTAGACTTCGCATAAATTCTTTGATAATATTTAACCTTTTCATTGTCAGCCGAAAAATTATACTAAGTAAAAGATACTAAACCAGGTTGATATAATTGGATAAAATCTGAGAATAAGCTTATCAAAATTTTGTAGAAAAGAATATTAAAAGATTCATAAAGAAGCTCACTAAAACGTAACAATTCTATTTATCAAAATAATTGATAGTGTACAGATCCACTGAAAGGGTTAATTAGTTCAAAGATAGATCCAGCTGGCGCAGCATCTAGGTCTTCCTGCTTTTCGTAACCAAAAATCTGACGAATCTATATCTTTGCGTCTAGAGTCTTGTATCCTTACCCGAAACATCCCAGAAATTTCATCCGATTATACATATATATGTATATACTGAGTTATAATATACATATACTGAGTTCGTTCAGAAAGTAGTCTCGTGGCTACAGTTTATTATGTACCATCGAAGTACCATGTACTTGAAAAACCATGAGAAATGCGTACATAAAAGTTTTACATTATATACCTTCCAAAATATAAAAGGAATATCTGCAGTAGTATTTTACAAGTTATGTCAACAACCACTGGCTTTTATTTTTAAAAATGAGGATGTTGGCATTATTCCGTTTAAACTTGACCGTCCGTTGGATATTATTAATCCTCCTTTGTTAAATGTTCTTCCCGGCGCCAACGACGATAACGGTATACAATAAGAAATATTTTTGCATAATTCCAGTAAACAATTTTAGTTTGAGGGATTTCTTTTCACCTATAAATAGCAGTAGCATTTAAATAAATATATTGTGAAAGTGGGGTAGAAAAATCTAAATGCCCATTGAAATTACTTTTGAATATATCGACCGCACTGAACGGCACTATCGATAGTAAGAAAAACAATCGATAGTGCTATCGATAGTTCTCCACTTGTACCCTCGGCCCAACCTCAACCCAAAAGCAGGGACCTCGAGTCTCGTGGAGGATTTCTGCGCCAGATTAGCCGTGAAATAAATCGCGAGCTATCTGACGAAGGCTGGCTCTGGCTCGCGGTGATAACGAGGTGTCGCAAGTCAGAAAACCGAGCGAGCCGAGCGAGTAAGCGAGCGAGCGAGCGAGCTCGCAGTTAGGCACACGTGGGCGTATCACGCGGAGGTGTGTAGCCGGTCTTTAGAGGCAGAGAGATAGCCGGCCGTACTTTCGAAAGCATCTGGTTTTCTGCAACCGGGAGGAAACTTCCTCTGGCTCCGAGGGGGCGAACGGCGTCGGGCGGTGGGAGGGGGCCGCGTGACGGCAAACCAGTGCAAACAAACCGGAGGCTCTTAACCGGAAAGAAGAAGCAACAGGATCGAGAGAAAAAGAGAGGGGGCCGAGGGGAGGACGGATAAGCCGTCAGTAGGGTATGCGTGCGAATGTGCGTGGCGGTCGGGGATTCAGGGGAAAAGATCGACAGAATCGATATTCGATTAAACTCTAGTAATGACGATATACGTCTGAGGTATATCGATATATGTATATTAATGTTCAGAATATCGATACACATGATATCGGGAATAAAATATATCGATATCAGTAATATCGGTACGTGTCATCAAATTAAAGTTTTTCGTGATAAATATAAAAAGATTGCACAAATATGTCTGTATAAATATAAAAATTGCGCTCTAAAATGAAATTAATAAATAATATAATTACAAAATAATAAGCATAATTACAAAGCATAGAATATGTTATTTATAACATCAGTAGTAGAGTTAGGATAAGAGACACTTATTTAATTGACGTTATTTCTAATTATCAGCTTTTGACATTATAAGCTGTGTAATGATAATGGAATATCTCGATATAAAAATATCGATATTTGACTTGAAAAACAACGATATTCGGAATATCGGCCCAGTACCGCCATAATTATTTAATTATTCAAGTTCAACTGATTCGACCACCATGTATTCCTTATGATTATCCAGGAATTTTAAATAATGTTGTAAAAAGATATTTTTATCAATAATTCATCAGTAACGATTAATTGGTAAAAGTTATTAGTAATTTGTTTATTAAAAAAATAATTCAGATTCTTTTCATCATTTAGTACATTTTCTTATTCTCTCTAGAACTCTTTCTATATCGAAAACCGGGTCGGTTTTTTGGAGTTAAGAAACCGGGTATTTTGGAGTTAAGAAAGTCTCTAGTTCATTAACTCAACGCATTGTGCACTAAAGAGTCATTGAAAAGCTAATTGATAAGCTTCCCGGCTACAAGCGTTGTCGGAAAGAAGTCTAATAATAGACTTCTGGGATATACAGTGTTAATAATCCTCCAATTTTATTGATGTGAATAGAGGAAGAACGAATATGCGGCTCACGTTACTTAAAATCATTGAAGACAAGTCTTATTTTAAGTAAAGATTAACAGTCTACAGATAACGTACAATTATCGAAATGAATGAATGACCATTAACTAATACTTGCAATTAAAAATTGATGTTGCAAAATAAAAAGAATTTAGCTCTCACTTGTGTATTCAAACAACGGACCTTTCGACTAGCAATATGAATAACTGAATATGTTTAGAATAAATTTTTATTTTCATTATTAAATATTTTCCCACATATTTTTGAATAGAAGCCTTAGGGAATCATGTGAAAATCAAAACAAATTGATTGACTGATGAAATCAATTGATGAAATGATTTAGTTGCATAGGCTGCAGATTTGTATACAAAATAAATATTTTGCGTGAATCAATTGCAAAACGCAGTGACTATGTAGCAAATTCATTGTTTCTTTTATCATTTTAATAGATTAAAAATAATAGATTGACATCAGGTGAAAAAAGACTGATTGAAAGATTGAAAATTCTCGGTATCGTAAAGGGAACACGAAAAATGAGCAAATATCATTATTTCATTATTAATCCTTCGCAGTCGCAGTCATTCTAATTCAAAATCCAACATAGTTTTTTTAACCTACAATATTTCCATTTTATACATATGAAATAGAATTTCGTAATTCATGCAACAGTTACGCTTGTCGCAGTTGTTTTTAAATATGATTAAATTTTATAAGATAAAAATGATTGTGAAACGTGATATAACCATCTTTAATAGCGCATTATAGTCACCACACGAGTACAAAGGGATAATTTTTGCCAATATACATATATTTGAACAGAGATCTTAATGAAACGTGTTAAGCAGAGGGGAGGGATCTGCGACGGGACAGGAACCGCCATGGAAAAACAAAGAGGGAAAACAGAGGCAGAAATTACCGAGGAACAGAATCATGACTCCGTGAACGTGCACGCGCACGCGGGCCTGTGTGCTCGCTTATCTCGTGTTTTATATTGAATGATCAAAGGTAAACCGGTTGTGCTCACGAGTGAGAGAAATAGAATCAGCGAGAAGTCGAAAGGAGACAGATGCCAGAAGAAAGTTGAGGAGAGGGAGGGCACAGTGGCTTATGGAGGGGGTAGATGATGGGGGAGGGGCAACGAGGCTGAGAGGGGATAGGAGAAGGACGGTCGGGAGGGGGAATGAGGAACGGGAGGGAGAAGTTGAAGAAAAGAGAGGAGGAACGAGGAAAAAAGAGTGGGGGCACAGTAGGAGAAGGAGGGGCACGTTCGTGTGTGTATGCATATTAGTAGACTGCGGATCTTTATGCAAAATAATTATTTTCGAGGACGATTTTTAAGGAACAGTAATTAAATACAAACAAAATTGTCCTTTTTGAAAATTTCGATAAGCTGAAAATAGTGTGAGAATATTACAATGACTAAACGATCTGACTAAAAGTATTGAAACCAAGAAATATTTTCAAATACTATTTCCTTGATCTGTGTTTTATATACTTCGTTTAAAATAGTAATTTATTTTTGTATTAAATGAAATACTAGTTGACATAATTCATTTTACAAATATGCATATAAGAAGTATTTAAAAGTATACAGTTTAGAATATGAAATACTCGATTGCAGTTTTAAAGAGTATGCTAAGAGTATATTATTTAGGTTTTGTTGGCAACGTAGTTAAAACAATGCAAATTACCTATTATAATGCCATTTTCAAGACATTTTTATTCAAGTCAGTTTCGTCTGACGATTGTTTGCATCTATTAACTCCTGTATATAATTTTATAAATCTGTCTCGATTGATATCAATAACCGAAGTCTATTGTAACAGACGAATTATTTTTAGCATAGAGTATTTTGGAACCGACTGATGATGATTACACTAACCGACGTGATTATAATAATCGAAATTCTACGGGTGAACCGGATTAATTGGCAACTCCTGCTTTTCTCTACGGGTTTTCTTCCATATCAATGAGAAACAAAGTTTTTAACAAGATAAATATTCTAATTGATTATCAGTTATGGGGATAAGATTATATATTGATGGGTTCGTCGGAGAGCAAAGATTTGAATTACGCAGTCTCCTCCAGGATTAAATTGCTGGGAAAATTAGAACTGAAACTAGAATCTCAATGAAATTGTAATTAGAATCGTAATATTTCGGAGTCGTTCGATTGTTTGGTGATCAAGATTGAATCACTGTCGCGAGTGCAGAGTATGGAGTATCTCGATCACTTTACATTCCCGAGAGTATCGGGCGCAATCAATCTTTCTTCGATACAGTCTACTAATTTTACAGCGCTCTCCAATACACTTCGAATGAGCCGCGACGTAAAAAGACGATGAATTCTTTCGATACGGTTTTCATGTGAAAATACGAAGTTACGCGACCCGAATACGGTATTGGAAACTCTTGTAACGTTAAATTACAAGTTTCCGTGGTGATAGGACGTACGATTACAGAGTAACAAAGTTTCTCAACGAACACCTCTAACAAGATTTCTATCTGATCCTCAACTTGCTTTGGTCTTCTAAGGAAACACAGGTGTCTATTCAAACAAGTATAAGCAATTAACGTTAAATATATTGTTAGTCAAAATGATTGGTCTTACATTCTTTTATTTTAGAATTGTCAAAACTATGAACACTTTTTGTTAACACTATAGCTATTGCACCGGTTGAAATAATCAATTTGATTCTTCTTTTAAGTAATGATAAAATCAATTACTTAATTCGAATATATTAAATTATTATAAAACAGAAGAGGGATCTTATCAAAGCCTGATGGAAAACTAAAGTGTTTAGAAGAAGTACCTCATAAACTATAACGAAGGAAATTGGTAAACAAAATTGTAAACGATCCTAAGCATACTCAATGTGGAATTCACGTTCTAAATGTTTAGCAAAAATAGTGAATTGGAAAAATTCTTAATTTTCTAAAATTTTGTTATTCTTTGTTTGTTTCTCTTCCATCCCGAAAAAAAAACCGAAAAAATACCGTATGTCAAAGTTCGAAAATCAACACGAAAAATACGTGTGGACGTTGAATGAGCATCAGCAACGTTCTACTTTTAAATCGTCAGAATTTCTCGGTAAAGTACGGAAAGAACCGTTTGAAAGTCAATCAATCAGCAATAAACTACTTACACTATAAAGAATAAATGAGTATTCAATATAATTAGACCCGTAGCTCAGAAACTAGAATTAGTAAATCGTCTTTCGCTTAAATCGCGGTTTGTGGCTGGTGATAGAATCGATATTGATATTATCGATGATATTGAATCAATTCGGCACCAAAGTACTTGAGCAATTATAATGATACCAAATAAATATTGTATCGAATACAATGATTCTTCGATACTTTCTGCAAACATCGATACTCGTTTGATACTTCACGAATGAGTCGATAGCTCTTCGATAAGTATTAAAATTATGAATACCTATTCAATACCATACGATATTAAATACACTCGTTCAATGATTCATCGAATTATCTCAATAAACCGAGTTACTTTTTCTTAATTAAACAAAATAGTAGTAAAAATTATTACCATTGTATATTGTATTAGTATTAATACTATCGCTCCATGTGAATTGATACTTTTACACTCCTATTCTTGTAAAAGGATATTTTACAATCGTCAATATTCCCGTAAAAGTATCAGTCGAGTATCGATGTTATTATAATATTGAGAAGGTGTCGATTCTGTTTGACACTTGCTTCTTTGATACAATTCAGTATTAGATCGAAGTTTATCGATGCGGTATCATTGTCATCACTATACGCGGCGGTACGTTCGAAGAAATCCCAGCGTCCGTTTGGGAAAACAACGAAACACTGAGAGATAATTCGTAGCGTGAAGCGCCCCATAAGATTTCCTCGAAGCACCTATTGCCTGATGGTGATTATGAAGATGGTGTCCGGACACAGCCGGGAACACGTGTCCGTCAGGAATATTAGTCGGTGATCTCCGTTAGCCGGCTGTTTTTCGTATGTTACCCGAGCGAGATTTCAATCGGTCAAGGCTGCCACGTTCCCAGGTTGGCTGGGCCAGTCGAGAAACGAAAATCATCAATGATCTAAAGCCGATTGTCTACGGGGCCCGGCGAACAGGTGTACTTTATCTGGAGGATCGAGCCGCGGTAATCTCTCCTCGCGACGAATCTCGTCTGAGATTCGGTGGCGGAATCAGACTCAGGGGCGTCTTTATCTCAGCATCTGGGTCTCCGCTCGCTTACGGTGCCTCCCTTTTCCCCTCTTCCCTCCGTGGATGCTTCGGCATCCTCCGTCCGTGTCTCCCGCCTTCTGTTTCTTCTTCGTCCGAGTCTCACATAAGTACACGCACTTCTAGCAAACGAACGAAGACAATGCGACGCCAGAGGCGTGTTTCGAGTCTTGTCAATCATCGAATCGCTAGAAAGAACTTGGAGACGGCGAACAGTGGAACTAGGCGACGGAGTTGTGTAAAAGTCAAAGAGCTTTTAATAGAGAGAGAATGTATGTAGATAAATGTAGAAACATAGAAAGAACGTACATTTCTGGGCCTTGAAAATTCATGTTAAATTTTAAATATTCTAACAAGATTATGCTTTATCCAATATTATGTACAGTTGGAATCTTTTTAATGACATGTTATTCTCGGTTCTCGTAAATTTTGGCTACGCTAATTTCAAATTCGGTTGCGTTTATTTACCACTTAAATATTATACTGTACCAAAGTAGATCTAGATGTTTGTAATAACTGTATTTTTATAAAATCGGTAAAATAATTATTAGTTAAACGGATTAGACTTATATATTTAGTCATTGAAAATAATACATGGCGATGAGTACAGAATAATTTAAATTGTAATGAAGCTAATGTAAGAGACATGTTTTTTAGAGTTTAGAATCCTACTCTCAGTCTTTAAAAAAACATTAAAGTTAAGGACTTTAGAAATTTGCTATCCATCTCGTACGAAGAAACGTGAAATTAAGGAAAAGCACTTCAAAATTTTATGGAGCTATAATAAATAACGAAGGAGACATTACTAATATCTCTTTGACTTTTACCTAACTAATAAACTAGTATGCTCGTAACTAAGGTCACGAATAACACCAACATTGTTTTCCTGTTCCATTTATAAAAATTTCATTTTGCATAAAAATCCGCAGTCTATTTATGAGAACAATGTGCGAGCAAAATATAGAATAATTTAGACATGAGAAGAACGAAAGTATCTTATTACAAGATCGCGGATCTTCATGCAAAACAAAATTTTTCTTCATAAATTGCAACGAAGAGGAATAGAATAGAATTTTCTTTCTTTGTTTAATAGAATTTGAATTTCACTTTGAATTTCACCAACCTTTTTTGATTACAAATGCATACGATCCGCAATCTACTTATTTTACTATTTTCAATTTATTGTAACTATTGAAAGAAGAAATACATCTTCAATTGACGTAAACAATTTTTATTTTGCAAAAATATCCGCAATTCCGACACGAGTAAATTCAAATTGACATATAAAAAGAGAACAGGAATCGAAACGACTGAAAATCATCTGAATCGGAGGAACCATCTGAGTTCTGTAGTTAAAGTATCTTCAAATGCAAATAAGGGTTAAGAAATAAACAAAGAACTATGGATTAATGAGATTAACTTGCCAAGCCATCGCTAGAGTCTCGGCATGCGTGCGTTCAAATACGAATACACGTTGCGCGGACGAGGAACGCTTTTCAGTATGGGAGTGAGAGCGTGAAACAGGTGTACGCTCGAGAAAGCATACACCTATGCAACAGCGGAGGCTAGCTTCACGAAGCCAGGTGTACAAGAAACGCCCGGAATTCACCGCGTCGAACTTCTGACCCCGAAGCGTTTATTAACCACGATCCATTGCTCAATGCGAGCCGCGTGTCCCGTCCACGCCGCGCGTCACATATACACGGTGTCCCAGATTTTTCTGATTGGACTGCGTCGTCCTGTTCTATTCGTAAAATTGCAAAAAAAAAAACAAGGAACAAAACTGGTCCTATTTTTAAAAAACATTTTAATCGAAGCAACCCCTAATCGTACATTGAGTCAGACTCATCTTTAAACTGTGGATCTCAATGCTTTTTTCTTTAATAATTTCAACTTGTTGAAAAATCATATATTCTTTCTATTTACAATGAGATAACTTTTCAATTTAAAAAAGGAAGTCGACAGTAAAATTTTGGAAACTATGCTATGTACAAGAATAAGTAAGTACAACGTCTTTTGGGTCCCTTAAAACTTTATAATTTCTCTATTTACTAATTTTTAATTAGATGTATAATTTAAAAGTTATTTGAGCTGTATAAACTACGCGACTCACCCTGCATTTTAATTACTCTTAAATAAATCGAATCTTATCGTTGTTAGAAAACAATGTACTTTTCGCTGATTTATATTATAATCACGAATAACGTCAGAATTGCATGGTATGTACAAAGAATTGTAGAATTTCTGAACTTTACCAAATATGTAGATTGAAAGTCTACGTTTAAAATATGATTTAATAATGTTACAAAACATTCTGAAACAAAAATCTAAACATACGTTGAAAAGCAATTGTACATTGTTCTAAAGAATGATTGAATACCATAGAAAAAATATTCTAAAATATTTTACAGATTAGGGTTAATATTTTGATCAGTAATCACTGGATTCATTGACCCAATTATTTGATGTATTTGTAATGTATGTTTAATGTATTTCAAATGATTTGCAGAGATTATTGAATCTTTCTAATAATTTCACTCACCTGATCGATCTGCTGGATGTACCGACAGATACAACCCTTTGTTTCCCTCGGGGTTGTTTACCCAGTGCTGAAGAGGCTCGCTAACATTTAATGTCAGCCATCTCTCTTTCCCCACGGTTGTGTTAACTGCGTCCACGTATTGCAGTTCCTTCGTTCTGCAACAGGCAAAACAATCTTTTATATACATATATGGAATGTTCATGGAAATGATTCTACGAACGATAATCGTTAACACTCGGTCCCAGAATACAAATATCATTATTTCACTATTTAGTCTTTTTACGCGCAATTTAATTTTTCTAGAAGGTCTATGGACAGTACTATAATATATACGTTGAAAGAAAATGATAAGTAAAAGTACAAATGACTGAGTTAGAATCATAGTGGCGTGAATTGCATTCTTGAAAATTTTGACGAATGTCTTAAAATGCATCCTATACATGACAAAATATTAAAAAATACAATTCAAGTAAATTATAAGGTTACTATAAATTAACTTAACTCCAAATTATGTTAACAATAAATTTGGTCAGAAAACAATACACATGTTAATGCACAATAACACCTCTTGTTTCTCACGATAAGAAAAATGTGACTATGATTCTAACCCTCTCAAATGATCCCAATTATACTTAGATATATTTTTATCAAAATGGTCCGTCGTTTGTGTGTTAAAAGTTCAATTCTCAGGGGTAAGAGAAAATCCTATCGATGTATTAGCATTAAATTACTTAATAGAGGGAAAATATTTTAAGTTCTCTGTTATTATATGAAATCACTAAATTGCAGATTTTATGCATTTGTAACAACACTGAATCGGTGAAATACGAAGCAAGGAAAACATTAAAACAATTAACCATAATATCGTTGAGAACTTACTAATTAAGTTATTAAGATATAAAATACGTTTTAATTTTTATTTTGCATAAAAGTCTACAGTCTGCGCATTCATTGATTTTTGTTCAGTAATTTTACGGATATTCGATTTCGGTAAAGAGTGTTGCAAATGTTTGTATTAGTCTAAATCTACTGTACTAGATTTTGAGAATCGTTCAATGCCGAATCGTATCAGTGCTGCAGAAAACAGTAAAAACAAATGGTGCTGTGTAAAACCGGGAGATGAATATTTTTTAACAAAACGAACCATTTGATATGGAGCCATGATTGACACTACCTCGCTAACTCAACCCGCAGGCTGACAATAAGTTGCAAGTGTTGCAACGCATTAACAGCTAAAAGCCACTCACGGTGCTCGCTCGTTGTAACAAATATCACCGCGATTTTCCGCGCATACATTAGGAAAACCTCGCGTCGGTAATTACGTTAACACGTAGTTATGTGGATAACGCACGGCAGATACTCGTTACGCGGAGATTGTTACGGTGATCAAAACAAATACGTTCCTCGTAAGCAATAGTGCTTGCTACAATTAGACGGTAGACATTCACTCTAGAGAAAAATGCAAGTAGAAAATGAGACACCAGAATCTGTGCCTAAATAAAGTATAATAGAATACGTCTACAAAAATTAGAAGCTGTTAAGCTGAAAACAATGTTGCAAAATATGGGAAAAATGTATGGAAACAAGAAAAATTTTGACTTCTACAGAGACATAACTCCTAAAAACTTACGCTTCTCTATTACCATTGTCATTTAAGAAAACAAATACAACAGGTTACTAATTATTGGACTGCGGATCATTACGCAAATTTTCATATATCATTTTACAAAAATTAGAATTAAAGAACAGTTTTCATCATTATAAAAAGAAAGCCAAAATGCTATTCGATTTTATTAATTTATAAATTCTCTCGTGTTTAAAGGAAATTCATATAATGCACTAATCATTAATTATCGAGTTTCTGAAAGCAGCAAACACTTTATTTACCAGCGGTTTTTCAACAGCCTTTTTAAAGTCGAAGATCACCTATTGGGAGTAGTTAAAAAAAATTGTTCAAACGAGACAATCATTTCAGCCATAATCCAACAAATTACATCGACCAATATAAAAGTATAAATATAATATTAATACCTATAAAAGGATAAGTATAATATTAATATTCTTTTAAAATAATTATTTGTAAAATAATTACTGAGCTTTCCTTAGGGGAAGTTATGTTTAAACATAACTCATTCGTTAAAAGACCTATGAACAGGCTTCTAAATAAAGTGTTAATAACGTCGGAAACAATTTCCAAATTAACATTTAATATGGAAAATCATTGCTCCATTTTATAGGTATTCGAAATACACGAAGCGGAATCTCGTGACCGTAATTTACGGCAACGTAGTCGTGCACGAGAGCAACTATTTCCCTATTTATATTCTCGCGGCTGTGCATCGTCTCCGTGATATGTAGGAATGCATCGTCGAGTCGCGCAACAAATCAACAAAATCGATCAATAGGAAACCACTGAATCTTACGTAACGTATCCAGCCGCGATACACAACGAGATCGGCGGTGTCGCGATTCTGTGGATCGGCGTTGTCGCACAGTGATTCGGATCGAAAAATTCAGTGGCATTTTGCTAGAACTTTCGCACTACAACGAGCCTCAAAATGAAATTGTTTACTTGAAAACATAAAGACGTTTTTGCTTTCTAAAACGAAACGATTTACCTTGTGTTTCCTCGTTGATTACACCAAATTTTAAGCAACATTTCGGGAAATACTCATGGAATTAATATTTCTTTCTTTCTGAAGGAATTACTCATGTAGCAAACATCCATCATTACCATCAATCCATTGTGCATTAATTTTTTTTAATAAATTGTTAATTCAAGGTATGGATTCTTGGCACAGTTAAATGCTGTTCGTTAACTGTTTCCGATTAGTATACCCGTTACAACACAATATGCTGCCATTTCTACATGACGAATATACTCATCAAAATTAACTAACTAGTTAAGAAGAATATATATTTAAATATTCTCGATTAAATTATATATTTTATGAAATCGTCGAAACACAACGCGACAGAAATCAAACATGTTTTAATCTCTTTTCAAAGAGATTACATAAAGAGAAATCGATAGAAAATATTAAATAACTTTATCAAAGTATCATAAAATTAAGTTTATTCGGATTGCAATTTTTAGTGAATTTTATTATTCAGAAAAGTAATGAATACACATATACACACACTGTCATGCATAATTTTACGAAAATTAGAATTGTAGGATAATTTCTTTGTTCAACTAAAAAATTAGCCATTGCAAAAATAAAATAAAAATACTACTAGACCTTGTTGATTTGTACGTTTTCTTGTGTAAAGATCCACAGTCTACTAATCAAAATTGACAAGAAAACGTTGATTTTTCAATAAAACGTTAAATCCTTCGATTCGGACTACTGTGCGTCGTGACTCGGCAATTCGCGGGAATCTGTCGCCGCGTTAATAAAGATTTCAACGAGACGCGTCAATCGTTGTTCATTCAGCCTGTCTACTTGTCAAACGACGTATTTCGAGATTTTTTTCTCATTCTTTTCCTCCCAGGATCGATTAGCGGTCCCGTAATTGAATAATCGAGGAAGCATTAGCAATTGTACACATTGAGAGACGAATATCCGACAGGTTACGCGTTGGTATTCACCCGTGTGGAAGTTGTGCGCACTATTTGCTAATAAACACGTTATTTTTTCCTGACATTCTTTTTCTGTGAATCATGCGGCTTGCCTTTGTATCAATGGCTTTACGAAACGTCTGTCGATCCGTGGTAACGCGATACAGTGGAACTTCATTAGCGTAACTATCAGGGAGATCTCGATGTTTGGATAATAGAGCGGGAGCTTTCTAGGATAATTAACCAATCGACATACAATTTAACTAGTTAACAAAACCCGCATGACACTAAATTAAAAATGAATAATCTTAATCAATATAAACTTTATTAATACTAAAACCTCTAAACCAATCGAAATTTGTCGCATTTTTCTTTCACATCTTTGATATTATGAAAATGTTTCTATGAGAAATTTATAAATGAACGTCTCTACTACTGCATATATTAGGGTGGAGCCTCGATAACTCGAAAACTTCTGTAGGACGAAAATTTTCTTCATTCTTTTCTTCGTAGGTCTAGTGTTCAATTTTAAACTATGTTTAATGTTATATTCCTGTGCAACTGTGTTTCTACCACTAATGGAATCATATAACGATAATTTTCTTTTCACGATGATATGAAAAACGGTTTAAAAATTGGTTTACATTTCTGAAGTAACAATCATGGATAAGACTTATTATATGTTATGTAGTCGGTCGGGATCTTTTTTCTCGTGCGGTGAAATTTTCTTTTACGTGTCGGCGTAAAAGAAGTATTTTAAAAGATTAATACGGTGTAAAAGAGGTATTTGAAAAGGTTAATAAAGACGGTGTAAAAGGAGTCTGTAATTTTAGAAAATTAGTACAGCCTATTAAAGAAGTTTTTCAATGACTATACTATATCCAATAGATGCACGACAATTTTCCTCTAAATAATAGTGGCAATCAAATAGTTTGATCATAGCACTTGAGATAACCTGTTCAATTAGGTATAACGATGTTTAACAAAAAAACTGATGGACAAGAGTTTAAGTGCACCTAAACATTGCAATTTTCTTCTACATAAATTTTAACCTGTTCCTCGCGATCGACATTAAACAGACAGCTTCAACTGGCTGCTAAAAATTCGAATTTACATCGCTCATTTGTAATTCTGGGTCAAACTGAACCCACACAAGTCTTGTCTCCGATGGTCGAATATATGCATAATACTTACAATTTCTCCATAATAAATCCTTGTACAAGCATAATAAGAAAATGGATTTAAAAGTTCTTTTATTAACAATTTTAACAAATATGGATAACCTTTTAATATACAATTAACCATTTTTAAATGGACGGTATAATTTCAGTCACGTTCAGTGCGCGAATAAAAAGATTCAATGTATTAGATATGTATTTACACTATAAAAAATATCAGTATTTAAACCTGGGATGGTTGTTATTAATCACCCCACACATATTTTACTATAAAATTTGCCTTTGCTGAGAAGAAGAATTTAACGTATCTTCTCAAAACATTTTTTTTATTTCCCATAAAATTTACAATCTGCCTACCAGAAATAAGTAAACTAATTGCTTAGTCATTAATAATATGTTTGTGTTCGTCCGCTAATTCAAACCAATTAAATTAATTACACTCATCAAAGTTAATATAACGATTCGAGTCTATTTAGGTAAATTTGTTAAACTCCGGTAGTTTGTTGCGTTCTAACCATCTCTAATCGGTTTTTTCATCTAACAAGTTTGTTACTATTTTATTTCGATAATAACTCAAAACATATGACGAATTTCGCATTTAATACTATTCTACCGAATTCTAAAAACAGCTAGCGTGTATTACTTTGTAACAAAGAAAAGACTGTGTGTTGCATAGATGTTTCACCATTTTTATCATACAGTATTCTTGAATCAACAGAATTCAATTATTTCCTATAAAAGAGTCGAGCGGTCAGTCGAGCGTTTAGCGTAAAGTGTAAAATCGGTGAAAGCCAAGGGAGGATCTCTTGCGTATTAGGGTGTCGTAGATCGTTCCGCAGAGTACAGTGTTCTTGCCGGCCTCGTTACAAGTAGCAGAACCGCCGTGAAAAATCCTAAATCCGCGATGTGTCTAAAAGCACGGGACCCTGAGGCTCGTTACAGTAAATGTCACTGTCTGACTTTCCTGAGGCGAGGCGAAGCGAGACGAGGGATCGTTATCGAGGGCCAGAGAGACAGCTGACGGCGGTATCGTGTCCCCTACCACCACGGGGGAACACTTATGGAAACCTGCGCGCACACGTAAGAAACCAGAGTCGCCAGCTTGTCTCGGCTGGATCAGAAGGCGGAGGAGGATAAGGAGGCGGAGGAGGATGCGTCACGCATCAACTTTGACGGAAGAAGAAGCTCGAGAAGAAAAGGAGAAGAGCACGATGAAGAAGGGAAAGGTGGAGGACGAAGAAAAAGAGACGATCGCGAGAAGAGGAGGACGAGGAGGAGGACGAGGTGGAGGAAGAGGAGGAGCGGAGCTGCTGCGTGCATCTAACTGCGTAGGCACACCAAGTAACTCGTGCTCTTAACTCGGACCTCCGAGAGCCCGTCTCCATGGCTAATTTACCTCAATTTACGGAATAGCGTTTCCTGTCGGGGTCCGTATATCGGTCAGGTCGCGGTATCAAAGTCTTAGGAGGTATCGCAGACAGGGATGGCTCTAGACACGCTGTCGCCATCCGCCTTGGCTGGCCAGCCACGTGGACTCGAAACCGCCAGCCTCTGCCCGCTGCTCAAACCGTTCCACTCGTTTTCTTAATCCTCCTCGACACGTTAGTTAGGCGAAGCGAAAACAGTGACCTAGCAATTGTTTTTCAGGGATTCAATGGATTGTTAATCCTTTATGTACAGTCTGTACGTGGCACCGGCGAGAGCCATATTGTTTAACCATTTTATAAATTCTCACGTATAAGCTTAAAAATCATTTTATTATTATGCAGTTTGATTTGAATTTTTTCAACACCGTATGATAGTTTATTTATTACGTTTATGATAGCGCAATGGAAACTCTGATCAATCGTGCTCTTTATATAATATATATAATTTATATACAATTTTATAGAACCTCATATGATTTATAAAATGAGTGGAATGTAAGTCCGAGTAATTGTGTAAACATAATCGTACATGATTGTACGTGTAAGCGTAAGATCAAAGATAGATATTTCTTGTAGTATATTTTTTATCAGTTTCATTTTCGGATATTTTGAATTTAGCTGGGTTTTAATTTTTTTTTCTGTTTCAGTTACTGATGTTATAGAAATGTTTTTATCAAAAACTTTCCGGTGAATCTTTTTATTCAAATATATAATCAGACTGAAGATTTTATACATTTATGACGAAACTAAGAATATGAAATACAAAAACCGTGAGGGTATCAGAAGAATTTAAGAATCTGGATACACTATCATCAATTGATCAAAAGTATTAAAAGACGTAGATTTTTATTTAAGACTTGCGCGTAATAAGATCGATTATTTCGAAACAACGTTTCTGTTACAAACGCATGAAATCTGCAATCTAATTGTTATTAATATAATAGATAATGTGGCTAGAGGTAATTCTAATAGTACAATCAGGCCTTTTCCAGTAGCTAGCCTTTTATTGCGCCAAGCATATTGAACATACAATAGTAGCAGTGTATTACGTAAAGATAACTCCTTTTTCCATAAAACGAACAAAAGACAATTCTCAAGTGGCGCTGTCTTCTATCGTTGCAAATATTTCTGATAACAAGTAAAACATCGTTCAACAAATACTTTTATTATGATTCTATGATCTTCAATTATCAAAATGAATTCTGGTCATTAATAATGGTCAGTATGACAAATCATTCATAGCAAAAGTCATTTAAATGATTGACATTAATTCTTATGCAACAACTTTAAAAATTTCTCTTATAAGTATCTTATAAAGATGATGATATTCTTGTATTAAGAGATTAAAAGGAAACCATCTTATTAACAGTCTTTAAAAATCCATTGCAATCAAAACTGAAAAAATTTTCATTTTTAAATGTATTTTCAGGCAATGACAGAGAGAAAGAGAGAGAAAGCTGCCGCCCGGTCCCTTCGATTTCCACAAATATTTGTGCCCGAAGTTGAAGTTCACGCCGGCTTGGCCAGATACAAGGCTGCGATACAGACGGATCTGACTAATTCGTATCATATTAACGGGTCTCGATCCAAGATCGAATTCGATAGGAATATGGTGTAACCACGGTGTCGGTGTTTCTCGAAAAAGGAGTCGGCCTGTGTTCGTGGTAGTTCTGGGCCCGTATACGAACGAAGGAGGCAGAATCAAGAAAAGAAATGGTGGGTCCGGTCCTCCGAAGCTCTCACAGGTAGAACAAATACCTGGGATTTTTTCGGCGACTTAAGGACTGCCTAATTAGGGGCACGATGACGATGTCAAAAACCACGGACTCTGCCCGAAGGAACACCGAAATTGGTCTAGCCAGCCGACTCACCGAAACTGGACAAAGATCAGCCGGAGGAGGGTACTGTTTCTCCCCACAGTGCTCGAGAATCTCCAAGCGGTAGTTAAAGGTCACCTAGAAACTATCAACCACCCTCGCCGACCATCGTTCTGCAGCTCTGCAGGTAGAATTCCCAGTACCTGGGCGAGTTTCCCAAGAGGCACGGTCTAATCGCTGACACGACAATGACATTAACGTAGAGGAATCATCACTAGCTGACCGGATGCGAAAATCTACAAGGTAAGTGACCCCTTTGCTAAGTACACACGGCCCTCTTTTAACACGGCACTCCGAAAACACGGTGCAGAAATTGCTACTGTAACATTCTTTCCGTGTAACGCCTGCTCGACACCTTGCCCGGTGATTTATTTCACTGCTACGGTCGGCCAAGTTTCTTTATCTTTAATCATTCTCCATTGGTGGACTGCGGATCTTAGTGCAAATAAAAATTGACGTAATTATTAGTAAGAGTCGCATTAATATTCGCATAATTTTTTTCAAGAGTAGAACAAGTTACTTGTATATTTTTACTAGGTAATGTTTACAATAAGATCTTCTTTCAACATTGCAATTGGTCAGAGTAAAAAAAGGAATAAGAAACTCGTGTTTTTTAATTTTTCATGTGAGCTTATATCGAAAATGTAAAAACTACTTTTTGTAGATCCCTGCAACTTATGTTCATGCTGAAAATGTTATCGAAATAAAATTCCGAAATCGTGAAATAACGAGACTGAGAATTTGCAGAAAAATCCGCAGTGTAATCATTAGTTACGTTTTAGTAGTCTACGTAAGCAGATTCGTATAACATATTTGTGTAAAGAACGTGAAGCAGTAAAAGCTTCTTCCAATGAGTACAGTTGATTTTGTATAACTTCGATAATGGTTTATATTATTTAGTATTCTAAAATGTGTTTATATTACGAATACGTTTATCGATTTGTCTGAGCTAATTTCGCTTGTCTGCAAACATCAAATTATTTCACACCGAAAGGAACAATTCCTTAACATTTTAGAATTTATTTATTCTACAGTCTAATTTCTATTCTATTCTATTATGGTCTTTTAGCCAACGAAAAGAATTTTTCCATTTCAATTGCGAGAGAACGTATAAATTAACAAGGTTTAATAACATTTTTCTATCATGTTTATAAAGAGTAAGGTTTCAGTTGAATAAGGAAATTTTTGTTTAATTTTAATTTAAAAAAAAAGATAGCTTTGAAATATGACAATGTTTGACAAAATGGGAGACAGTGCTCAAAACGCGAGAATTGTTGCTCGTTTGAACGTGGTCGTTGCACGTGTTGCAAGGAATTCATCAGATTTTGGCTTTGGCTTCGTGTTGGGATACGGGAATACATTGACGATCGCACGTCGGATAATTCGTTGGCGTTCCGGTGATACGCGAGCGGGCAACTCGCGGCAGGAATCATTAGCAGGCTGATGTACGGATAGTCGGACAAGAAGGAACTGAACAGGTTCTAATTGCGCCGGCAGCAAGCGAATACTGTTTCAACACTCACCCGTCTTCGGTTCTCAGGACACGGTACGCCGTGATCATGTACGAGCCACGGTTTCTTCGATTCTTCACGTCCATGCTGCGATAGAGCCTGAGCTCTGCACCAATTATGTGTTCCCCAGGTGGTACCTCGGAGACGTCGAACCAGAGCCTTTTACCGCGCTCATGCCTCACTCCGGGAACATGATGATCTACGAATCGAGAAAAACCGTCTCATTAAAGCTCGGTGCAGCGCCGACTGAATGCGACGCGAGTGTCGAACGGCAATTAGCCTCCTCGCTCTGACAATGAGTAAATTGTGGCTGCTCGTTAGACGGTCGCGATGCCACCGCTAATCACAAAAATCAATGGAAATGCGGAGAAACATTTCTCTCGCGGGATAATCGATCTGCGTGGAACAGAAGAGTTGACGATACAATGCCTTCGTTCTAATTTCAGGAAAGCCATTTGATCAAGAATACAGAGAGGCTACATTTCTCTTTATCTTTCTACTGTCTTGAATTGCAGCCGTCTTCGCCGCTTAGCTGTTCTGGCCAAGTATACTCCTGATAAGACAAAATGTTGCCATTTCTTTATGACGAGTATACTCGTCATAGAACGAATTGTTACCATTTCTTCATGACAAGTATACTCGTTCAAATCAGATAATTGGTTAAGTGTCGTATTTAAACGAAATATGAAGAAAATTAATATAATTACAGTAACTTACACAGTTTTCAAGGAGATTGCAACATTTAACTGGTTAAAGCATGCTTAGAATAGTGTCCTAAAATATTTTAGGACACTTAGGTTATTTCTTAGGGCACTGACCCAAAATATGTTAATTTTTCTGTAGATCTTTATGAAACATGTGAAAAGTTAAATTGATTGTTTAAAATTAGATAGTTGAATATCTGAATATTCTGGGGAGTTTACCTCGTTCATTTATTTATTTCTTATGTATTGAAAATAGTATCAATGTTCTCGAATTCTTTTAATTTCTCTACCGTTTTAACTAAATCTCATTTAAATCATAATCATTTTGTCATAAATAGACTACGGATTTTATGCACTTTTTTACAGAAATGAAAGGATGAAAAGACAAAACTGTGAAGAGGAAATGAAAGAAGAAATATATTTTCATGTAATTTCCATTTTCGACAGTCGATTTGAAAGATTTCTATTTTGCATGAAGATCATTAGTCAAAGTTGGGCAAAAAGTAATCTGATTAATGGACTGTAAAATTGTCAGCAACTTTATCTTTTCTTGAATCATTTTAATGAATTAAAGATAATACATTGACGTTTTAAAATGCTTTCAATTTTTAAACCATATTAAACTGTAATTAGTATCCAATTTTGCCATAAATGCATAAAATCCGCAATCTAGTGATTAACGATTAACAATTATAACTTGTGACTTATCATAAAACTAATTATAATAATTTATGTAACTACTTCATAATAACGTATAATGACGTATAATATAATACCTAAAGAGTTATAATCGTTAATTATTAATCACACTTTTTACCCAACTGTGCCCAGTAATCTAGTCAAATGTGTGACTAAAATTTGCAATAGTTTCTTAAAAGTCACTAGTATATATATATAACACATTTAATTGAGAACGCAAAGAACGACCGGATGCTATTAAAATACTTCGTCTAGTACATTAACATAAAGTACTACTGTTACCATTATCGCATTGCTTTAACTAGAATCTCTCGAAGCAGAAATTAGTGTACATTTCGGTTTTTAAAGGAAAAAGGCTCTTTCTTATCGTGTCTGAAGCTTTCGGGTGACAGGAGGCTGTAAAACACGGGTTAATGGAACCGTAAATACTGCGCCAGCAGGAAATAAGCGGGATATTTGTGTGTACTACGGATATCATACTATGGTGACCGAAAAGCTTCGGAGTTTTTTTGCTCCATCACAATTACTGAATTCCTTAGATCGAAGCTCTGTTCTCATTAGCACACAGTCATTTACAATTCGTTGAATTTATTTAACCGCACGCAATACGTTTCCTTTTACAGTATACTATATAGTAGTATCATAGTATACTATATAGTTCTTATATAGTAGAGAAAATTTATATTTTCTTCGATTTAAATTTATTGTATTAAAATTGACTATATTTAAATTGGTATTGAGAGTTTTTGCTTATGAATAGATTGAATTTAATCTCAATTTCAAAGAACGGATTATCATTCGTAACCAGTATAACGCGATGTCATAGCGTAAAGGATTAATCTCAACCGTAGAATTATCTTTTATACAACTTGTTTCAAAATCGACCCTTTTTGCTTCGCAGCGAAAAGTTGTATTATCGTGTATAAAGTAACGTAAATTAGTGGCTTTTTACTTGCTGATTATTTTGTCAAAACATTTTGCAAAACACTTTCCTGCTGTGATGGAATATTACCCTGTTAACAGGTTGAGTCACCCACTAATCTATTAATATATTTTCCACTAACCTGACATATTGTGCTTTAAAAAAAAGCTATACTTATAAAAAAAAAGTCTAAAACAGTGCTCGGGTATGTACGAACTGGGTAGTAAAACAGCTCTCTTACGATAATACCATTAAAGCAAACAAATCAGTGACAAAATTAATCAGTGAAGACGTTAGAAGAATATAAAACCCTCGCCCACTATTTTAAATGTACCAACAATGTTAAAAAGAGAAATAAATCTTCGTTAAAATTTTGGTTGTGCAATTTTGATATATGCAATTGTTATTTTATAAAAAAGATCCACAGTCTGCTCGTGGGATACCTGGACACCCAAGTACCTCAGCCGTTCAGTTGAACCCACGAATTGCACCCTGTAAGCCAGTCCAAATACCACATTCGGCCGGCTAGCAACCCCAATCCCGGTGGGCACAGCTCGCTCTTAGCAAAGCGCGGTTAATTTCATCCTCCACGGCGACGGACCGGTAAATCAATTTTCTGCTGGCCCGAAACAATGCTGCTCGTTCCGTTCGTATCTTAATCCTCGAGAGCATCCACCGTTAGGGTGCACCATCGTTGGGGTAAGAGCATGGCCAGGAAAAGATCCAATAAGAAAGAGTGAGAGAGAGAGAGAGAGTAATAGAGAAGGAGAGAGTGAGCTAGAGGGACGGAGAAAAAGAGAGAGAGAGAGAGAAAGCGAGAAAAAGAGAAAGAGCGAGAGAGAGAGAGAATGAGAACGATGGTCAGCAACCCACGACACCGACACCGATAACCAGCTCTCCTCCCGTTCCGGCACGAGAGATCGATAAGAGAATTGTTACCCTCGTAAATGAGAGGGGCCCCGGCCAACGAGTCGTGGACAATTCGCAGCGTGAAATCGTCCTTTTTTCTGCCGTCAAAGCGAGCGCCTCGCCGCGAGCGAAAGGGAAGCAACGAGATCGAGGAACGGAGAGAGAGAAAGAGACAGCGGGATAGAGTCAGTGGGGTTCCCTTCCTCCAACGGTGGACCCGTGGGCCCTTAAGTAATGCCTAATGCCTCTCTCGAGGAGCGGTCCGACCGAGTCCAAGTGGGGAGGGGAAGGCTAGAATGAGGAGTAAAGCGAACGAGAGCCGAAAGGAGAGTCGCGGGAGGGGGCGAGGGCATAAAAATTTGTTTTGTTTTTCTGTGGAACGGTCGCATTCCAACGGCACCTGATTGCCGCGAGCCGAGCTGGACCCCTCGGCTCTCGGGGTGGTCCCGAATAGCTTGGGACCATCCTGGACCGCTCCACGACCGACTGGACTTTTGTTTTTTACCCCACCAGGCCTTCTACTTCTCTACGTCCTCGATCCCCGTTCCGACAGTCCTTTCTCTCTCCCTCTCTATCCTTCACTCGGGCTGCGTCCTCTTTCATCCCGTGGCCAGGTCTCCCGGTACATCTACAAACCGTCCGAGCTTCCTCTCTGCTCCTCTCGCGTAACAGCACGCGAGAAACGCAGAAACAGAGAGGGAGAGAGAGAGAGAGATAGCCAAGAGCCTCCTCTTTTCTCGTAGAACGGGGAGCGGAGCGTTCTTGCGATATTTTCCTGGAAATATCCGTGAGCTGTTCCTCTCCTCGGTCTCGAGAGACGAGGATCCGCGCCGTGCCGCCGTTTCAACGGACCCGATCGACGAATCAGCCGATACCCGACGTCCTGCCTCGGCGACCAACTCTGCTACCCACCGTGACTCTCGCTGGATAGATTATTGGTTCGAAGTAAAACACCGGCTAGACGACTCTTTCCGATGATTGGAGCAGAGACCGTGGGAAAATTGCTGCGCCAACGACCGTCAATGGGTACCCGTTTTCCGGTCCCGCGCAACCCGCAACGCCGGTCGGTCGGCCTATTTGCGCCTCGACTACTTGCACGATCTCCGACCGCCGCTTTCTTGGGTTTACCAAAGCTTCCCTTCCACTTTAGGACCGTTTTCAACACCTCAATCGCTTCGAGGCTTTCGAATTTTATCGATCATTCGTTGGTTTTTATCTCTCGCGAAAATCAGTTCGCTCGGATAATAGCATTGCGATTGTTCATTCGTATATGTTGGGAGGATGTTATTATTTAACGACGATTTTGTTAAATTGCTGCAGAGAATTTTTATGTGGCGCGGAAGAACAATTGTTTCGTTTGATCAACAATGTATTAACATTAGTTTGTAATGCGCAAGTGAAACATAGAGCAGTGGTAACACGAGAAATATTTAACATCACAGTAGGGTATCTTGTATCGAACGAATGCTACAGCAAGCAGTTCTTTTAATCAAATTCTCTCCTTCCTCTTTTTTATAATTCTATGTAAATTTATAATAACAAGTTAAATTTATGGTATTGATATATTTGTATGTTCTTATATATTTTTCTTTCTTAAGAAATTTATCCTATTTTCTGTGAAATCATTGTATTCAGTAATAATTAGATTGCGGATTTTATGCATTCATGATAAAAATGATTAGAAAAAATATGAAGATGTGAACACATCGGAACAATTTAATAACATTGTTATTTTCTCTTCACTGTATTAAATTGATTAAAGAGGAAATACATTTGTATCTCATTTTCTATTGTGTTAAAAAGTTTTTATTTTGCGTTTAGTAATCAGTGTGCCGCACATTTGGCAATCTTAAGTAATAGTCGGTGGTTTTCGAAATTTGTTCATCATATCATAAACCGAAAGAATGTTAAATTTTAAATAGAAAAATACAAGCCTACGTTGATTCTAAACTTAATCTTAAAATCTCGTTAACCATTAGGTTTACTGCCAACATAAACTTACGATTTTCTACTTAAAATTTAACATTCTTCCGATCTCCAATGATAAATACATTCCTTCCTGGTATTAAAAAAGAGCCGACTATAAAATTTCGAAAACTAAAATAAGATAATACGTTCTTAATTGATGTTTCGCATAATGTCATTTCACGCGTGTTCACGTCTGTGTCGTACCGTAGTATGCATATTGTCAAACATTCTATCCCCATCGATTGCAGCAAAACGTAACCCTGCACCATGTCACTCTGCTGGTTTTCTACGGATTTCTTCTGCTGGATTCTACGTGTATCTAAATAATCAAAATTGCGACATCTAGCTACAGATGAAGAACTAGGACATATTCCAGAATGGCTGTCGGATGCAAAAAAAATCGGCAAAACGGTTCGCCGCGATCTTAACAATGATTCGAAAGCAGTGCGCACCAAGAGTTAATAAAGACCGACACGCAAGGCGGTCGAGATGACCGGGAGGAAAGCGAGAGGGGTAGAAGAGAGAGGGAGAGCCTAAAGTGAACAGCCGTCACAGAGACCGGGCCTAATCATTAGTCTAACTACGAGAGGATAGAAGAGCCGGGCTCTCGGCGCATTCGCCACTTTTATTCGGCGCAGAAAGGCCGAACGGTCCATCCATCTCTCGTGTTTCCACTGGTTCTCGTCCTCCCTTCCCGTGGGCCCGTGGGCCCGGTCCTGGAAGGAGTCGCCCTCGGCGCTCGAAGATAGATAGATAAGGAGGGAAGGAGGTCCTGGGCATAAAGGAGCAAAAGGAGCAGCCAGGACGAGCCGGGGCACCCAAGTTGAGACATTTTTACCTGCCCGCGGCTTCATGTGGGGAGAGATATTGACTCGTCTTCCCTGTTCGGGTATCCGCGCGATTTGGCGGAACGGAGAGGGCGCACGGGGAAACTTTGTATAATATATAGGCCGCGCCGCGAGTCCCACACGTACACGCGTCTGGCCACACGCACGCGAAATCCGTCCAGATGCGCGTACAACCGAGGATCGGGCCCACGCCGCGCCGCGCCGGGCCCATAAATCGGGCGATGCTTTTTAGGGGATTACAAGAACCCTCTGACAAATCGAAAGATCATCCTCGACTAATTACAAGGTCAATTAATAGGTTTCTCCGCCGGACGTAGACAGAGCCGTTCGCTTCGAGCATTTTCTTAACACCACCAGATTCGTACGTTTCCGGTGATCTCGACCACTCTGAAGAAATTTAAATATATTCTATTCAGTTCGTCGTGCAACCGTTTAAATTGTCGAGCAGTATGTATCTCCTTGTCACTTAAACGTTTAAGAAACATGAAAATATGTTTTATCAGCTGTGTCGTTGTCAATTAATTTATTCTCGAATTTTTACCAAATTAGGGTGATCTTTTCGATGAAGAAACATTTACCGTATTATTAACTCGGAGAATTGGAATTACAAAGTAATTAAATTATGTTATAATTCAATCACATTATTATTTGTAATTCAGATCTTTATTCGATTAAATTTTCTCTTCTTTTTTTTTAATAATATCGTGAGTATTAATGTGTGGCATATACATATATAGAAAAATTGACGGAGAGTGATTGGAAAGATTCAACGACTGGCACACGGTAATTAATTTCTCATCTGTTTATGGACATCAAGAATTCGTTCTAATGATGATTCTTATATTTTTTTTTTTAAATATTTTATGTTTCTTATACATCTGAATTATAAAATTTGAAGTAGAGCGATATAAGTAAAAAATCTATTGAATTTGTTTCTTGTCTTAGAAAGTTTCTATCGAGGTATCGATTTTTATTAAATACCGCTAGCAGTCAGAGTTTTCACTTCGATGTACATCGTAACGCGAAAGCGAGTGATTTGCATAACATTTTAATAGGCTTGCGCGCCAAATAACAACAAATTGAATACGAACAAGGTGTTGATATTGATCGCCGATCGAGGAGGCATTAAAAACGAAATAATTGTCGATAAATTGTCGTCTGGCTGTTCCCTGGCAGGTAATTAGCATGAAAAATACGCATGATACGCGGCGATGTCCCATAGAGTCAGTCAGGTGCGAAAAGGTCAAGAGCAAACAGCCTCTAAAAATGATAAGCAAAACATCCTTCCCTGAATATCGATGACTTTGTCACCTAGCAGATTGCAGATTTATTCGGTATTATCGACGGACACGGATTCCGAGATTCTAATTAGTATACAATTTGAATACATGATATCCGCGATCAATAACGTTGAGAAAACCGAGCGAACATAATGAATGATTTTTCTTATTGCCTCGCGCAAGCCACCTGGCGCGTTTACGTAACACATAATGATATTCCAACTATAGACCATTCACGTTCAAAGTGGCCGATTGATTTCAAAATTTTCATTAAGCGCGCCAACAAAGATTAAACCGTTCTCACCACGGACATAGTCTGCCGCAAATCGAACTTGTCACCCACGCTGATCCAAGTAGACTTTCATCACCCATGCAAATCTTTATGACAATAAAATATTTGTTACTATTGTATAATTTCACAGAAAAACGATAATTAACATCATAAAAATAATGACTAACACGAGAGTTATATATAATTAAATTATATTATTAATTATATATAATATAATTAATCATATTACATTAATTTAGTTTCATATGTATGTATATTATATATAATTTATTATATCATATATATAAAGAGATATTATATACATTATATAAAATTGTATTTTATATAAATGGAAGAGTATAATCAAATTGTACGCCGCTGCTGCTCCATTATTCGAATACAATTTACTAGAAATTTCAAACATTGCAAAACTTTTCAATTAAAAATTGCTCAACTTTTTCGAGAACTATTCGAATGTGCACGTTTCGTTCGAAGAATTTGAAAGCACCCGCCGTTCCTCGCGCTTAGAACGAAGCTAGATGTTTTCCGCGATAGTGCTGGAAAAGGCGAGTTTGTGGAACGAAATCGAAACGAAAACTATCACTCGATGACTTCAACGGGTTCGTAGAGAGCGGGTTGCAGTCTATTTAGCTCTTGTTGTCCTTGTAGCTGTATCAAAGGCTCCGATGGTCGTCGCGAGCGGCCACAGTAGCGGATCACATTCAAATCAATTTTTTTTTCCGTTCGATCGACACAATTATTTGCGGATCCCGGCTCAGCTCGGGTTCGCAAACAATACGCGAACGGCGGAGAAAGAAGGACGAAGGATCGAAGGGGCTGCGGAGGGGCGAGCGATGGCAATCAATTAAGACCCGCCCCGGGCGTCGTATAACGTAATAACGCAATTTAATTTATGCCGGCTTTTTATCGGACGCCCGGAGTTCCCAGTACTGGGTTGGGTACATATGTCGAATAAGTTATGGTTATGGGTATCAATTTATATGCATGCCGCATATCGCGTCGAAGAGCCTAGAACGTTTCTCACCGCGAGCCACGGCATCAGGCCTCTCGGAGATAAAGCAGGAGGGACAGATAAGCGCGAACGAGGAAAAGGGACCAAAGACTTTCCGAGAACTGTTCGACTGCGGTTCTTCTGCCACCCTCGCGAGCGGACGCGAGTGTCCCTCTGATCTCCTCTCCAAGACTGATCTTTCCTCTTGCGAACGAATTTCCTGCATAGCGAAAGTGTGCGAGAATTATATCGGTTCTCGAATTTTGGTTCGTGCAACGATCAATCTTTCAAATCGAGTTGACCGTTCGAAATTTTCGAACGATTAGAAATCGTCGAACATGTTCAGTTAATATTCAATTAATATTCAGTTAACGTATTGTGTAATTGTTACTTATTCGTTTTCTTTCTTTCGTTTCGTATAGGTGCGGGTTTCACTTTCTCAATTCCTTGCGTTATAACAACGTGTCAAGCTCGTGATGAAGATTTCATTGAGTTACTAAACATAGGGTAGTGAAGCTGATTTACTAGACGTAGTAATTCTTATTCGGTAAGTATAGTTGATTGCAACTGAAATCGAACCAACGACGCAGCAAAAGTATTTCTTTTAAATTGAAACGAAATTTGATTCTACCATCGTGAGAATCTAGAAATGATAGTCAATGAAATACACGAAACTAAAATTGTCTCATTCCATTCGCAAAGCGAGTCAAAGTCAAGTCTGCTTCTTTTGGGACATGACGAATTTTAGACATTTCGAATAAGACATCAAATTTTTTTACTCAGAAATTAACGAAACAGAGAAATAAAGGCGCAGCGTTTGGTTACCGCACAGTAACCGGCTCCACTGCTCTATGACTTTCTTCTTAAACGCTGGCGTTCGTCTTCTTTTAAATTCGGATTTCACGTACGATAATTTGTTAGACATAAATAGATCATTTCTGACAGATTCCAACGTTCCATCAGAATCATAATTATTCTTCTCTTTGGTCCATATTCCTGGTATCCCCATGAATCAAATTAAAGCTTCTAAAGCATAACCCGTATTAAAAAAAATGCAATTACTACTTACAAATGTTATTTTATCTATAAAGTGGAGATTCGCGAGATTCTGCGAGTAAATTTTTAGATTATTATAACGTGAAAACCTTCCTCTTTAAAAAATGATTACCGGGACACACTTTGAAGTAGAACGAATTACTTTCAACAACGATAAGATCGAATTTGATATGAACAAAAGATTTACTTTCTTTAAATTATTTTCACCACATCGAGACGAATGCAAATATGATTAAATCATTTACAAATACACACAGTTGTCTGTATTTATATTCGCCGTATAAAAAAATTATCGCAATCGGAATTCTGCTAACACGGAGGACACCGCAAAATGTTTAAAGTACTGCGACTGAGGATACGAGCACAAATGGCCAGATCTCTGCATAGAAAGGATAAAGAAAAAAAGAACACGCGGCTTGTAGTCATCAGACAGATTGATTATTGACCAGCATAATCGGCCAGATACCCCGTTGTGCGTCGCGAGAAAATCGTGGAAACGGCCAGGAAAGTGTCGAAATTACAGCAAACGGAGGAACGGTGATCGGAGCCGCGGATCTGCGTTACACGACCTTCCCCCTGCATTCGGTGCACATCAAGATGCAAATGTGGACGAGTTTACATGCGAGCGTTCGCTCGAGTTCGAGGCCGTATGAATAAAGCGACGCGAGGCGAACGCGGAAGGCTGTGAAATTAATAGATTACGTTCGCCATCCGTACGAAAACTTTTCTTCAGCTTTGTTCTCCGTGCAACCCCCGTCCGATCTAATGAAAACACCGATTCATCTTCACATTTTCGAAGAACTCCTTGAGAATCGGACGAAATTGCTTCAGACTCGTTAAGCTCTATCATTCTATTTCTTCGCTAGCCTCTATCAAATTATTCGGAGAATCAATTTCGACGAATCACTCGTAAATGTTTCAATCTGTTTTCCTCAAATTCGCGAGCTGTTCATTATCAGTCGCACTGAATCGTGATTATTGTTTCGCGAAATTGTTTGTTTGTACACAGTGGAAACAAAGACTGGACTAATATTAATTGTCTTTGCTGAAAAATGCTATTATTTGATTTCGTGAAAACTTGAATTAACACTAACCTATCATTGCCTTCCAAATAATTGATTTAATCAAATTGTTGAAATTGTAAACATATCATCCTGTGACACGATTATCAATACACGTATTGACCTTGATTATTTGAATTAATAATAAAAAATGAATGTTCGGATAAATTGAACAATTACTTGACCACAGTATTAAATTTTATCTTTATTGATTCGTATAACAAATCAAATTTATATTAATCAAAATTCTGCCGTACAATAAAAATCGTGAAAAATTAAAATAAGTTCAATCTTGTCGTATTTATGAAGCAATTTGTTATAAGGTGAATCAACCACGTTTTATGCTCGACAGCTTTAACGCTAACAACAAAGTGATGCTTTAGCTCATTATTTAGTGAATTCTAATATTAAAGGACTCGATAATCGAGGTTCTACGAAAATAAAAATCGCGAAGCAGTATAATAAGAATCGGCAAGTTCAGTGTTACTAATGAATCGATGCACACATAACATGTACAAATACTAATTGCTTCTATCTAGTAGAAAAATAATTGTGACTGCTATGCATTAACTACTACAATTAATATATTAGCTGCACGTGCAGCATGTAGCCTTTAATTTAAATCGGAGGTAAAATTAAAAATTATATAGAAGATCGTTTGCGCCATTTAAAGATCGACACAGCATTCTATAATTATGTGTCACTAGATCGCGACCTTTATGCAAAATGAAATGTTTCTGTGTCGTCTGAGGAACAAAAGTTAGATGAAAATGTGTTTCTTCATTTGATAATGTAAAGATTACTAGCATAACATAATAGTTTTTACTGATTTATATTTTGCCTACTCATTTTCGTTATAAGTACATTAAATCCGCGGTTCAGCGATCATTCAGTCGTTTTGCAAATGAAAAATCTGTGGAGAAGTCGATACGCGCTTCACAGTATGGTTTCCGTTTCGGTCTTCACGGTTGAATAGTATTTTAGGCGTAGCTTTCCCGATAGCTTTTACAGTAAATCCTTTGCGGAGCGGGAGGCAGGAAACGTACGGTCTTGAAAAGGTGATGTTTCATCGCCTGTCGCAGAGAAGATCGTCGTGGAAGATAAGATTTTACCTGGAGTATATCCACCGAAACTGTTAACCGTACTCCCGTAACTGAAACATCAATGGCGGAGCCGCTATTCTTGATAATGAAAAAATATGGAAATTATCGCACGGCCTATCGCAATTAGCTTCGTTATTTATTCGAATTTGTAATTGTGCCAGAACGTCCAGACGGCTCGACCGATCTGTCTCTGTCACGGATCTCGGCATGATCAACAATTTACAATTTTTAACGGCGACCAAGTGTCCGGTTGCACTTGGCTCTTCGAAAATCACGCAGTCGTGGAAGTTGCCACTTTTAAAGAGAAATTGTTTTCAACTTACAGTAATTTTTAAATGAACAGATCAATCTTTAAACAGATATTTAATCTAAATTTCTATTAATAATGCATCATAACTAATCAAATTTTTATTCAAAATCTGTTACATTTCACATTTTTCACTGCGTACGCAGCAAAATTCGGATAAAGATGTTATGGTACATGCAGATCTACAAAATTCAAGGAAACATATTATTTAACTTGTCGAGTATCGCATGGGTCACATATGAATGTCGTACTAATTTTTTACTTGTTCTCAGAGTTCACTTTTATTGCAATATATTTGAAAAAAACTGAATTTTACAAGAACATTTTGAATGTAAAAAAGGTAATCCACTATAACGACTTTTAACTTCCTAGTTTCGCTTTCATTAAACGAATAATCTTGATTTTCTGAAAACTTCTAACCAGAAATTATTATATACGCACAGTTTATTTATCACGCAAGAAATATCAGATCCATTAGTTCTATACCTCCAGTTGAACCATTATCTCAATTACAAACCTACATTTATAGAAAATTTTGATCTCTAGTTTCCGAAGATTAATTTTAATTAACAGCTGTTTCATTATGAATAGTAGATCATTCAAAGTGACATGAATAAATCCTTAATCATAATTATAAAACAAATTCTCTATACGATATTTTAACAAATTCTCAATTTTATTCTTCTTATTTCCAAACAAATTAGCGATAAAAAGAGACGAGAAAATTGCCGAAAAGTTCGATGAATATTTTATTTTCATTTTTTATTATTATTATTTTTATGTCCTATCTACAATTGGCTCCATAGAGCCAACCATTCCTGTAAATTCTACTTGTTCTTCGACAATTTCGATTGCCAAATCCATACGTAGTGTATCTCCACATCTCCACTAACATACTATGAAACAGCAACTATACTTCTTAACGCCATATTCGGGAATCTTTGAACCACATTTATGTTATCGTTTTTTCCACACAGCATATAATAATAGAATAATACAAACTTTACAAAACAATATTTCATTTTGTAGTATAAATATCCAGTGTAATGCTATTAATTTTTCTTCTTTGTTTTAATATGATTTTTCCATATAAGTGATTTGTCAAAGTGGTCGGTGTCCTTAAAGTTTCATCGCTTCTTCATAATAATTTATAATAATATCCTGATGTTCCCATTGACGGATATCTAAACAATAATTTCGGCGTTAACGATAAGAACGGCGACTCCGTGATCAGGTTAAACAGCACCGGAAGCTTCCGTTCCGTTTGAACGACAGTCGCTCGACGCGGTACGTCAGCGTCCGCGGCAAATTATTCATACGGGATAAATCTCGCGTCTCACAGATTCGGTTCAACGAACCTTGCAAAGAGGAATTCCCTAGCTCGGAGGAGAGCTCCTCTCCCGAAAGACACAGCGGTGGCATCGTAAATTGTTCCGCGTTCAGCCGTCGTCGTGACGCGAATAGAGCACGCGGAATGGTAATTCCCGAGTGAATGAACCAGCGAGACAGGTGTTTCTCGGAATCGGGCCTATCTTTCCGACGTAGCACCGCGCTTTTTCCGCGAACCTTTCAGCAAACCCCGTGCTTGATCTTCGAGGAACCGGATCGTGATCCTCGATCCGCGATTCAGCTGGAAACTAACGGAATTATCCGTGTCCGCTTACAATTAGAGGTAGATTAGCTCGTTCCGCGAGCTGGTTTATCGGTCTTCTGTTTAGATTACTGTTTCAGTGGTACTCTTGAAAATGGAATAGATTGTGCATCTTCGTGCGCAAGATCTTCTAACCTAAGTAAAATGGGGCGGTGTTTGTGATACATCAAATTATTTGGTTTGTCAAAAAGATTTTACCACTTGCCTGAGGTTTACATTGCGAATTCATATGCAAACTCTGTCTTTGATACGTCATTTCATGAACATAATTTACAAATCTACTCATGTCATTAGCTTATTCCGGATTTTTATGCAAAATAAAAATTGTACGAACAAGTAGCAACTTCATTCTTCCTTTCTTGATCTTAATAGATTAAAATTAATACATCGACGCTTTAAAATGCTTTTAATTTTTACATTATTTAAGATTGGAATTACCCGTCATAAATGCACCAAATCCGTAGTCTAGTTGTATGTGCATAAAGTCTCACTGTCCACTAACATCTATAAAAGAATTTAGGATCGTGAAATTTTCTATAAAGCTCTTAATTATATATCCTCCACAACTACTGCTCACTTGTTATTAAAAAGCCATTATTCTGTCACTGACATATTTTTGAGGTTTTTCATTGAAATACATTCCGATGTTTCATTTGGTAGTTTTGATCATTTACCATGAATTTATTTTACAATTTTAAATGAGTTTCTTCTCACTATTGTGAGTTTCGAATACAAGAAAATAATTCGACGGCAATTTATTTCATAACTTTAATAAAAGGGTTTTTTTCTAAAGGAGTGTAATTTCAGGAAACAACTTGTTTTATAATTTTAATAAATTAGGATCTTCTTGAAGTGTTACCACATCCTTGACCTACAAAGAAAATGCTCGACCAAGTTGTTTTACAGTTTTAATAATATAGGACCCCTTTGGAAGTATTACAGAAAGACATCATACAATTAAGTAGCAATGTTAACTAACAATCTCCATTGTCACTTGTCGTTTTCATATTACTAGACTGCGGATTTTTATATCAAATATTTTCCAAAACGATTGCGAGAACAGAAATTAAATGCAAATAAATTGTCTTTTAATTATCTTAATAAACAAAAAATAGTATAATATCATCAAGAACATATTATCAAATTCTTCTTATATGTTCACAGTTTTAGACTATTATAATAAAAATTTAAATGAACATTATTATCAAAAGCCATTATAATAAAGTTTAGATTCTTATTATAACTACGTTATTTAATAAACCCACAACAGATCTTTCTGGCGGAGTACAAGTTCAACCTACAAATGAAACGATGCTTTCTTTAATAATTTTCATAAACCAAATATCGTTAAATGATCGCAGGCTCGCCTCTCAATAATTAAACGATTTACACAATTGTCCGTTGGAAATTCGAATAACAGAAGAAAAAGGAGAGGACCCTCGATAACTGTACTTGATCGAGGCCCAGGGAATACGGAGGATCAGGAGGTGCGCCAGATTGTCTGGGATCTCCCTATCAAAAGCGAACCGGAAACCGGGCGATTTCACGCGTTAGCCTCGATCGACTTGGATCGTTTTCGTGATCACGAATCCGCTATAACCGGCCCTCCTCGACGTTCCCCACCTGTGATTTCACACATCGAGAACGTGTTCAAGATGTCCTTGTAATTTATCTTCCTCGAACTTTCTAGAAGAATTCACCGGTGTTTCTCGCGTGCGCGCGCGGCCAATCAGGCAGCACCGACGAAAAGGATTCCGGCCGAATAGAAAGTTCTATGATGAGAGCAGGCATTTGCATAAGACGACCGCAACGAAAGTGGAAACCGTCTGTCGTCCTCTCTCTTTCCATCTCTCTCTCTCTCTCTCTCTCTCTCTCTCTTGCTCTTTCTCTTTCTCTTCCTATCTGTTTTTATCTATCTCCCTCGCCGATTTTTCAAAAGATCCGCACCGATTTCGATCATCCGAACGCGCGTGACATAACCGGAGAATTATGTCCAAGGGTCCAAAGAAGAATTCACGATGGGCGGTCTGCATGAACGGTTGCCAGGACCTTACGGGAAATACATGTGTATCTGCGCCGAGTAGAAAGTTCTCACCGATCTACGGTATCCCGAAACGTATTTCTAACGCGAAAAAGTCCGACAGAAAAGTTCTGTCGATCCTCATCGTCGACCGAGCCTTCTAGACGAATGTCATCGATCTGCGTGCACCGTTGCGAATTCCAAATACTTCTTATGTACTTCTGATTTCTCCTTGATGGTTATCTTTGCTCAGCTGTGTAACATTTTTCTTTCAGCGATCCTTCGCACGTTTCGTAGCTGTAGATCGAGTACTCCTCGACTCCCACATGTTTGGATAATTAACCTTCATTCGAGTATGTATGAAAATGTTTGCAGATGTTTGGTTAGTCGTTAAACCGAATGGGTGGAGAATCGTTTATGCCAAAATCATTCGTGTATCTTTGCGATTTATGAAGAATCTTGTGGTGTAAATTTTTGTCAGCAAACGACGTCTCTTACGAGACCGAGAATTTTATATATTTCTTTTGCGAAAAGCACGCGTAAAATACAGAACAGCAGAAGCTTCATCGAGATTTAAGATCATTGTCACATTAATTAAAACTTAACGCAACTGCGAAAAGGACAAATTATTTCTTATCTAATCCCTGTGTTCCAATGCAAAACATTTTTATTTTGCATGAAGATCTGCAGTCTATTACATCGTTTAATAATGTTATCCAACCTAACAATTTGTAACGAAGTTAAAAAAATGAATTTTCCGATCACTGAAGGGTCGCTGATTACATTAGGAATATTAAAAAATTATATAACACGACATTTTTACACTTCCAGATAACGAACAGAATGTCTTGTATTTAAATTATACATTATGTACGTGTGAAATATCTAAGAGCAGAGAGCACTCGCTGATAGGTGAGAGAAACTGCACAAATAGTTAGTTGACCTAGTTGATTATTTAAATGTTACCTCTTGACTGAAATTAATAAACATGACTAGTAACTCATAAAGTAAGTCATAAAGTAATTCAGTTGTCATAAATAATAACTCATTTCATTGTTAGTTCCGTTTCCATTTGAAATAGTATATGAACTCGGCGCTTGTCTCAAGAATATCCAAACATTGAAATACTGAAAATCTGAAAAATAGATTTACACTTCTACGTCTTTCATCTCAAATAATGCAAATATTTTTGATAAAATAATTTTACGAATATAAAGGTTTCCACTTTAATTTTGTTAATTCTGAGATAATCAGCTACGTATGTATTTCCTAAAAGGAAGACAACGGAAAATAAAACTTCGATGTTAAATGTCTCAACAATTCTTAATTGTCCGACAGCGAAAGTTATCGTTAACATTAATTAATATTTGAAGCTGTACCATTCGGCTGACGAAAAAGTCAGAGTTACACCTGGGGATCTTTCCTCGTTAGTTGTTAGCAGCAAAGTAACTGTGATTTCGCCTCGGCCAGTCCGCGATATTGCGCGACGTTACTTTTCACGAGCGTTGCAGGAGATGTGCGCGGGTAACGTGGTGGCAAAAGCAAGTGAACCAGGCTCGAATAACAAATCAGTTGCGTCATACCACAAAATTGAGCCGAACGCGTCATATCACGTCGAAAAGTCACAGACGTTCACGGTTCCGTTAGAGAAGAGAGGAAAAAGGAGTGACGCTCGGCCGCCGAGGGAAACGGAGGAATTGGAGCTGAAACTGGTTTCTTAATCGGCAGATTTGAATTCAGAAACAGCTTTGAAAATGTTTTCAAACCGATCGATGTAATTAATGCACTCTGCATGAGTTTACTTCGGGATTATAAATCGCTTTGACCAACTGGATTCTACCGGTTTCGAAGCAGTTCTCGTGGGTGTGAGCATTCTGCGGCACGGAATGCCTCGTCTAGCGTTTCTTCGGTGACTTTGGCAGATCTTCGGCTCGGTTTCTCGGACGATCATTCAACGCGAGCTACGCGAGAGCCTCGATCTCGCGGAGTCCCGTCTCACCTCGACAGGAAAATCCGCGGATCGAACGCGAAAAACTCTTCGCAAACATGACAATGTCAATAATTCGGACCAAATTCTCTTCTGTGTTCACGTGAGAATCGTAAAAATGCCAGAATGAAGTTTAACCGGTTATCCGTCGGGATCTCTTTGAAAAGTGTGTACGTTACTCTAATTATACTGTGCATATAAGTTCGATTTTCTTCATATTTTGTTTATACATGTATATACGTAGATAGATAAATAGATGAATATGCATCCTTCTTAACCAGTTAGTAGTTTTTGACGAGTATACTCGTCATGCAGAAATTTCAATATTTTAGGTTATAACTGGTTAACCAACAACTTACTAATACAGAAGCTCGTTTAGTTGAATCGAAGCTATACTAAAAGTATTCAAAATACTTTAGATATCTCGCGGTTAGAAAAGTGTTACAGTCTACGATTTGAGAAAGGAAAATTGGCGAACGTAGCACGCATGGAACTGTTGTTGATACTCCGGTGTTGCTATCTGTTACTAGATCTTACTAGTTTAAAGGTAGAACCTCGATTTCCGTGGCTGTTCTGCGGGTTCGCGTCCTACAATGTCCGGCAGGCAATAGTAAATCGATCCAGGCAGCTCGACGTAACGAACGAACGAAAATACGTCGCGAAATATAACGAATCTATCGACACGTTCACTGCCGCGGTTTACTTTATTGTTAGGGTGGTGGAGCCGGTTACTGTGGGACGACCAATTGCTGTGCTTTTGCTTCGTTTGGGGGCATAAGTAACTTAATATTTATCGGATAAGATATGCTAAATATTATTATGAAAAAAAGAAACAAAATGAAAAAATCCTATTATATCAAAATAAAGAAAATAATAGAATAAAGGAAACTTCATATATGTATATCTTATTCGATGAATGTAATAAATTAATTAGAGCCGTAAACAGGCAAAAATGCACAGCAATGTCGAATCGGGAGCTTTGTACACTCTGTGGCAAGCTTTTGTATGCACTGTGCACCTTTTTATGGAATTTGGAGCTTGCCCATTTTAGTAGACCGTTTCATTGAAATATGTATACAACAGAAAATCATGCTACATTATACCGCAAGTGCTTAATTAACATTATAAGTACCGACGGTCATTTAGTAATCTTTTCAAAATTGATGATCGACAATTGGAAAGTTGTTAAAGAATTATTGAAAAGAAACGAAAACTTTATCCGTAATTCAACAAATGATTTTGATTAATATCAAGTAATAACTAAAATTATTATTTAAGAGAAAATTATCCAGCTTCTTATACATGCAATCATTGTCAGTCCTGTTAAATAGCCTTTCAGTATATAAAAAATCTTTTTACAATTCTTACATGGGAATGTCTGCGTCGTTTCAAGACTGAAATAAAAAATGATTTCTTCTATTTCGAATGATATCAGCAAGAATTGGACAAAAATTGATTTCTTTTCTCTGGAATGACAGCGAAAGTTATGTAAAAATTAATTTCATCTCCGCAAGAAAGTAATCGGGCACTCCGACTACACACATGATGTATATTTGAATCGAAACCACTTGGCGAATTAAAACCGTTTTGTGACACATACAATCTCCTTCACGTCATATATGATGATTTGACGCTTCATGTGATTCAAAGAAGTCTGATAAGGTCTAATAAATGCTAAGTTTTATAAATACTATTTAATACAATACAATATAAACACTATTTACGAAACTCCGCATTTATTGTATTTTGTCAATCTCCTTGAAATGGCAGCAAGCGTCAAATAAAATCGGCTGTCATCCGATTAAAAAAATACGCGACATTATCCTTAGATTACGTTGAATTTAGGCGGCAGAAACGGGCCAACCGATGGCCTTCCGAGTCTCGGAAATGAAGAACGACGCGAATATCAGAACTTGAAGCAGCAACGCGTTCACCGAATCAGAAGTCGCAGTGGGTTGCGTCTATCGATAAGTGCGCGCATGTATGTCAAATCAGGATCGCACAGCTCGATCATGGACCTCGCGGAGCTAGGTGCACGCCAGCGTGCAGCATTCGCGGAAGCTGTTAGCCTCCGGCTGGCTGGAATTCACCGAACGATCAGACATTGCGGACGCCATAGACCAGACGTCACCCGGAACATCGAGATTACGGCAACGGTTTCGTCGCTGACCACAATGTCTCGTCTCTATTCCCATTTCCTCGGATCCTCGAACCGTTACGATTACCGCGAAAATGGCGCTGATCATTTTCAACTTTTCTCTCTGTTATTCGTTTGTTTCGGAAGACATTTTTTGGCCCAACGATGACTCGGAACACTGGCTTTACGAGGAAACGGTGTCTTCTTCGGAACAACGATAAACCGTCTTCTTTCCAGGACTGTGCAAGGTCTTTACATTAGAATAATCGGTTTCTTTATAACCGAAGATCACGCGCAGCTTATGAACTTATGTGGAAGCTTAACGATCCGTAGAACCAGACATACACGAAACTGATACTTTAGGCGTTGCTGATTCAATTTTATAGCTAAAAGGTGAAAACACTTGTAGGCGTTAATTATAATCCGATATCCAAGGAACTCATAACAGTCGTTATAGGGTATCGGAGTCGGTCTTGTTTCTTTTATTTTGTTCATTTTCGAAGAAAAATGTTTCATATCTCGATAAATATAAAGTTGATTATACGTGAAGACTAACATCTTCACTACCCTAGTCGAACCATACACGAAGAGAAATAAAGAAAGAAAGCATCGGAATGACTAAGAGATAATATTTCGTTTGCTCCCTTTAGAAGAAGGAACAACCTACGTGCAGTTAGTCCGCGGCAGAGTCTTTTCCATCGGAAAACAGGATGCGAGTTGCGTGGAATGGAACAGCAGTCTCTCGTGCTTCGAAAGAATGAGATCAGGAAGATCCTCTACAAGGTGAATCACTTTGACGACACTTTTACTGAATTTAATAAGGAAACTCGGACGATCTTCTTGGACAAAGCAGGCCGACGGTGTCCCTGCGAGGACACGAGGGAAGAAAGAGATGAGAAGGATCTTCTGCAAGGTGTGTTACTCTGTCGACAAACTGGACTAGGCTATTTACATTATTCAGATCTAAAAGAACAACAGATTTTATCTGCAGGGATTGCTGTTGAACTTGCGAGTCGCTCGAAAAGCTCGAGCCTTTTTCCAATCGCAAGCGGCTGATTATCGAGTGACAATGATGGTCTGGGAACTGCGGGGAAGGGAAAGTCAGAGCATAAGATAGAAACCAAGGCGGACCGATGGAGCTGGAGCAGCTCGAGTCTTTCGCGGATCGACGAGGCTCGAGCTTTCTCCGCAGGCTCGAGCCGAAAATGCTCGATGACCTGACACTATGTAGCCAATCGACGCAGAAGAAGGATGTGTCACCATGTGCCATCTCATCAGAGTCTCTTTCTTGAAAGAATAAACCTCTGTTTCGTTTGAAAAAGTAAAGGAAACGATGCATGGACAACGAGTGGCTCTAAGTGCTTCTGGATCTAATAGTAACTCCAATAGCGAGAACACATGGGGGTCGCATGGAGAAAATTTATGATTAGACTACGGTATTTTATGCAAAATACAAATCGTCCGCATCGACTGCAAATTGTAGAAATTAAATAACTGCTGCGTTCTTTCTTCATTGATTCATCCTTTTTGATAGATTGAAGAGAATATTTTGATATTTTAATATTGCTTTAACCTTTTCGCTATTCGAAATCGTAACTATCCAATGTTGCCATAAATGCATAAAACCCGCTGCCTATTTATGACATTTACTATTTATGACATTATCAATTATTTTATTTTCATTTTTCTGCTATTTTGTATGTAGTCTCCGATGTTACTAATATTATCGTATATAATAAATTGTAACGATGATCATGTAGGCTGTACTGTTTAAACGTTTGGGTGAAAAGGCTTATTCAAATGTAGCCAGTAATTCGGTATTTAATAACTTATAGCATGTTATTAACAGACTGCGGATTTCCATTCAAAATAAACTCTGTTTGGGTTACTTAAGATTCAAGTACTATGCAGATAGACAATCAATTTTCTTAATCATTTTAACAGGTTGAAAATAATGCAACAGTATCTTAAAATTCTTGCAATGTTCTCACTACTACGATTTACCTACTTTTGTCATAAGTGCATAAAATCCGCAATCTGATTATTCCCTATCTACTAAACTGTTTAGCAATGAGTACATATCTACTTCTTGTTTCACTAAATTACAAGCAGTCTCTGAACCCGACTTAAGCTGTGTCATTTTAGAATTATTGTATCAACGTTTAGCAGACGTGACAGCTAGTTTCGTCATAGATCGAAATATGCATCAAAATGATCCCCCGATTCTTAATTAAGCTGTCCGATACGCTTGAAAAACGTTGGGCAAATAATTCCAAGAAGACCCTGCTGGAAATATGTAAAACGAGCTACGATATATTTAAAACAAAGTCAGATGTATCTCAGACAATTCAAGAGATGCATCAACGTGTCTTGCAACCCTTGATGAAGGTACAGTCGCAACAGTCGCGGAACGTTGACAAAACAACTCGAAAGGCCACAACTGACACCCGAAATCGTTGACAGTAAAACGTGTAAACAAAGCACTTGTTTTTTCTACGACCCCCATGACGATGACACATAGACACCGAGAAGGCAAGAAAGAAAGAAAGAGAAAGAGAGGATTCAGTAACGAGGCAAGAGAATAGATAGAGAACCGGGCCATAATATAATGACTTACTGTGCGCGGTAAAGGTCATGATGACGTCGCTCTGGTCGATGGCCCTGAGATCTTGACCGGTAAGGTCGAACTCGCTGACCCTCCGTTGCTCGCCGATTGGCTTCTCGTCTTCGTCCTCGCCGAGCGCGTTCTTGTATATGTCCAGGAGGAACTTGGGTGCCGACCTCTTGACCTGCGGCGGCCTACCGGCGGTGTTCCTCGGCCGGTCCGGCAGCCCGAGAAGATTCAGTATCTCGTGCTCGACCTCCCGTTTCTCCCTCTGGCTGATCACCCTGTGTACGACCGTCTGGTCATATCCATTGTCGACGTAGAGGCCGCTCATCCTGTCCGCGGCGGCGGTGCTCGTCAGCCCGGCGAGGATCGTCCCGAGGATCAGCAGGGGCGCGAGACGGCGCGGCGACATCTCGCCGCGTCTTTCCGCTCGCTCGCGACACGGGCCGGAAGCCACCATTCTGTCTCCCGCCGCTTCCACCACCACCTCCACCAACACCACCTCCCCCTACGCCACCGCCTCCTCCTCCTCCTACGTCGGGGCTCGCACGACGACGACGTCGTCGTCGTCGTCGTCGTTCCTATCGAGCCACCAACGTGGACGCCGAGCGGGACCGCCGCCTCGGCGATCGAGCCGCGATCGAGCCGCGACGGATCGATCTCGCGTGATCGACCCACTCGATCCCACCTCGACCTACACCGCACAAATTTCAAACACCACCGTCGGCTTCCACCTTTCTCTATCCTATTTTCGATCCTCCTTTTGCCGATCGGTATTGGCCCCCACTTATCGGAGATCGACGGGATCGCTACGGTCCGCGCATCCGTGGATCGATGATGCTTGTCCCCGGCCCGACTCGTCCGTTGGCTCTACCTAACACCGCACAAATTTCAAACACCACCGTCGCCGTCGTCGTCGTCCGACTCTCTCGATCCTCCTCTTACCGATCGCGCGTACACGTACGCGTATCGCCTCCACTTCTCGGGGATCGATATATGGTCCACGCATCCGCGGATCGATACGACGATGATGCTCGTCCACGCACTCGACAACAAGTCGTCTGTTGGTTCGGTGTCCATCCACCGGTCACCTTCGACCTTTTCTATATGTATACCTTTTTTTTTTCGTTAGTTTCGCGCAGCTCACAACACTCGCGCGCGCGCATTCCCCGGACACGACCGATCCGATATCACGGCCACTTCGATCGCGATCCCATGGCTCTCAATGACTCGGACGGACACACATTGCGCGCACTTTCGTCTCGCTGCGATTTAAAGCGATGCACGCCGCGCACGTTCACCAACCGCGATCACGGGTGACTCTCGAGACCGTCTCGGCGAGTACCGGTGACCACTGCCGCCGACTCCCGTGATGCCAGTGCCAGTCTGTTTGTCTGGCCCGTGCCGTGCACCTCCTCGTCGTCGCTGCTCCTCCGTGAGGCCTCACCACCGCCTCCCAGGGCCGTACCGCTCCTCCGATAGAGCCACGCCTCGCTTTGCCTTCCTTTGCCTTTACCTCTTGACTCTCGCGCGTTCCCTCGTTTCGCTCGCCTCGTCTCGCCGCGCCTCGCCTCGCCTCGCCTCGCCTTGCTTCTCTGTTCCGTTCTCGTCTTACCTCGCCTCGTCTCGTCTCGTCTCGTCTCACCTCTCATCGCCTCTCGCATCGTTTTGCCTTTGCCTTTGCCTTGCCTTGCCACGCCGGTAGCCACGCGTACATACTGATCCTCTCTTCTCCCGTCTTCCTTTCATACACCTTTTCCCTTCCCTTCTCTGGCTCTTCGTTACACGCAACCCTCTTCTGTCACACCAACCTATTTCAATCTTTCGTTAAGACTGGCCTTGGGCCGAGGTGCTCTCGTGATCCCAGAACGATCGCCGCCTCTGGATTCGATCTGGAGCCGATCCGCTCAGAAAAGATGACGGATATTGGTTTTTCATGGAAACAATCATACCGAAACCATCTCACTTGAGAAATCGATCGTGCCTATTTGTTTCAAAGCTTCCTATTCAATATCGTTAATACCATTCTCTCGATTTCTTCTATAATTCCTTTACTTCGTTCGATCTTTCTGCCATGACTATTGCACGCAATGATCCTAAACTCATATCTTGTTGTTGTACTTATTCTTATCATTACCATTCATTATCGTTCTTATTAGTGTTATTAGGCACTCTTACTAATGTGCTTACTATAACTTCACTTTCTATAATAAAGTGTCTATCTCATTGACTCGATAAACATTATTGCTATTATTTCACAATTATATCGGTCTGTTATTCATAGTCTCACTTTCCGGGGTGCTAAAGTAATGAGTTTAGAAGATGCAAGAACTGACACCATTAATTGCTACACTTTTCGTTCTAATATCGAAAATCACGACAGGGCCGACTTACCATCCCTTTCTCTAGCGATATTAAAACAATATTGCGCGTACGTTATATTGTTATACATAGAAGTCCAAAAATTCTGGCAATGAAGTGAAACACAGCTTTGCCATCAGCAGCAAGAGCTTACTGTTCAATAGAGCACTTTTTAATCTTTCAAAGTTTAATCCTCGATGTGACAGCGAAACGAATGAATTAGTAACTTGTTTCTTCAAGTATTTAAAACTCTGGCACTAACTCATTTCTTTAACTGTTCAATTTCTTGATCGGCACTCCTTTATCACTAATAAATTCCTGGACAAGAAAGAATTCTATAATTATTGCTTGCCAAACTTTGCTTCAATGCTTAAATATTCTTTATAGAAGAGTGCATAGAATATCTTCGAAATAAATTAGAAAACATGTCGATATTTTTAAATAACTTTGTTCCCAAAAATTAACCATTGTCTTTAGATTGGTCCAATAGCTGTATACGTAAGGAAAAATTATTTAAGCTGATAAACGGACAAGACTTTTCTCGTCATGGAGATTTTAAAATGTATATGTGGAATGCATTACATTTCACGTCGTTCTAACCCATTAATACCCAGTGAGAACGTATGGTAACGCATCGAATTTAGACAAATCAGTTTCAAACGTTGCTACAACGTTTTCTCTATCTAGTATACTACTCAGAGTGTCGGAATATATTTTAAAAAAACTGTGTAACAAGTATACATGTATATTTAACATCCGCGATATAATTATTTCACTTTTTGTAATTAATTATCCTGTACATTAAAGATATTTGACTTATATATTTTCTAAATATGTCATCAAACATTTTGTTGAAATAAATAATCGTTAAGTGCCCAGCGAATTTTCTGTTATCAGTTGAAGTATGATAATATAACTTTCTCACTGCAGTGAAGAAAATTCTCATTGTCGAACGTGTTACAAGTTAATTCCCTGGTTGACAGGTTTAAAATCACATCTGGTCGCATCGCGAACGCATGGGATCGATAATCGAAATCGTGGATTTCGATCCCCCGATGTAGCATGTCTAACTCGGTCGGTACAGCATTCCATGAAAGAGAACAATATTATTAGCGATGGAGGGCCGTGATACGGTGAGCCGCGAAAATGAAGGATAGCTTCGTATACTTCCATGCAGAGTGAAACGGTACGCTCACGATTAGATTGTTCGACAAGTGTGCAATGTGTTGCGTATACACGCCGCTTGTACGCCTATTGCGGCATTCGCGGAATGTTGCATGTAACACCGCGTGTTCGCAAGGTTTCGAAGAAGTTCGCGAACGTGTATCACAATGTAACCGTCACCTTACGTAATAGAAAGCACGCTGCACATCGTTCGGATACGGGAACGGCTCGAACTCGGAATTCAATTTGCATCCACGTTCGCGGTGCAAAATTTTCGCTCGATACCGGCGAAGACACGTTCCGCTTGCAAATCTCCGTTTGTTCTTCCTGCTATTCGTATGCTGCGGCCGGCGAGAGTATTCGTGCATTTAGAGTGGCTGACGAACATTACCAATTCAAAATTCTGTCTTCCTAAATTCCTCTTTCTTATCGAGGTTAATTGACTCGTTAATTTGCCTGGAATTTTGTGGCGGTGAATCGCTCTGCTTCACTTTTTATCCAGATATTGCGACAGAATTATATTTTAGATGCTAGAATTTTTATATATGCGAATGAATTAAAATCATAGTGGCGTAAGTCACGGTTTCGAAAATTTTCATTTATGGCTTAAAATGTAATCTATCTGCGATAAAATATTAAAAAGACGAGTTAAATTAATTATAATATCACTGTGAATTAACTTAACTATAAGCTGTCTTAACAATAAAATTGACCAGTAGACCAATACACATGTTAGAAAATAATGACACTCCTTGTTTCCAAAACTGAGGAAATCGTGACTTGGACCACCATTTTCTTCGACCCGTCCTATGTTAGTATAATTTTTGGATTTCTCATGAAATCTCTGTTAATATTGGTGTTCAACACTAGAACTAATGAATGAACTTTTATATTGAAAAACAGAATGACGTGAATTATAATAGCATAAATAACTTGCCATTGTCACAAAATAATATACATTAGTCTGATTTAGGGGTCGGTAATTCTAGTACTGAGCAGATAACTCTTTCGATCTGTGATTACTATTATTAACAAAACATGGAATCGAACTATCAATTTGACTTCAATCGGGATGGTGGTAAAAAATAAGTACATGAATTCATAAGTAAAATTAGGTAAAAGATTTAGAAAATAGGATTTACCAACGTGCAGCTTAAAAACATTTTTATTCAAATCGAAGTACTATAGTTTAAAAGAAAGCGGTGTTTATTGCAACACAAATTCCTCTACCGCGCCAAAAATTTTGTAACACCGTTTTCATATAACACGATTTCTCGTACAACACCAAAATAATGTAATAGATTGCAAATTCTTATGCAAATTAAAAATGTTCTGCCAGAATTATAATAAATAGAGGTAACATAAAAACTTATCTCATATTCTAATAATTTGTACACGGTGAAAATGATATAACGGTACGTTGAGATTCTCGTAATGCGTTCACTGTTTCATATCTCGCTTACTCGTGTTTGTTACAAATTTATAAAACTCGCAGTCTAGTAATAGATAAGTGCATAATAATATATGCAATAAAGTATATAAAAACGAACAGTTAATTACATCCGCGCGGAAACGTTAGAGCATAACTTTGAACGATTCAGGCAATGATTAACGATCAACGCGATACAAAAGTGTTTCTCCGATTTGCCTAACTAATTATAATTACATAACGAGTTTGTTAAACGATTTCTCGCATGACAATATTCTGCGTGTCTCAAGAGGAAAATTTTCGTGTAACGCAATTGCCTATAACACGAATTCGTAGAATGTAACGCTTTATTACATTATACCGTAGTTCGTGTATATTATTTTAGGAAAATCGGAATGTTTCCTCTTACCGATACAACAATTGATCGTCCATACCGTCTAAACGGCAAAAACTCGCAAGAAATTTCTGAAGGACGCAGAAAAGCAGCGGAAGAAATGAAAGTGATGGGAGGAAGCGATTCGGAGGAATGTTTCGAGTAAGGGGCCAGTCCACCGAATTTTCGAAAGCATTTGCACGGCCCTGGGTCATAGAGATAGGACCGCCCCTGCCGAAGAAGTAGGCGGCGTTCACCAGCCCTGATCGTTGGTGTTACACGGCTCTCTAACATCGTGCCGGAGGCCAGGGTTAACGAAGAAATACTGTGCGATGGCGGCCGACCGAACCTGGAAATTCCTCCAGTTTTTCAACCCCTGGGATCTTTATCAGCCATTCCGACCAGCTATGCGGAATTCCACGCGATAACCGTGCCGGCGCAGCTCCATCGAGAAAACTGTCCTCCGTTTCCGGTGCGGCCTCGAGAACGCAGAGTTCGGCCTGAAAAATTCATTTTCCGAGATTTGTCTTCGCAAAGTAATCGACACGCTGTGGATTTCAATTTTCATCAGTCGTTTTGCCAAAATTCAAATTAAGATAATTCTAATTCAATTAATATTAAATCTACCGAGCACTAAAACCGACTTACGTGCAATACCTTGGAAGAATTATAACTAGACAGCGGCTCTTTATGCAGAATGAAAATCATCTGCATCGTTTTTATGAAACATATATGAAATAAAAATATATTTTTACCTTGAATAGTCTGTATAATTTGGAAATAATAACAATATTCTCAAATTCCTCTCATGTCTTCACTTTTCTGTGCTCTTCTTGTCTCGTTTTGCGTGAATGCATAAAGATCCGCAGTCCGATAACGAAGATGCTGCGGATTTTCAAACAAATTGTAAAATATAACCAATTATTTATATTGTTACAAATTGATAGTATTCTTATTTTATTTGTACGAGATGATGTCCTTCTAGTACTTTTATAACTGAACAGAACAAGCATTGTAATTCCGATGAATCACGTTAAAAGGATAGTTATTAACTTTTTAAAGCTACTGTTAATAATCGATTACACGAGATTTATACACACATGCCACAGTCTACTTGCGTTTCATGTTCAATCTTCATTGAGGAACTCAAATAAATTCGATGCTATAATTGTTAGAAAAACGCTGAATTACGTATACAATTGCAATGTAAAATTGTCTGCATCAATTGGAAAGAAACTAAATAACAAATAAATTTTTTCGTCAATCATTGTAATATATTCAAAATAATTCTTTAAGATTTTTCAGTTTTTCTAATCTTTCCACTATTTTCAATTTCAACTACCTATTTTGCTATAAATGTATTATAATTCGCAATCCCATTATTATAAAATAGTCAATCAAGAGATGACGATGGTTCAACCTCATACTAAAATAAAGACCGATCTTGTCATCCGCGATATTTTTGAATGGAAATCTTCACGATTTCATTGTTTATTTCATTTCCTCGTCGATGATTCACGAACGGTGTTCGAGCGCTCTAAATCACCGCGTAAACATTGTAAATAACCCATCGGACGTAAATGTCAAAAATTACCGAAGCCTTTACCCAATTTACAACCGATGACATCACCGCAGACGTATTTGATGTCTATGTCGGTGGCTAGGTCAAACTTGACCGAAGAGTCGAATGTTTATGTCATTGGCTAAATCAAATTTAAAAACATTCGACGCTTCGATCAAGTTTCCCCTAGCCTCCGACATTCACAAACACAGACGTGAATTATTAAATGACGTAAATCAGATTTGGGTATTTTCGTCACTGTGCAGGTCACGCATCTACCTCGATTATCATCTATTAATAGTGCTGTCTATATCGGGAAACAATTTATATTATAGTATACTATGTTTTATAATATTATAAGCTATAAAAATTGATGTCTCTCATGAATAACAATCGTGTACTTCCAATATTACTTCCCTCATTAATAATATCTGAGCTAACTGAATTTTTATTTAGCATAAAAATTTGCAGTGAAATGATAACTATCAAACGCGAAACAATAACTAAACGATTAATACTTTCAACTTTAACAAGATGCAGGTTTTTATTACTTACTGCTATAAATTGGAACTAGATCTAAATATTTCTCACTCTTTAATAATGACATCAACGAAATAGTACATCCGCATTAATAAACTCTTGTCAAGCTGTGCACTGTTTTTAAGTTTCATCAACTCATTTTCCTCGTAATTGCGTTGAACTCGACAGCTAATCACTGTTCTTAATCCTCGTATTATATGAGTCATTAGTAAATGAAGTTCGCGGCGCGTAGACCTAAGACGTGAGATGTCGTTGTGAGATAGATGTTTTCGTGAGATAAAAGAATATTCGAGAGATCGGCTCGAATAATGATCCAGTTCTGACGTTCGTCGATAAAGTTATCTCGATCCTAGTCTAAAGATACGCGACTCGTCGTCGAAATAAATGTCCAAAGACGTGGAACGATCGGCAGAATTTTTCGTAGGATTCTAGAGAAAGAAAACGCTGAAAAAAAAAGCAAGTAAAAAAAAAAGTGAGCCGCGTGTCATATTTATGCGCAACCGGCCATAAAAGCAAAAAGGGGCCGGGGTGGGCGGACGACGGTGAAAGCGAATCTGAGTCGGTAGTATCATTAATCTGCCAATAAAGCCAGCGCAAGGCTCGTAATATCCAGTTTGTTACAAGAAATATTTGTTTACCCGACACGATTTCCTTACTCGCGCGCCAAACGGGGACAAAGTTTGTTCCGCGTGAGGCTGTTCGCTGTTCGGAGCTCTCTAGAAAATCTGCAACATTTTCGGCCCGGGCTTAAATAGATTTTCTCATTCATGAATAATGCACGAGCTCGAATAGAAATTGAACGGGTATTTTTAAAGGTGATATCAAGGCGTTTTTACCAGACAGCCATTTTCTGGGCCCCGGGTGACGTTTTTGCAGCGATTTTAACAGTACCGGTCGCTTTTTACCGTGGACGCGTACAATTTCATAAATTAGCTGATTTTAATACGTTCATTCACAACTTTTTCGGAACTTTTATACCACTCGAGCATGGTCGAGCAAACTCTCACCTTCAGTTGCTAACTTATAAAGCACTAAAAAATATTGGCACGATGGATTATTTTTTCCTCGAGATTTTTATTTATGAAAATATCTGTTATTAGACTGCGAATCTTTCTACAAAATTTTACGAGTCTGTTACAAGAGGCAGAAAGGAAGTGAAATTTGATTTCTTCCTTTAATGATTTTAATGAGTTAGGAACAATATATTGATATTCTTAAATTCTTTTAATCTTAAACGAATTTTATGAATCTTTCACAATAACGATTAGATCAGAAATAAAACTTATTAAAATTATTAAAAGAGTAAAGGCGTTTTTATCCGACTTACGTTTCTTACAACGAACTCTCACAATATTTGTTTTGCATAAAAATCCACAGTCTAGTGATAACATTGTTATTTCATTTCTATGATACGATGACTAAAGTAAGTAAATTGGAGGTGCTCCCCGTCTTAGTTTTTATTCAATACTCTATAAAACATGAAATTAGCATAAACATCCACAATCTAGTCATAAATGTATAAAATGTACAGAAAATATTTGAGCGTTGAGAGCAGCGAAGTGAAAAGAGCGGCATTTTCACAATTAGTGATCACTGAACTGAGAATTTTAACAAATTTGTGACAAAAAGGAGTAAATGTACTTTAAAGTAGCAAACAGCGTAGGAGAATTTCAGACCATCGATAAATTAGTTCCAACTTATTAAAATCGTTAACAAGAAGAAAGAACTCGTTGTATTGTTTCTAATTCTTGCAAATGATGCAAACAATTTTTATTTTGCATAGAGATTCACGATCTGTTGATCGCATCCAAACATTTCATTTCTGGTGATTTGGAATTGTAAATTTAGCAGGTGTTATTACATGTATGCGTTCGATTCTGAAATAAATAATCTGGACGTGATTATTTTAACTTATCTGTTAAATAACATACAAATCGAGAGATGAAATTTTGGAACTCTCATTAGCAGATCGCTGTGAACGCCCGAGCATCAGGTGCGCTTTTTTCGGGTACAGGTGGTCTTAATGGGTTCATTTTCGGTGCGATAATCCGAAAAGTATCATTATCGATGCGTATCGGCTGATCCAATAAAACGTTGGTAGCTTACAGCCCTGGCTCGTCATCCTACACGTCCGTGGATGAAGCTCCTGAAGAAAAGCAAGAGATCCCTGGCAGCTCGCTCCTGCCCCCACCCCCTGTTCCCTCTCTCTCTTTCTCACCTGCGCACGATCCCCTCTGTCTCTCTCTCTATCTCTGTTTCTCCTCTTCTCTCTCCCTCTTTCTCGACCAAGAGAAACAGCTACGGAATAAATAAAGTAAATAGAGGAATATAGGAGGTAAATAAAAAATGTGGCAGCAGAAGAGAGAGGAGTGTGCGAGAGAGGAATGGAGGGAGGGTAGAGAGCCAACAATAAAAAAAAGGAGTTAAAGGGAAAGAAGGAGAGGAGAGGAGAGGAGAGAAAGGGAGAGGGAGAGGAAGGGAGAGTGCCCTCAGGGCGAATTCCCGTCGAGCATCGGCCGCTGCAGAATCCAGAGGTGCGTTCACCGGGGAAATCCCTCCCCCGGAGATTAACTTCTCAAAGAAAACTCGACGACTCTGCACTTTAGTTCAGCCGTCCAACCGAGTGCCCCGTTGATTCGCTACATTTTACGGCAGAAAATATGGCCAAGAATAACAACGGGCCCAGTGCACGCCGAACATCCGAATTTCAGCGACCGTTATCGAAATATGATCTATTCGTAATGGGATCGATACATTTTGCCGCATCTTTCCATTATCTTACCGTTATTCATATTCTTACATTCGAGTGTTAAAGTCTGTTTAAACATATAACAATGGGCTCTAAACGATTCTGAGGAATACGACGGATGTAAAAACGATTGTTCTTGTAATTATTGTAATGGTTTTGTTCATTCCAAGCTGGAGATTACTAAACGAATGATTAAACAACCAAACAACATGTTCAGCATATAAATCTCACGGAAATGTGTAACGAATTAGAAAGATCATCGTTGTTTATCAAATCCATCGAATTACGTGGAAGAAAAGGTGAATTCGAAGATCATTTTTAGTCTTACTTAATGAACTGCATTTATATAAATAGAAAGCTTTCTCTAGCCAGTTTCCAGTTTCACAGAACTCTTGTTTTTATACTGCGATTACGTTGGCCGGACTACATACGTAGCATTGCTGGCGATGATTATTATGAAAGTGAATATTCCGCACAGTCGAGTTATTCGAAAATTGCTTCGAATGGAAGAAAACAATTTCAGCGATGGTTTATCAAGTGTATCAACTTAACTTAAAATCTGCGGGATGCAAAGAAGATTAAAAGAATCATTCCTGCGATCGATTTTAACTCCTCGATTGTAGTTTCGTAGAGTAAATCATTTAAGCTTCGTTTAATTCGAATGGGTGCCGATTTGGCAGTGATCGTGGGAAAGATACACCGGAGGAATCAATGGCTACGTGGAAAAGTACGAAACTACCTTGTTTTCACCTTGCGGCTGAGTGAACTCTTGGGTTGTCACGAGTCTTGCATACCATTATGTAACTCGGTGAGTTTAACAGATAAGGTAGACAGCTCTGCTAATTTGTTCCTCTCTCCTCCATTTAAATAGCACATTTGCGAGTGCAACTATACATCAGCACATAAACAATTTCGCAAGATGAAATACCGACTGCATGCGAGTTTCCAGCTTATGGAAAGTTTGCATTTGATATCGAGGCTACCGTGTTGTTAGAGGTCCAAAAAAATCACGAATTTTTCGAGCGTTGATCCGTATCTTTATTAAACCTTTGTTACAATTATTCAAACGTAGCAAGTACACGCCTTTCATGGAGCCATTATTCTTCCCGGAACGCTACTGTTCTACAGATTCCTTGCAACAACTCTGCATCGTTGCATCTAATTTGTCGTACAGCAAAATTTTATAGATCTATACATTGTGATAACTTTCGGGAGTCTAATACAAGCCGAATCGAAGAGATTAAGAAAATGGAGTGGATCCATGGGGTGAGCAATTTGGTGACGCAAAGTATCGATCAGTCATACAGCAAGATAGGACACATCTCTTCTCAGAAATGATCTCGAGGCGATCTACCGGCGAACGGTCGTCTCTCTTTGTCTCTGTCGCTCCGTGTCGAGCCGGGGCCGGCCCCTTGTGTGTCCCTGTTGCGTTAGTTGGCCAGGTCGGTGCCAGGGAGTCTACCAGCGATAACCAGCTGCGTGTCGCACCGGTAGACTGCTTGCTGCCTCCGGCTGCTCCGGGAACTCTGGGACCGGTTATACTTGACCCAGCGGTTTACACGCGCTCGCCGCCACCAGCACCACCACCGCCGAGGCCGGATCGCACCGCTACCGAAACACGTACCTACATTGTCTGGACAAACTCCAGCACCGCTGTCCTCCTCGCTCCGCCTCTGCATTGCCTCTCGGCCCCTCTCTCTTTCCCTGTCTCTCTTATTCATCCGCTGTCACACACATACAAACAGCCGGCCGGACCGATACACATTACCTCAATCCGCTTCGTCCCACTCTTTCCTCCTTGCATCCGAATATTTGTCCGCTTATTTTTACGTCCACCACGGTTTCGTATAGTTACTAGAACGATAGAAGGGAACCGAGAGATTAAATATGCTCCAGGATACCTTTGATCAGATTCAAACGTAGCGTGTAAAGTATTCATGTTTAATCAAACGTGTCTTGTTGTCGTTAGGAAATAGTATAATCTCGTGCGACGCGCTCGTGCGCCGGTATCGGAGTACACAATATGGAAAACCTGGTCGAAAGAATTGTCCTTACATATACGCAACATTATATTATGCTTCCGCCGCAGCGAAATTCGAACTTTTGTAAGCTAACTTAAAAGCTATGTACAAATGTAATAGACTTTTCACGGTGTCTGTTCACTTGACATATTTTTCCATAAATTTACGGTGGAATTCACTACGCAACGAATCATTTATAAACATATCGTGCTTCTTCTTTGGCTCTGAACGAGCACAGTTCTTGAACACAACGTCATCGTCCCATCGTCTCCTGACTTTCATGTCAGTACGAGCACTCTGAGAAGAATAATTTAGCAGAGGATTGCCAGAGAGGATGTTTTCCATTCTTATTCTTTCTTCTTCCTGTCTTTTCTCCATTTCCTGTAAAATACGGAAATATATTACATAGTTAAATATATATAATTGAAGTGTCTTCGTGGAATAGGAAAATTTTGTTATTTGTATACGTTTTTTCTTATAAGTTCTAAACAAGAACAGCACCTTTTTAGCCTGCTCCGCAGCTCTCTCCTTCTTAATACGTTGCAACTCGGCTAAGAGGGCAGCAGTGTCATCCTCATCGCTATCAGAATCTGAATCATCATCATCTAGAGGATCATCTGCATCTAAACTAGCTGTTGGAACTTGATCAATCTTTTGTCTTTTGGCGCTTGTTGTAGAAGTTTCTCGAGCAGGCTCTATCATCCGTCGATTCGAGCTTTTGTCTTTCTCCCTTTCCCGTTCACGTTCTTCCAATTCTTTACGGAAATCACGATTCCGCAATTCTTCAATTGTTCCTTGTCCATGTTCTCTGAAAATAAAACTCGTATAAATAAGTAACAGTTCAATATTTCATATACAATTGTATTGAGAGGTAAGGTTAGACTCCGTCAGTTATCAAACAAAAATTAAGAGTAATACCGCAGAAACTGTATGAACATTTTTTTAAAAAATATAAAGCGGAACAAATACCTGTATTTTAGTTTAGTATGAGACGGTAAGTCCCTGCTGCTGTATTGTTTTGATATAGCACTTAAATCCTTCTCGCCTCGTCCTTGTCCACCTCTAGCAGGTTCAAAAGTGGGTCTAGCAGCTGTAGTCATAGTTAACTGTAACTAGAATATATTCGACCCAATCTGCAATGTTTTTCTGTTCTTTCCTAGCAAGAATTATAAAAGCTTTTCAAAACACAGCTGATCACTCGATAAAACGTACACTTTTAGACGCGTCATAAACGTGAAATCCGTGTGAACACCTTGTGCAATGCAAGTTTTTATTTGCAATTCTGCATTACCGACGCAGCCGGATAAGCCTTTTACAATAACGCATCCTACTCCCGCGCAGCTGCAGGCCATACCTCGATCCGTTAGCGAGGGTCAATATAGAAATTTTCTTTACTTTGATTGGTTGACGATTTACCAGTGAGACAATGCTGCCCTCACAGACAAAGAATAAGGGAGAAAACAGCGAGTAAGTAAGAGAGCATGTGGAACAAGTAACACCAAGGAACGGATATAGCTTGTTTCACTTTACCGTGCTTGCGATTTTACCTTTTCCGCGCATTCGTTCGGTTGGTGCGCCATCTAAAGCACGCGTCGTGAAATTCTATTTGTAAAGGAGCTTCAACTTTCAAATAAATAAAATATGTTGCGTCCAGTGTATTTGCTAAAGTTGTTCAATATACTTTAAGAAAAATATATTCCCTGGAAATGTTTTGACAAATTCACGGGGGCTGAATTGTGATTATCATTGCATTGATGTGAATCCAACAATTAAAAGTTATCAATGATACTGCTGAACGTGGGGTTAAGTTTATGGAGGAATATAATAAAATATTATCAAAACATTAAGAGGAGAAACAATATATACTACAAATTGTATCGGAACATAGAAAAGAATTTCCTAATGTAATAGAGCATAGTTTAATGAAAGATTAATTAATTTGCTGGCATCTGGATAACGTCGCCGACAATCTTCTAATACTTACAAAATTAATTGTGTATTATTTTTATTTTTATTTCATAAGTTATTATATATTCGGTGATACGCTTCACATCTATTGCTTTTACATTCTTTATTATTTTTAACCTACTTCTGTATATTTCAGGGATTTGCTATTAGTTTCAACAATTTAACATAATTGTTTTTTGGATGTCCCTTGGATCCCTTACAAGATAATGTCTTTTAAATAGAGACACATATCTAAATATTTTCCTATTTGTGAGCCTATCAAAAAAATTCTTAGATAAAAGTTGTATTGTTTTATGAAACACATATAACGCCAATAAAATTTATTTTCGAAATTAGTTTTTGAAATTTTGAAATCATAATTTTTTTTACACAATCATATTTTTTTATATTCTTATAGAACGCAAAAAGATGAATTCAAAGAGGTGCAAAAATGTATCATGGCGATAGATTATAATAATAAAAAATGAATTGCAGAAATGAAAAAATTTTGGCATAATTCTGGGGTTTGTCTCGAAAAGAATTGTGTTTCCGACATTCTCCGTCGTCACTCAATTACAGTTCTAACTGTAATCTAATCGGTACTTGATCATTGAGATGTTCGATCATTTGGTTATTCCGTTATTTTGCTAACCAGTTATCTATTTAATCTCTCACTCGGCTAATCGATGATTTATCTAATCGATCATTTGATTATCCGATCATTTTGCCAATCGGTCAATCGATCATTTAACTATTCGGTTACTCGTCTAATTTACCTAATTGATCAGTTAACTAATCAATCATATGCCTATTCGGCTATTTGTTTAATTGATCACTAATGTGCGGGAGTGTGCGATAGTGTCTGCGAGTGCTCGGGATTGTTCGCGAGAGTTTGTGGCTGCTTTTTTGTGGAACCATGTGCACGGTGCACAGATGAAGAGGCAACATTCCGAACTTTTTCGTCAGAATTTCTTCTTGTTCCATGATTATAAAACAGCTCCATCCAGTCATTAAGTAATGAGTTAATATTTAAAGAAATAATTTTTCCTATTATGTAGAAATTGTAGTAATAGGGGATTCCCCCAATTCCCCGGGCATTGATGTAAACCTGGGGAAACAGAATTTGAAAAAATAAACGTAGTATCTATGTTTTGACGAGTAGTAAAATTTGTAAAAGTACATTTTTATGACGGTATTAATACTCATCCCGACGACAGTTTGTCATTTATCTACTAAGGCGTTAGTATTAAGTAAAACTTATAAGACGGGAAGCCATCTAGTTTTGTTCTGACTCCCTTTCGAGTCTCCAGTTACAAAAACTTCCACGTAGTGAGACTCGGACAATCGAAGTCATTTTCGATTTCCAACCAGCTATAAATCAGAAGAAACTTCGATCGAAGTTTCGAAGTGTTGATGGAAAAAGAGATTTTTTAAATATTAAATACGCAAATACGTTTTCGAGAATCCTATGAGGTGACTAATTTTATTATTTAAAGCTTCTTTAAAAATCGAATTTCGTAACGCAATTTCGTAATTCCGCGCCAACCGAATGGATGCGCGAAAAGAGTAAGACTGCAAAAGCACAGTAGAGTGAAACAAACTACATTGTTCGTCAGTGTGACATGTTTCGCATGTAGTTGTTCTTATTTCATGCTCTCTTGCTCACTCGCTGTTTTCCCTCTTTTTCTTTAATTGTGAGGCAGCACTATCTCACCAGTAAATTACCAACCAATTAGACCAAAGAAAATGTCTATATTAATGCTCTCCAACGGATTGAGATCCGGTCTAGAGATGTGCAAGAGTAGGCCTATTACTGCATCTAAGTGCGTAACAAAAAGGTCTGTCTCGGCAAAAGGCTTGAAATCAAAATGTTTTTGATATTTTGTCGTATGTTTACTTGGCAGAAAGGATATAATTAATATCTAAAACTTTTATAATCTTTATTGAAAATGTTATGCATTATTAAAAAGGCATTATTTAAAAGAAACATATGTACACTATGTTTACTGAACTGCTAGCTCACTTTCGAATCGCTCGATTTCTTTCGAGCAAACTGATTGTTCCGAGTTGGCTGAAACAACGGACTCCTTCCAAACAACAGACAATATACATATATACAGATTGACTTCAACAATATCTTGTTTTGCGACGTATTAGTATGTTTATGCTAAAAACTAATTTCACATCATGTGTAAGCACATGAAATCATAGTCATGTGATTCTGATCTGTTTTTAACAGATTTAAAATAATAGTAACAAGCAGGTTCATACTTTGTATCCACATGATTTCACATGATAATGTGACATTATGTTTTTACATTTAGTCTACTTGTATAATGTTTCAAGTAGATATGACATTAGAAATCCATATTATAATTTCACAATGATTTTTTTTGTGTACTTATTCATAAATTTCTTCTTCGGCTCTTTTTTCACGGAATCCATCGAAGTATTTAGAGGGTCGAGCCCTTCAAGTGACGGTAACTTTACTGATTCTACAATTTTATTATAATCTTTTGTATGGTTTTCCAGTTTAGGGATTAATTTTTTCATGAATTGTTGCACAGAATTACTAATCTTTTTTAAATTATTGTCTCTTGAATCACTTGAATTCTCATTCCAACACAATAAATTCTCTGCAATGTCCACCTTTGTACTTTTTCTAATTTCTTGATTTTGCGATGGCTGTGATTGTTTAATATTTTGTTTCTCAAAGCCTCTTATCGCCTGACTTGGAGTTTGGATAGAGTCTCTCAGTTTTCCCCAAAAATCATAAAAACCTGCTCTATAATAATCTACAGTGGACACATAACTTAACTGTGGTGGTAACTGACATGTTTCGTAACGGCATGGTATAACTTTCCTCTGGCATTTTTCTGAAATAAAAAGAAAGGCATTCTTAAGAAATATCTCAAGAAAATATTGTATTTATTAGAGACTTAATAAGACATACCAATACTCAGTGCTTGCGCATAGTTCAAAAAGAACTTATTTGCTGAAGATTTTAAAAAGTTTGATGTAACTATGACAATTAATCTATTGCATCTTTCAGAGATTAATGTCATGATAGCTACATGTTCAAACGTAATACCCGCAATTAAATCCCGGTCTTTTATGCACAACTGAAAATGATAAAGATACCATTTATAATCTATTGTTACCATCATGCAATCATTTTACTTATTTACCTTTAATTTAAATTCATTTTCTAGTTTATTCGTCATTTCAGTGGCAAAATGTAGATCTTCATCGGCATATAATAAAAATGCATCATAATTTTGATTATTAAGACCTTGTGGTATTCTAAGAACATCATCTATTAAAAGAATAAAATTATATTCGTCAGTCTGCAGAATAGAGAACATATTACAGATTATAATAAGATTAAAACATATCATCAAGATTGACATTCAAAGCAATTTTTTGAGAAAACAGTCTAAGTTGCAATTACATATATACGAAAAAAATATTAGGAATAATATAGTTCAAGACATTGAATTCAATGAGTCATCTTATTATCTTTTATAATAAATTGTTATGTTGTGAAAACTTTACCTCTAGTTAGAAGGTTTTCGTCAACTTCATTTTCAACTACATTGGCTGTTGTTAGAGATCTTTCTACTCCTTCTAAATACCTTTCAGCATCTCTTTCTATAAGAAAAAGTACAGAATAAGACACATAGAAACCAATGATTGAAAAGGATTAAAAAATAAGTGTTTCTAACTGTTATATTGGGTCTAACTAAAACATTTATAGAAAAATGAAAAATTTCATTACAATTATGAGATATAACGATTCGGACCTATATTGGTAACAGTTTTGGTTCTTGAGAATTAATATTATTCTAGTTTTATAACTGTTACTATTACTATTGCTTATTGGTAAAAGGTTGTATACTTTTAAATTTCTGTGCAGTAGACAAAAAAATCCCAAAAGGAAATACAATATATTTATTACATGAAATAGAATTCAAAATTGAAAGATAACTGTCATAGAATAACATTTTTCCAAAAGTTATTTTTTTAATATGCACATTTGTTACTGCTATATAAATTGAATATACACAAATATGATAATTATCTGTTTGTTAATGTTTCATCAATCCCTAAATCTTTACTTATTTACATACAAAATTACCCTAAATTTACATTGTGCACATTACCCAAAAATGAAACAAGTTTTTGGGCATATTAATATTGGTAAAGACATACCAAAAAGTTCTGAAGTGTCATCTACAATATCCCATCTATCAAGCTTTTTCAATATTTCTTGAAGATCAGTAATTGTAATGTTCTTCTCTTTCTGCTGCCAAGATAGTAGAATGTAATTAGACGGATCTGGATGCGAAGATAATAATGGCATCACCTCTCCACCCAAATTGGAAAAATGAGCAAGACCTCTCCAATCCCTAAAAAGTATGAATACAAAAAAGGTATGAAATTATGTTTTTAATAAACTACAGATTTTATACACTCATGACAAAAATGAATAGAAGAATTTTAACATAGTAGGAACGATAAGAGCATTTGAAAATATCAATACATTATTTCGAATATATTAGAATAATTCCAGAAAAATTAAATATTTAGTTACTGTTACTTGCACTTGGTCCAAATTTTTTTACTATCTTAATATACAAGCATGCATGGACAAATAAATAGTTTCAATGAATTTTTCGATTAATTACCTGGGCAAACCATTTTCGGAAGGAATAACTTTCGGAGGATTTAATAAAGTGGAGATAATTTGTTTGGACTCTGTAGATAGAGCAACAAGTGGCACTGCTGATAGGTCAAGTGTCATTTCGTCTCTTTGATTTAATATCTTATAATAACATACAAAAATTGTTTGATTCCCTTAATAATATGTAATCATGAATTTATCTATTATCATAATCTTATGAATTTATCTATTATCATAATTTCATGAATTTAAGTATAAATACCAATATAAATTTTAAAGTACATATGCAGAAGATTCTTGAAATTTGATTGTACAAATCTTGATTAATGATTTTTAGTATTTATAAATCCATCAGTCTTCCGTAATTATCAGTTTGTTACGGTTTTTCCAAGAAAACACTTTTCACAGACTGCACTAATCAACACTACCTACTATAGTAATAGGTTCCACTGTTGCACGCCTCCAAGACACAACTTGATCTGTAAGCGATGTTTGATGTAGAAATTTTCTTTCCTTTGATTGGCTGACGATTGACTGCAGAGACAGGATCCAATGGGGATTGAATTTGCAGTAAAATCGTGGGGATGTGCATGCCACCTTAGAGAGTAAGAAAACCGTGCAGGAGTAGGTACCATAACTGTACATTCACTACTACCACTGTCACACATTCACTACTACCACTACCATCGTATTACCATACAGGAGTACGTAACGCGCTTAGGAAGAAACTCTCTGATTCGTTGAGGCTTTACGGATACTTCAAGTGTTCATAGTAGTTACAATATTTGAAATTGAAATGGAACCCTGTCGTGCTGGTACCTGTACGACTTCGTTAAGATATGAACAAGATAGTCAAAGAAGTCATAAAACCAGTGTCATAAAACCTTTCCTTTTGTTTGCAAGCCTGGAAAAGCTCCTCCATTCATTCATATTACTTTTATAAAAGTAATAAATTTTAATAAAAAAAAAATTTTTATTTTCACCTGTGTATGGTTCTCCAATTGTTTATATTATATGCTTTTGGTAAATTTCTAGGTCCAGGACATTCAGTCCTGAAACTAGAACTGATTCACGACTTATTCAGGAATGAAGATATAGACAACAGATAAAAGATGTATTCGGTGCTATGAATAAATGCTTTTCGAGTAAAAAAGGTACTTTTATTCATTAGATAAATTCTCGTTGAATGAAATTATTTATTCGATACTCATCGATTAAAAATATTTTTTTTTATTCGGACGTTTGAAGAACGAATAAAGATGAAGTATCTTTTATTCGAACCATTGTTTAAATAATTTTCTACTTAAATAATACCTAACTACTACCTTATTTTGGAAATTTATTACATATTAAAAGGAAGCAATTAAAATTAATTTAGGCAAGATAAGGAACAGTAACAAAACAATTGCTTATAAAATTCTACGACGGAACAATAAAAATTCCAATTATCATATTGTAATAACAGACATACTTTCGACTAAATTTGTATGTATTGTTAGCCGACTTCAAGGAGCGCTACCATGTGATGATTTTTAGGCAATTCCTTAAACAGGAGAAGTAACCAATCACAAATAATTACAGTATAGCACTGGGCAATTAAATAGCATTTTTTTAGCTATGTTTCATTAATATCGATTAATATAAAAAGCTAACTCTACACAAGTAATAAAAACGTTTTGAAAGTAAGAGTCATCTATAGGTGAAATATAAAAATGTGATTTCGTTGCGCGGCAACCAGTTGAACTAAGCAAATCAACTATTGCTTTCGTTGCATATCTCAGTATTCTATTTGTAATAATCATTTATTTATTTACTTAAAAAAGAAAAGAAGTTAAAAAATGTTTATCGAAGAGGATGTGCCCACTATACTTCAAGAATTTGTGCAACCTCGGGTAATAAACCAAGATATGCTTATAAAGTTAATAGTTGAGCAAGGACCAAAGGGAGAAGCCGGCAAACTTTTCTTCGATGACGGAATTAATTTGAAAGAAACAGAAGAGATTCGAATAGAATTTCAAAGTACGTAAAGTGAATAAATATCTAATTGCATTTGTACTATTTTACTACGTTATTTTCCTTTTCAGATATTTTAAAAATTGATTATCTTTGGGTAATGCCGAATCTTGTAAAGTTGAAATTATCAAACAATATTATTGAAAAAATAGAAAACTTAGAGCCTCTTATTCATTTAAAAGAGTTAGATCTTTCTTTCAATCGCATAAACGTAATGGAAAATTTAAATTGTTTACCAAAATTGGAGATATTACTATTGTACAATAATCAAATTGAAAAAATAGAAAATATAGATAATTTATGTAATCTCACAATTTTCAGCATTGGTAATAATCTCATAACAGATTGGGAACATGTAATATACATAATAGATATGTTTTAGAAGCTTAGCAACGTTTTTAACATTTTTATTTATAAAGATGTCATTTTAGGCACTTTATTTACGGAAATTCAAGAACCTTCGTAGTTTAAATATGGATGCAAATCCATGCACTAAAGAAACTGGATATTTTGATTATATATTTGCTCTTATACCTCAATTGCTATATTATCAATATAAAATGATAACAAATGAAGAACGACAGAATGCCGTCGAGAAGCATTAGTAATTAAAAAACATCAAATTATATAATTTATAATTAATAGACAAACAAAATATTTTTATTCATTCGTAATTATATTTTTATTTCACCTTTTTAGTAGACTTTTAAATACACTGGAAGATAAAGAAATGAAAGAAACAGAAGAATTGGAAGCACAGCAGGAATACGAAAAGAGATTAGCTTTTCTTACTTTCGCATACGTGGAATATCTTGATGATGATTACTTGTTTAAAAAAATGTTTGAAGATGATGAAGGTTTGATCTCTTATTTTACCAAAATCAGTGCAACTAGTATCACGAAAAAATAAACTTGGAAATACATATTTAGAGGGTAGAGGATTGTCCATGGTAACTGAAGACACTCAGAATGCATATGTAGAGTATGAAAAAAGTTTTATAGTATTATGCCAAGAACTTTGTGAACTGGGATTGCAAGAAAATGAAAAACGAATCGATGAAATAAATACTTTTACAATCGCTGTTAATAATGGAAAAAAATCGTCCCAAGATCAAGGTCGATTGTAAGTAATGTAAAACAAGATGAAAATGAAAAAAGGATAAAAGCATAAAGGATTAAAACACTTATAATCTCTACTTTCAGAATTGTAAATAACATAATAAAAAGGAAAACGGAAATTCTACCGAATGTTAAAAATCTATTAAGTCAAATAGGGGAAGATACAAGTAGTATTATTCTCGAAGAAGTGACACAAAAAGTACAACAATTTTCTGATGACTTTAATGATATAATCACTGAGGGTTGGTCTAATTTAATGTCTCTTGAGATGGAGTTACATGAGCAAATTGAAGTAAGGTTTGAAATCATAATTTGGATGTAGTCATTAATAATTACATAATAATTCATACATATCTTATAGGATATAAATGAAGTATTTAGAATAAATATGTCTGACATGGTAGAGACCTACCTAACAGCTGCGCGAGGACATATATCGCAGTTGCGAAATCGTGAGGCAGAATATAATGACACTATTAACGGACTGCTTTTATATTATTTAAGTGGTTTAGATGATTCAAAAATACCAAGCCACATCGTAAATTTATGTGGAGATAAAGATACTTTAGCTTTCAATCTTAGTAACTCTCATGAAAAGCATTTACAGGTACAATACTTAATTTACCAAATTATTGAACATATAAGGGCATTCATTAATTTTAGGTAATTGATGCTAGAGAAGAGATGATGGTAAATCGTTTAAAAAGCTGGTTTGAAGAATATATTCAACAATTAGTTGTGTAAGTTCTATGCTTCCTAGTTGCATATAGTATACTTATATATATATATATATATAATAGTCCTCGAAGCTCTAATAATTATTTGAATTTTGTAGAAAGGAAAATGAAAGAAATAACCAGCAAATACTGGAAATATCACATTTCGCAGATACTCAAAGAAATGAACTTTCTTCTCTACAGTTATTACAACAATTACATGTAAACATAAGTGATTTGGAAGCTATGGAGGCTCTCGGCGATTAAAGTTTAGTACATCTTATTAATATAATAAACTTTATTTTAATAAATTTCTCATATAAAAATTGTATAAAATTTTACAAAATTATAATTTTTAAACAACAGTAACATATTAATAAATTCATATGATATAGATTTATACATTTAAAAATAGTGAATTTATCATTTGAAGGTATAATCATTTATATCATATTAAAACATCCTTATTTTTGTTTCAAAGATTCAATGTAGAATTTTAGAGATGCTTGCACTTCTGGTAATTGACAAAACGTTACAAATTGTTTAACATCTTTATCCCGATTTTCTTTCATCCAAAGAAGGTTGGGTTCTCTTAATGTTAACTTTGTTTTTATTCGACCACCAGCTATATTAAAATTTTTAAAGATGAATACGACTTTAATCATTGTTTATATAATGAATGGAATGATAAACTTACATGGTATATTTTTAAATCCCTGAATAAATTTCTCGCATTTCTTAATTGCTTCTGCTTTATCAGCAACTAACTCGTCTACAAGTCCAATTTCTAATGCTTCTTTGGGTTGAAATAAAGATCCACTGAATGAATAGTATTAAATCAATTAAAAGAATTATATTTGACATAAGCAATTTCTTTTAACTTTTATATGTTTTATCATGAATTTGTTACCGTAAACATGCTATTTCGGCTTTTCTATACCCTAGCACATCAATATATAGATTTTTAAACCATGTAGGAACTGCTATTCCTAAACGTGTTTCATTTAGACCCATGGTATGTTTCCCTTCTACGAATACCCTGTATTCGGTAGAAATTGCTAAGAGACATCCTCCAGCAGGACTGGCACCCTTCACAAATAAAATTATATTAATACAGCAATAGTTAACTTCAACTTCAAACTTAATATCCTTTTACACATTTTATCCACATAATTCTAATGAATAATATTATAAAATAATACATTGATAGCAGTAGCTACTGGAATTTCCAAACCATACAAAGTTAACCAAGTATCTTGTAATGTTTGCCAGAATTCCACTAATTGATTTTCAGTTCGATTATAAAGTTCCATTAAATCAAGTCCTGCTGTAAAAATAGTTGGTAATGCAGATGTCAATATAACGCCGCTACTACGATTTTTTTTAGCGTCTGTTAAAGATTCGTTTAAAGTGTTTAATAATTCTTTATTTAATCCATTTACAGGTTCACGTGCCATTGATATCTTAGTAATACCTGTAAGACATACATATTAACATAAACGAATATAGGAAGAAATGGTGGTTATGGATAATATGCATACCTGTGACATCATCATGTGTAACATCAACAATTTTGGAACTTGTTGCATAAGTTTTAAATAAAGGAATTTTAATAATATTAGATATTCTTTTCACTGCAAACATTATTGACAAAATATAGGTTCTCTATTTTCACGATAAGAATATTTGTACGTACATACATATATGTATGTATACATGCACAATAAAGAAGACACTTGGTGTTGTATGGCAATATTTATTCTACTGTAATTTTATTACATCGAACGATTGTTATATTTATACAACTGTTAATATATTATTACTGTACTGTTCCGTATTGCTTAACTCTCCAACGTTTTTTCTGTAAATTATTAATATGAGTTATCGACAAGTTTACTCTACGTGGCTATCGCGTTTATGAAATATAATACATATGAGCATACATACATACTCTTAATCAGAGAAAAGTAAAAACATTAGTACAGTATCTTTAGTTTATACAGAGTGTCCCAGTTTTTTCAGTCAAACGTAGCCAGTTAAGAATATAACCAACGCAAGAAAAAATGTCATATAAACATAGGCTCAAAAATGGATAAAAAAAATACGAAATAATTACGGACTGATCGGAAATATTTATCTTCATTATGTATGTATGTATCTACATGATTGGTAGATGTATGTATAACATTTATAAAAAAAATGTCTACCACTACATATAAACAGACTCAATGTAAAATTTCGAGTGCTGTACACAGTTGTCTCTCAGGCAAGAAGTTTTTCTTCCAATGTAAGAACTATCCCCACCATTCTACTTCACAACCACCTTCGTGCAGTTATTTTAGAAAAAGAACGGGAGATGATTAAGAGAGACAGAACAAAACCAGCAAGCTCTATGAGTGTGTGTCCACACGTACGAGAAACTGAGGACGTTTCACTTTACCCTGCTTGTCGTCTCACTCTTTTCGCGCATCCGTATACCTGGTTCGTTATCTGGAATACACGGCGCGATATATTCGACTTGCACTTTTCGCCTCGTAGAATTCTTGACCACATTTGCCAGCGAATTTGTGAACGATGCTCAATGCATTATTATAGTCTACTTTTCTGTATCAACAAAAAATTGTAATTTACTACTATTTATTATTTACCGATTAGCTCGGTATCATCTGCGACTTAAAATACATTACAATTCGCAACATTGTACTGAGGATGGTACCGATTGCCTGGGTTTTACCGCGAGGAGGTTTCTGCTTTAAAAAACCGAGATGGTGTTAGAAAGAAGCCAGTATCGCTGTGCTCCCTTTCTTATAACGACAATTCTTAAGCAACTAACTCACGGAATTATTAACTAAGTGCTCGTATTTATTCATTAAAACGCTTGCACGTATTTCTGGGCGAATAATAATTCCTCGGCGAATGATAATATCACAGCGAAGGATAATTCCATGACGAAAGATAATCTCTTGGTGGACGTGATGACAACGACGATTGTTAACTAATGCACACAATTATTAATTAAGACGCTACCTAGTTAGTACGTACATATATGCCGACTAATTATAGGTAATTATAATAAAGTGAATTAAAGAAGAAATCTCCGATTCACGAGGACCGAAATAAATTAGAGCAGAAGGAGACTTTCTGTAATTAGTCAAAATACAAAGGGTCAGAGAATCGCTCTGAATAATCGAAAAAAATCGAAATCTAAGAAGTTTAAATGTAGAACCATTGTACACACCTTAGGTACCTCGGGGACGCCTCTCCTTGTATTTACTCACAGGCCCCAATCACTGATATCGTATCACTGATATCGTAAATGATAACTCTCATTTGCCACCAGCAAATGTACCCTCAACTAAATGGGTGAATTTACAGTTAATGATATTCTTTACGATTTTTAAGGAAATATATACTTTCTGTTCTTTAACACGAATATTTATCATTAAATTAGTTTCGCAAATCGTTCGTTGAATTCTGTTTGGATGCGGAATTATTGAAACAACAATATCTCTTGCGTAGTAAAAGGCTTAATTAACGATTAAAACAGCTGTCACGATTAATCTTCTTATTATTTAGAATTCAAGAAATTACTAAATATTCTTCAAATGGCGTTTCTACATTAAAATGGATCGACATTTCGAGTAAATAAATATCTTTTAGCAAGAGGTATGAATTTTACACTGTTCACTTGCAACATTCTTCCATTCTCTCATGTTAACATTCAAAACAATGCAATAAATACATAACATATCGAAATGTTATCTACAAACACGTACATTCGAAACATATCTCAATGTGCATTGAACATTATTGGCAAATTCACTGGCACATGTGGTGAATAATTCTACAAGGCGAAAAGTACAAATCGAATATCGCGCCGCGTGTTCAGGTGGACCGCCAGGTATACGGATGCGCGAAAAGAGTGAGATTATAAACAGGGTGAAGTGAGACGACCTCGGTTTTTCGTCCCTGTGGTATTCACCATAGAACCCGATGGGTTCGTCCTGTCTCTCTTGATCATTTCTCGTTCTCTTTCTAAAGTAACTGTGCGAAGGTGAATGCGCAGTAGAATAGTGGGGATAGTTCTTGAATTCGGAAAAGAAAAAGCTCTTGAATTAAGAGAAGACTGTACATATATTTTCTTTCCGTTTACTTTTTACATTGACCTCCGAAGAAATAATTTTTCAAAACGCAGTATACACATAAGTAAGATATAATAAAATTGGGGAATGGTATCTGCTCGCATATTTCTTCCTGCAAAATTTTACACATAGATATCGTTGTTTCTTTCAGAACAAGATTGTTTTACATATAATGTAAGAAATACAATAAAATGCAAAGTAAGATGAGTGTAAATGTATAATAACTTGTAAATTAACGAAATTACATTGGTATTTTATAAACATTTGAAAATGTATTTAAAATTTCATTCTATTGGCAAGTTATACTTACTTGATAATACTTTCATTTTAGAAATTGAAATCAAATCAAATACTGCATTATAGAAGAATTCTAACATTAATAAATAGAATGTTGTGTATTAGCAGAAATTTAAAAGATTGTTGTATGACTGAATTGTGTATTTATTATGGAAAGTTTGATATATACGAAAAACTTATTTGGAAAGTATAATAATTAAATTAGATATTATTATATCATTTATTTCTTCATGGATTTGCAGTGAAAAGTTATAATCAACCAGAAAATACGAACAGTAGAATTGTTAATAATGGAACGGACCGGAATGACTGGAATGGAACAGAATGGATTGCGGGCAGGTGCTAATATGGCGGCTATTCTGCTTTATAGTTTCGTGACATCGCCCATTATCTTAACTTTTTTTTAAGCAAGCTATAAGAGTTCAGTCGCCGGCTGACAGAAAAAACAATGTCTTAAATGGGTCCGGTTATGTTTGACAGATAAACCAATCAGCAAGATGTCAACCAGATCTCAACTTACGAAAGATTTAAACGGTTTGTCTTGATCCTGAATGTTTACGTTCGTATCGTGGACCTGTCATACTCACCGAGTGTATATATTACTCATCGATTTAAATAGTCATCGCTTAATATAGTTCGCGGAAACTCTAATGATTATTTAACTTTTTTCGTTTATATGCAAGTTGGATTAGGACATAAATTTTTTTTAAATATTTCTGTCAATTTTCTACGTTTTCATTGCGCTGCATCGAACAGGTCCTTTTATAAAATTATTTTATCTTTTACAGAATCAGTGAAAGCGTTACTCGGTAAGCACGTGAAGATATTATTAAAAAATGTTGTGAAATTGGAAACAAAGCAGGATAAACAAGAAAATCGTGTTCTAGTGAGTAATAATTGAATAGTGTCACAAGAGCTACACCCAGAAAGAAAGTGTGTTGTATAGCATTTAAATACAAAATTGTACTTACGTGGTTTTTAGGTTTTTTCACCATGCCGTCTGTTTCTTTTAACGGCCAAAGTACCCACAAGGGTAAGATGAAACTATTAAGTTTTATTTAGTTGGTTGAGTTCATATGAATTCATTATTAATTATTTATTAATTTCCCAGCTCGACTGTCACTTTCATTACTTAGAAATAACATCTATAGAATCCAAAAGAGCAAACCAGTTATTATTAACTGTTGGAGAGAGATATTACAATTTTACTACTACAGGAGCAGGCGCAGATACTACAGAAGTAGATGCAATGATCGAGGCCTTACATACTGCAATCCGAAATATCTTTCCAACTGTACCCTTAAAGTATGTCTACACACTGTTATTACACCCTTTCTTTAAGATTTTACCTACTGTTAGTCCATTACTAGTTTTTTGTAATCACTATGTTATAAAATAGTTTAAAATAGATACTGTGAGTTAACAAATTTTGAAAATCATTGGTAGTTATCTTGAGATTTTTTTTCTGTGAGTTTACAAAGATTTATATTAATATCAACATTTATTTTTACAGTTATATTATAAGAAAAATAGAAGTGATACCAGCTAGTAGATTGCAGAGTATAAGAGGTAGCGAATTAGCCAGAAGTACAGAAGCGACGAGACACACTGGGCCCTGTGGTGGATTTTCAACTCAGTATGCATGCATGTGTGACTTACATGGTGTACTATACAGAGAAGAAGTTGCTTGGGTAATATTTTGAAAATATGGAGAAAATAATTAGCATTAGTCTTACAAAAAATTATTTGATAAAACTATTCAATTTTAGGATGTTGATACAATATACCTCTCTCATGACACAAGGGAATTAAATTTAAGGGATTTTGATCATTTGGATCAGAAAGATTTGGTGCCAATCATTTCTGCCTTAGAATATAATACTTGGTTCACAAAATTACGAGCATCCCATTTGAAATTGAGTCATGAACCTTTGGAACGATTATTACACGTTATGCGTAGATCTCTTTCCATTCAAGAACTGTACCTAGATAATCTTGGAATTAAATGGTAAAAATTCAATGAGACGATATTGAGAATAATTCCGTAAGATGAAGCTGATTAATATATCTGTTGTAGGGATTTTGCACATAAATTATCACTAGCTTTAATTTCCAATGGTAACACAATGTTGCAAACTATTGATCTATCGTACAATACTATTGAAGATAAAGGTAAATATTGTATAAATTAATATAGCATAATCAATAAAAATAAAATTATTCATAATATTATTTTGAAGGAGGTGCACATTTAAGTGGTCCCATTGGCAAGCTACCTAAAGGATTACAAAAGCTAAACTTAGCACATTGTGGACTAACAGGAAAAGGAATAAGTCAAGTCGCACATGCGTTAAGTTTAAATAGAAGCATGCAAACTAGTTTACAATATTTGAATCTTTCGGAAAACTCTTTAAAAGATGACATCAATGTAAGTTTCTACACGAGATTGTAAAATTGATTGCTGCTTACAGTTGTAAATGAATGATTATAATATAATTGTTGTTTTGTTACAGAATTTGTGCAATTTTTTAGCACAACCTAATAGCCTAACTCATTTAGATCTAAGTGGTACAGATACTACACTAGAATGTGTAAGTATTTAACTTTATTTGTGATAAAATGTGTCTGCATGTATAAATATATATGTATATGTTTGAATTTATTTTATTCAGCTGTTTGGTGCTCTACTACGGGGTTGTGCAACTAATCTAGTCCATTTGAATGTCGCTCGCAATTCTTTTTCAAGCAAAAAGACCAAAGAAATACCACCCAGCTTTAAACAGTTCTTTACAGCTACACTTTCATTAAAGTACTTAAATATATCTTGCTGCAAATTGCCATTAGAAGCGTTGAAGCATTTATTACTTGGCTTGGCGTGTAATGAAAGTACAGTTGGTTTAGAACTCGATATGAGTGGAAACAACTTAGGTTCCATGGGTGCTCATGTACTGGAGTCATGTATACATGGTGTGCGTTGTATAGCGTCATTGGATATTTCCGACAGCAGTACGTATATGTTTGTAACAAAAATAAAATGGTTATTAAGCATGCCAAAATAATATTAATATGTTCCATTAATATTATTTTTATAGACATGGATGTTGATCTCGCACAAGTAATAACTGCTATAGGAAAGAACAAGTCTATAAAACAATTATATATGGGCCGTAACACTGTTAGTATGAAAAGTAAACATATTGCCATTGTGATGGATGCTCTTGTGCAAATGCTTCAAGAAGATGACTGCGTTTTACAAGCACTACATTTACCGGATTCTCGATTAAAGTCTGATCTCTATAATCTTATTAATGCTCTTGGTAGTAATACGTGTCTTCATACCCTAGATATTAGTGGTAATCAAATTGGAGATCCTGGTGCAAGATTATTAGCAAAGGCACTGCAGATTAACAATCATTTGCGGACCATTATTTACGATAAAAATAATATTACACTCCAAGGTTATGCGGATATTGTTCATGCTTTGGAGAAGTACGTATTTTTTGCTTTTTAATCATGTTAAACATGTGTGTACATTGTCTAATATACGACATTGTTCTATTAAAGGAATTGTAGCGTAAGGCACATGCCATTCCCAATTTTCGATCTGCAGCCTTGTATGAAAACCTCTGCTGAGAAAACTGAACAACTAGCCAAAAAGATACAAGATTTATTACAAAGAAACGTTACACCTTGCAAGTACAGTCACGGTCAAGCCTTTAGACTGCAACAAGGTTTTCTATTAAGTTCTACGCAACAAATGGTCGATAGACTGGTTGTACAGACTCAGGATACTATTAAAGCCATTGCTGCTGAAAGTTGTGATGCGAATAATGATATCAATTATGCCACTGGGCTTATACAGGATGCGGATAACTCAAAACAGGTACAGGTGAATAAATACACCAACAGTCAGATTGTAATTTCATGAAAATAATTCTTTTTTAGTTGTTACCAAGATTGCACGAAGTACTTCAAAGACGGGATGAAAGTAATCCAATTGAATTAAAATTACACGACATGGCAAATGAGCTTCATAAAGTCGTAACTGGATATTTACAGGTATACATTTTATGTATTTAATAATAATGTATATCGTTTCTTCCAAGCATAACAACAGCTTTATAATATTTAAATTTGAATGCAGGATTCCTTAGATGCGATGATCAAATGTGCGAACGATCAATGTCCTACGATACTACAACAGACAGTAATCAGAGGAGATGAAAGCGAATCAATTGCTGTGGAAGATGACCTGCGTAATAGTTGTAAAGAGAAAAACCAAATCAGTAGCGAATTTATACATACTACTATTACAGAACAAGCTGGGGCAGACATAGTCAATAGAGTCAAGTAAAGATTATTAACGATAAATAAAATAGTCCTCTTATAATAATAATAATAATAGTCAAAGAAAATTAATTTATCTTACATTCATAATTTCTTTACAGTGAATTAAATTTAGCTGTTGCTGGCCATGTGTCCGACAGAATAACGGATGAAGTCATTGAATCTTTATCGAGAAGTTACAAAAATTTGGTATGTACAATGCACAAGAAAATAGTATCCTAATGAAGATAAATAATGATTAAATTTATATACTGTTATTATTAGATTGGCGATTGTGATAGTAGAACGAGGAGTAGCACGCCAGATGTACTACGGCCTAGTGCTGGCTCAATGAGCAGTGGCAGTGTCATAGGTGTAACAAGTACAGTAGGTGTATCTACATCATTAGCTATTGGTAGAGCCAGTCTTGCTTCGGAAGAAGATTGTCCACCTGAAACTTACTCGTTAGTAAATTCCATTGGACAATGTTCTAGCGATCAATCTCCAATGGTGAGTAAACAGAAATCACTCCATAACACTGTCAGGTCTGTTTTACTAACTATAACAGTTACTACAGTAACTATAATATCATGCTTCCATGTCTGTCTAGAAATTGGATTATTTAAATCTCGTAAGTATTGGTTGAAACTATTTGTACGTTCAACGCTACTTATTGTTTTAATCTATTAAAATGTTGTAGTATACTATAAACAAAGTGTTTTCTTTATTTATACTTATTTTGTAATTGTAAGATAAACGGTAACAGTTAAAAAATTCTACATAAAACTAAATTACAGTAAAACAATATTTCAGTAGTATTCACAACTGTTATTCGTATATAGGCAACGCCACACCTATCGAACAAACGCAAAAGTTTACATGGAAGAAAATTAAGACCTAAATCTGTGGTCGATTCAGTTGAGGGACTTTCTGCTGACGATATTCCTGATCTATTACCACCATTGCCAAAAAGTCAAGCAGAAGGTTCGTATTATTTCAATAGAGTATTTGATGTGTTCACGAGCTACTAATTAATTAACAGAGTTTTCAGCCATTTCAGAGACAGAACACTCTTTGACAGAATCTTTAGATTCTGTTTCGGAGTTGCCTAATACCGTGGGTCAACAGTTGCAACATTTAGTGAAATCTAGACCACGTAGAACGAAAACTAGAGCACCTACAAGACCAATGTTGAGACCGGACCAACCAATGGATGGTCTTGCTCTTGGAGAAGGCCTTGATGTATTCTTCCGACCAACTACTCCAACAACTCCACTTATATCTCCAACAAGCGATGACAGGTAATGTATTCAATGCGCGCAAATCTTCAAGAAATGGTCATCCAGAGTTAGAAGTATTAAATAAATCGTCTTCAAGATCTTTTGAAGGACATGAATACAATGGAGTACATCCTTCCCAGACAAATTCAACGATTTAGTCTGCAGATTTGAAAAACTATTGCTGACCTTTAAAAGACCTTGAAGATAATAGCAAATTTGTTAACATTATTATAGTTACTTCCTTGAATAGTATAACTAATATGTAATTAACTCTGTAATATGATTTTTGCTTTAAAATCATATAAATTAATTCATTTGTTTTGAAACAATTACAGCTCCTTACATACGTTCCCGACTGACGGCAGTCCAAATTTATCTCTTGCCAGTCACAAAAGTATTCCACCCGATACGGATAAGAAACCTGGTTGTAGTTCACCAATGTTAAAAACACTCCTTGAGCCTGCACCACGATCACGGTCTAGCGATAATTTGGAGAAGTTTTCTCCACTCGTCGGTAGGAGATCTCAAGGTGATTCACCATTAACTGCATCCCCATTAGCTCGACGGAATACGACTGATAATGCTCAAAATCACGAAAGAATCGTTGCGAAATTCGATAGTTCTAACGGGATGAGTAGTAATAGTTTTGTCAATACGGCAGACATTTCGAAACGTAGCACGTTGCCAATTGCTGGATCTGGTACAAATTCAGTTAGCTCGCGGGATTCCGATGAGAACGGTAAAATGTTACAACTAACAACTGCTGCAAATTCTTCAGATAGGGATGTATCTCTTGCAACGTCTGTTCCTAAAGATTACGAAAGCAGAAAAAGTTTAACGAAAAAATCGGCCATGGAAATGGACAAATCTGCGAGCCAGCCACTGCCCTCCCTCAAACTAAGATCGATTGGTTTCGATCTTAGAAGTCCGACAAATGGTAGCAGTACGAAAAATACTTCCGAAGCATCAAAGTCTCCAGTATTAAAATCGTCAGCTAAAGGAAGTTGTTCCACCAGTGACGGAAAAAGTAATGGTGCTTTATCAAAGACTAAATTAACTCCGCCTGCAACAGCTCCGAAACCAAGGCCATGGAGTATGGCCACTGATAGAAAATCCGGTGAGTTCGAATGAATGTTGGAACAGTATTTTTTAATGTTTATTAAGCAATGTTTATGTCGCATTCACGTAATGTTAAAGTGAGTAACATTCTAATCACAAGTAATTAGGACGTTTTTGTAGTAACAAAAGTAGTACATATTATCGTACTTCTTGTCAATGTAAGTTCACTATACAGTTTCATTTAATTTTATAGGAGAATTTAATTTATTAAGCGATGGTTCTAGTCCAAATACTTCAGCAGGGAATACGCCAGATTCTGGCGATGCTCTTGACGAATCAACGGATAGTGGTGTAAGTGGTCCCGCTTCGTTGCCACCAACATTATCAGCAAGTAGCACCGCTAGTTCTTTAAGCAATACAAGCGTAGAAAAGCGATCTGTCAGAGAATTGGCAGCTAGTTTAAGCAAGAGTAAAACAGAAAGGAAAGAACACGGTAACTCAGAAATTTAATTTTTTACAATGCATGCTCTGTACATACATAGTAACCCTATATTTCATCACCGGTATCACACATCACTTCTTACTAAAAGCATACATTTTTCTTGCAACGTCGATTAATTTGCAAAACTGCATGACCAATATTTAATTTAAGAAGCTTGCTGTACATATTATTTTAGAGCATACCGCACCTGCAGCATGGAGGTCGGTGCTTCAACGTTCTATCAACCAACCAGATGTTAAGGTATTTTTTTTATATTTTTTTTTATAAATCCATGGAAGATTTTGACTGCGTAGAAAATTTTGTCCACAAAATCTCTTGCAATAGCTTACTTATCTTCTTTTGCGCTTTTATTTTATTAATCTAAAATGTCAAATTTACATATCGTGAACGTAATATATGCATAGAAAAATTGCTGTTAAAGTATCTGTGAAATAACATGTTCAACATGCAATCTTATATGCTTATAATAGTTCATTACATTTGTAGGTAATGGAAGCGCCGAAAATGGTTGAAGAGAAACGAATAAGTTGTCCAGAATGCGGTCGTATATGCTCATAATAATTCATTATATTTTTAGGTAATGGAAGTGCCGAAAACAGTTGAAGAGAAACGAATAAGTTATGAACTTCAACGTACTTCTTTTTTACATGATTCGAATTTTAACTATGATAACGATGTAGTGGACGTTTGATAATGACTTATCACTATAGTAATTTGAAGGTCAGTGTCATTGATTAGTTGCATATTATGAACATCTCCTATCAAAATGTTTTATACTGGGCACAAGATTATGCAAAGTTTATGCGTTTGTATTTGTGCCATATAAAGTCAAATACAAGGCAAGTGCTGCTATTGGAGACAAGGTTTTGTGTGTCTCTATAGAAAGTACTAATCTATCTTTAAGGTGGCATTAAAAGTCTTATTATAATTTTTTTTACGAAACTGCTCGTTCAGTTCAGATTATCTTAATTATTAGCAGTAAGTATTTGTATTTAATGTACTAAAAATTATTTGTTACTTTCACTTCGATAAATTAAGACATTCATACTTCCATAGAAAATATATTTTAGCTTCTACATTCCATTAGATTCTTAGAGAAAGGTCTATCTGATATCTGCAACGATATTATTTGAATAATGAACGACGTTATATTTGTTTTAAAATTTAAATATTTATGTACTGTTTCCATTATAATAAATATTTTGACCTATTTTCTAAAAAAGGACACTACCTGCAGAAACATTTGTGATCATACATGTAGAAATTGTGATTTAAGTTCTGTTATTTATTGTTTCAATTTTTTCGTTCGATTTTATTACATTAAAAATCTTTTTAATTAAATGTTTTTTTTATGACTACTCCTGAAATTGATATTTACTATTGGAATTGAGAAATGCACAAAGCCAACCTCTAAGAATCATATAACATTTGCAATGTGCCATATAATGTTATTACGTAAATCAGTAAATGCCTTTAGTTTCTATACAATAAGGACACACTTAAGCGATATTTCGCATGACAAGTATAATACCATCGATGGTAACATCAGTGATTTATATGAATCTAATAGTAAATTATGAAAACATTATACAACGCATATACCATATATAAATAATAGTATCGATGTATAAAAGAAGGAAATGATGTAACCACTAAAAAAATGTTATCGAGTATTGCTATATTCTAAGAATTTCTTTGCAACATTTGTAATTTATATTTACTATTTTATATCTTGTTAAACGTATACCATAACTAAACAAATTTACTAATGTTTTTTCTGCTATGTGTGTCCTCTTACAAAGGAACCAGCTTTTTTACAACAGTTTTTTTTGTATTATATAAAAGAATATTGCGAAATATAATTAATAATCTATCTTATATAAATCTATTGAGACATAGTTTTTTGATAGCAAAGAACCTATGTAAATACAAATGTATGTATAAAAAGCTATGCACAGATAACTTAGAATTACAATTTCAGTTCACACAGTCAAATAAGTATTTGAATGAATGTTTTTACCAATATTCATGAGTAACGAATTATACAGAGTGAGTTCTTAAACATTACGACTTGAAATTACTTGTAAATTCTTGCATCCACTTAAAGTCATACTTTTGTTCAAAATGTTTTTTTTTATACAGCTAGTAATTTAAGAGTAATTTTCTGTCGTCTCGTTCAATGAGTCACCTTGTATATATATTGTTATATACATATGTCTCTTTCATGCACGTATCTAAAAACATGCATTAGATAATGATACCGCATGTTATTTATTTCTGTTTTATATTGCTGAAGAATCTAGAAAACATGGGTTTTTCTTAATACATTGATCTTAATATCCAAATTTATGAACGTCACAATTCTCCTTCAATAATTAAACACGTGAAATCTATAAATAAATGTAAATTAGACTGATGAACGTGTTTGTCAAATAATAAACTGTATTAAATCAATTTGAAGCATTAGCATATAATGCAAATAAGTCCGTATCACAGAAAGTAGTTAATCTGGAAGTTACTTAATGATCGAAGTTAGTGATTATATATATATATACATATATTTATAATTTAATTATTGTAATGATAAATATAATATTTGTAAACAGGTGTGTACTTGTACATTGTCATAAGTACATACACTTTATTGTTTGTATACATGTTACGCTACAGGTGATTTTTTTGTAAGTATAGAGATGTAAAGAAATTATAAGTGTAATGTCGAAATTGGAATTTGATCAATGGTGCCAAAAAGTGTAATAATTTTCTATGTTTATTAAATTTCAATTTAAGAAAACGGTAACATTACAGAACAGTTGATATAAATATTTTGGTTTGTGACTTCCTAAATCATTCCATTTAACTATTTAATATTAATTATGCAGCTATATAATACAAAAAATCACCTGTAATATACGATATTTTGGAATGTAAATATTTTAAATGTACACTGCAGTATGTATGTGCTAATGAATGCGTGATATGATATATATATATTCTAATTTTCTTCAATACATTCCTGTATTTACACACTCATATATATAGATATACATATAAATATACATGTACAGATACATGTATACATATATACATACCTATACATACATACATATATATATATATACATTGTACAATTTTACATGTTTCAAAATCTGCTATTAATATTGCTATTTACGAATTTCCATCTAATATATTATTTAACTATATTGCACACAGACTGGTATCAATATTTGTAGCAGATTTGAATGCATGAATTATTAATCATGCAATATAATTCGCTAGAAAATAGAAACTTCTATTATGTTCATGCGTACACCGATAGTTCTTTCCAACTATGCATTAGAAAACAATATTTAGTATTAGTATTCTGTTAAATTTAAATAATTTTTATAATTCGTTTTTGAAAATATAATAATCATGTACTACAATAATATTCAGAACTTTATTGATTTTGGAACAAATTGAATATTATTTAAGATTCGTATGCAATAGTATTAATAATAGTACAATCTAATGTTATAGAAATAATTACAGAACAACATCCACTAAAAAGTAATCCATGAAGATTTATGACATATATTAAAATTTTTATTATTATTTTTCTTCGTAAGTACATATTGTTTGTAACAAAGGATTATTTAAATCCAAATGAAATAAAAATTTGAAGAGTCTGTTATTAATGTATTACAGGCAATAATAAAATTATACTGGAATATATTTTTCCTAGTAATTATCCTTTTCATATCCTAAAGATAGACATTAACTGATTAAAATATTTAAAAGTTAATTGTTCACCATAAATTACTGATTAAGGATATTAATTCTTAATCATTAATTGTGATAGATATTGAATAATTATGATAAACTCTAATCAGTGAATTACGTTGAAAGTTCGAATAAGCATTGGAAAAGTGCCGCGAGTCACGAGTCATGTCAAGTTTAATTTGGTGCGCGTGCGTGAAAAATTTTATGGAATCTAGCACATAGCACATTTCCATAATTCATGAGTTGGAAGAAGTATTGTAGTGAAATACTGTAGGTTTAAGGAAATCAACCGTGTATAGCACCTCGTACGTGGGAGATGTTAATGAACTTTTTTGTGCAATTCATGTTTTTAAGTTGAGAGGGTCCAGAAATGTCGCGTTCAAAATCGGAGAAGATCGGAAATAGTGGTAAATGTGAATTAAGCGTTTGGACACGTGCGATAACAGCGAATTCCGAATGGCCGGACAAAGTAAACATAACCATACTTCAATTCATAGTGTTCTTATACAAGATCATAAGTTTACTTATTTATTTATACTGTAGGAAGAATTTCTTGACGTTATATATTGGGCCAGGCAAGCAACTGGGATTATACTCGGTATAGGATGGGGCCTTATACCTTTAAAAGGTTTCATAGCTCTGTTATTGTAAGTTGTAGTGTTATCTTGCCTTACAAAAACAGTTAACTTCATAGCTGGACACGACACTGTCTGTTCCTATATTTATTTTCTATTTTATTTACAAATTTCAGATTTGTACTAGTTAATGCAGGGGTAACATACCTGTACTTTAGCAATTTTCAACAAATAGACGAAGAAGAATTCGGCGGAGTATGGGAATTAACGAAAGAAGGTTTTATGACATCGTTTGCTGGATTTTTGGTAATATTTAATATAATAATTATTTTAAATTTCAATAAGTAATGTTTTACAATTTTTATAACAAAGTTTCTGTTTATAGGTTACTTGGATTATAATATATACAGGATTGCATTTTGACTGATAATTTTCAACATGCCAATGCTAACCTGACTGAAAAGAACACAAATACATTGGAAAACATTTCTAGGATACATTCAAATTTTCAGCACATTTGATAAATGTGGCTTATAATTTTCAGTTTGTGAAGTATATGCTAATGTAATTTGCAGTATGTGGTTAAATACCATCATACAGTGATAATTTTTCATTTAAAAGTCATTTACCACTAGAATGCATTATATTCAAGATTTTAAATACTGTTTATCTCTTGGGACAATATTGTTTTGCGAATATTTATGGAATATTTTAATCTTTTTTTGTTTTGTTTTACATATATATTCTTAGGTCAAATGGGATGATTTATGTGAGCGTGGTAAACTATTAGTAGAACTGATTACATATTATATATGCCAAATCAGATTATAAACCGTATACAGATAATTAATATAAATAAACATTTTAAATACTTAAATTGCTCAATATTCAATCAGGTTGAACATTTTGCATGTTATTAATAAAAATTTTATGCTAAATATTTTTTCCACTATCGAAATATTTAATGACATCTAGTTGATAAATCCAGTCATTGCTTTGACAGGAACAAGGCAATTATAAATAATGTAGACTTTAAGTATTACAGTGACTTTATATATATATATATATATATATATATATTGCATTTCGGTAGAAACTGTTTATTTAGAAAAGGATTGGTATAAAAAGTATTACAAAATATGATCAACAATTTTAGAAGGAATTTTTATCTATGTACATATAGTTATTTTATTCCCATATACAGTAGTGGCCAATAAAATTGCAGTATCTCTTAAAAGTTCTTGTGTATATGTTGCAGCTACAAAAAATGCATTAATTCCTTTAGTACGGTTTTTTAATAATTCCGTATAAACTGATGTAATAATATTGCAAGATATATAGCTAACGTGCAATTTCCATGTCCACTATTGTGTAACGATTTATTTAACTGTATTTACATGTATAAGTTATTAAAAACATGTTAATAAAATATGTTTAATACATTCAGACAGAGATAGCAGGATCATCCAACCATTAATCGCTTTCGACCTCGCATTTGTACATCCTTGTATTTGGAAACGACCTCGTTGCACTGTTTTTTATTTGCATAGTATTTTTGATACGTTTCAAATATTTCCGAAAATAATGATGGTATTTCTGAATGTGCGCTGAGCAACGACCGTTCAAGTACGTACAAGTCAACGGCTTTATCCTCCAAACTCGAGTCAACACGAGCTAATCCAAAATCTATCATGACAAAATTGTTTGTGCCTACAAAAAATAACGAAAAGTTATAATAATATTAATATTTAGACCTCTAAAGATTTTCATATCATTGAACAAAAATTTGAAGATCTGTAAATCGAACAATATAAAGTGAAAATAATTGTAAAACGCTGTTTTCATACCAACATCTTTTTGCACATTCAATTCTTCGTCAATATTCTTCAACAGTATATTCGATGTCGTTAAATCTCCATGGATAATGTTTTTATTATGTAATCTAGCAACAAGCATTCCCACGCCTCGTGTTATGAACTTAAAGTGTTCAACGTTCACACCTTTCAAAACACTTTTCTCTATGTAATCTTTTAATACCATTGCATTGTCTATATACTCCATGTAAATACATCGACGTTCCAATTGTACGAAGTATATGGCCGGCGTAACAACCCCTGAAGACAAAAATGAGCGTACATAAGCTTATAAGAAAGTGATATCGGGCCATATCTATAAAGGCAAGTGAAAACTTCTATTAACGATTTTTTAAGTACATATACGGTTTCGTATGCATAAAAAATAATATATATTTTATACAAAGTTTTTAATGAATTTTGACGAGTACATCAACAAGAAATTTAAGATTTCGATAAATGTTCGAACTGCTTGTAGTAGCAATGGGTTATTTACAAGCATTGATACTACTAACCCGGGCTTCACTCATGGTAGTGGAGTGTTGCGACATACGAATTAGTTGGAATGATTGCCTGTTATAAAGGAAATACAGTTACAATTGCTGACACCGGATTTAGATTATTGCATGATCTCGAATTCTGTTAAATATATCAAAAAGTCTGAGAGTTTCTCCATTAAAGTAAAACAAATACTTGAGCCATTAAAATAAAAATTTTTCAATATTTACCAGTTTGTACAAGTAAAAGATTAAGCATAAAAAATCTATTATTTATTTTCATTTATATTTGATATTCAGAAGTATTTTATGCGTACTACTCATTGAAACATATGATCTTACCAGCGGTTTTCGCGCGAACCATAGCGCGGCATTCTGCCCTTATTCGATCTTTTGTTAATCGGACATCCAAATCAGTATGTCTATATTTCTTTTCAAATCGTTCTTTAAGTAATGTCGACTTTCCCAAATAAACACCTTTGTATACGCGAGCTTCGGCACCTTGAGCTATTAATTCGAAACCATTTGTCATCGCCATCTGAAATCTATGCTGTGAACATTTCATACATATAACTTCCATTAGTTACAAAAATAAAAAATAATGTGTACAGCTCAGCAGGAGGTTACAGTGAATTCGAAGCTATTTGTACCTTGATCTTCTATCATACTAATACTTTGATAAAAATGTCAAGTAAATTTAACAAAAAACGTAACATGCAATAACTTAATATTTATCGTGTATCAACGAAAACATTGCTTGGAAAGCCTATCTATTTTTTCTCACCTATTATGCATGTACATTTGTAAGGACAATATTACTCATTGTTTTTATCGCATTGTACATTGAGAAAACTATAAGTCGACGGGCGAATGGTAAGCCAGTGATTTTCTGGAAGGAAAGATGATGTTGCTCGCGCTAGCAAGGGCAAGATGAGGGCGAAACGCGAATCGATCGTTACCCGAGAGCGTCCTGCGCGCTAATCGCTATTCCAGCGCTAGTATTCGCCCGTACTTTGTTCCCATCGGGTTGACAAGCTAATACAGTGTTTTTTCTCCTGTTATTATTCCAAAGAAAAATAAATATTGCTGCTTTGCTCTCCGGTAGATATGAGGGACGAGGTGAAGATGGACGCGAATCGGCTAATCACCGAGGTTTATAAGCGGCCAGCGCTTTGGAATCAAAGGCATATCTCTTATCACAATCGCGAGGTGACAAACCGCGTTTGGATGGAGATTGCATCGATATTCAAGTTGCCTAGTAGGTGCATTGATGAAATCGTTTCTGCTCTATGTGATTCGCGCGCGCGTTTTCACGTTTCACTGCAACACCAACGTTTCTTTTTGTCATTCTTAGCAATGAACATCGTTGCTGTTTGTTACCGCGACACTTATCTGTTATAATTTTTCATTGAACTATGTCTAAGACGGTGACGGTCATTACACAACTATAAATTGTGTTAGAAATACCTTAATTAAAGGGTTAAGGTATTAAAGAATAAACTGACTGTCTATGGATGTCACAACAGTAAACACACTATTGATATGAATTTTACTACTGTCTTTAGACACTTCCATACGGTGTAGTTGTTTTGAAATGTATATCTTGTAAGGACAACTCCAAAATCTTGTATATTGTTTTCCTAAGTGTCATTTGATCAAAGAGAACTTTAAAATTTAAAGTCCATAACATAAACTTCCGGTTCTGTGTCTCGAAAATTAATTTGTATTAAAATCTCGATTTTACTACTTATCTTCGAGGATACAAGTCAAACACAAATTTGAAATTTGTCACTATCTTAATCCTTTAATTAAGAATATTCTTCATTACTAATTGGAAAAAACAGCGAATTTCGTTGAAGTGTTAATACTACTTGTCTTGGTACCATAGTTTCCTATGCTGTTACTCGCACAAGTTAACCTCACTTTTCCGCGATGACACCTTATCGAAAACGGTACGTTTCAATTAAGTTTACGTATTCAATTTAATACAAGATTCTTAAAATTATAGAAAACCTCGTTCCAAAAACTGCTGGATAACTTACTATTTGTTACTATTTACAGTGTGATTCCACAAGAAGATTTAAATTGCGAGTGCAAGTACTGTTTAAGTCGAAACGCATGTGCGTGAGCACCGTCAATAAATTCCGACGGTCGCGTGTGTGGAAAGCTTCCGCTCTTTGCGATATTTGTCGTTCGAATTGCCGATCGTTCATATTCATTCCTAATTACGCTTTGTAAATAATATCTCAAGGAATAATTTAGATCCCACGATCAACGAGAAGCAGTAAAAAGTTTCCTGAACACCGTACTCGCTAAATTGAATGCTTCCAATTCTTTTTCAGAGCCGGTGTTAAAAGCAAAGTGGAAAGGCTTGCGAGATACGTTCCGTGCCGAATTGAAAAAGGATCAAGTGTATCGAAAAAGTAAATTCCACCGGAATCGGCCGGTATGGATTCACTTCAAAAGTTTGCAGTTCTTGAAAGAACAGATGTTACCCCGGCCACCGATCTGGGAACGAAGCAATTCTTGCCAGGATGACGATCGCATTGCCAGCGAGGGTGAAACCGAAGGAATGTTGCTGCAAAATGGTTCTTCAATGTCGAATAGAAAAGCGGAGGAACGAGGTACAATTCCGAATCATTTACTGTCGATAAGTAGCGATAACGGATTGAAAATCGACAGTGTTAATCACATAGATGTGAAACAAGAGCCCGAGGAGAATTTCGACAATCTCGAGTTTCAAAGTGTTTCCGACAACCTGACGGAAAACGAGATGATGTTGCAGAACATCTCACCCGAGCAGGTGTTGATGGGCGACCATGACACTGGCATTGGTCTCACGGTAGACCCCTTGGAAGGCAACCGTTTTGATGATAATTACTATTTCCTTATGAGTCTGTTACCCCACATAAGAACACTACCCGCCGATAGAAGAATGCTGCTCAGGATGCAAATGCAGGAACTGGTTTACAAAGAGGTCTATAAGAAAAGCTCCGAGAGTGTCGGCACGCCGTAAAATGAGAAACGTAAAACAAAATGCATAATTCATATTTTTAACAAAGATATTATTCGTACATATGGTTTTAGGAATCGGCGAAGATTTGCCGGAGTAATTGTTTTCTGTGTTTCGTTGCTCCCGGAGACGTAAATCTCGCTCGAGATATAACGAAAAGTGATTCGGAATGCGACTCTAACTGAGCAAAACTATTTTTGTCAGTATTTTTAATTACTTATTTATCTGTTATTTGTATAATGTTATTTGCATTTTGTGGTTATTTTTTATTTGTTACTTGCATTACTATTCCGATTCCAGAAATAAATATTTCGAATAGTTTAAAAAATTTGTTTAAATAAACAAATTATGAATACTTTACTTTTGTTGTTTTTGCTCAGCTAGAACTGCATGGTAGATCAATGGTGAGTCGATAAGTCAGAAAATGTAAGGAAAAATATGATATACTCTCTGACCGGTTAAAGTGGCTCGGAATTGGGCAATATTTAATGCAATTATCGATTAAATATTTAATTTAGTCGATGTATAGTCCTAGTTAGCTCAAGTAAGTATGGATCGAAAATTAAATTAACTATTTAATTTTGATTGGATTAATGATAAACTAATACGATTAAAAAATCATTTTTCAAAATCAGTATCGTTGAAATTCTTTATCAGTTATAAGTTACACAAACTTCTTAAAATAAATGTAAATGGTTAACTTAAATCGGAAATAACTATATATACCGCGATAAAAGAGACAAACAGAAAGAACAAAACAGCAACGTCATCTATTAATTAATATTGCTGACGCTACTCAGCAATAACATAATATTTGTAACATAGCATTATAAATCAATAAAAAGGTCGAATGGATGATATTTATATATTAATATCATACTAGGTGAAAAATATTTCGATGATGTATTTTCAGACAATAGTGTACATATCGCGGCAATACTGTATGAGGCATTATTCTATAAAACCATACAAGCCTACGCTATATGGGAGCCTTATGTACTATACGTCATACCTTACTTAAGTATACTTTCTTCAGCACTGAGGCGTAATTAATATATGTGAAACTTATGAAGCCAGATAAGAATTGTTCATAGGATAAATTGAACAGAATGGGAAGAGATTTCGATTGAAATGGCTAATTTAGAACGCATAATTGTATTAATAATAGAGAACCCGTTTTATTCCTCTTTCATATAAAATATTACAAAATAATTAAGTTCAAATAAAGTAGACGTGATAAATGTATTTTAAAGAATAAAAACTTTCTACTAATAAAAATTTCCGAAATATTAGAAAAAAATTGTCGCGTTTAACAATTTGAAATATAGGGCGAATTTGATTTGAAAAAATTCGGCGGTCATTGAAAAGCGGCAACTTTGCGGGGATAAATAACCTTCTTAACGTATGCATTAAATTTTGCGTTAATATTGCAGCAGATAACAGCAGAATTCTATAAATTAAAAACCTGTGAACTGTTTATAATAAAAATGATAATAACAAGGTACCATGAATAAGTGCTTTGTAGTTCATCGAACTTAGTCGTGTAAAAGGGGAAAAGTTTGTCTCTTTCCAAGGAGAAAAGTCTTAATATAAATAAATATGATGATTGAAATTATTACTTTCATGGTTTAAAAATTAGGAAGCCGCAGTTCAAGTGAGACAAATAAATCGTTATGATATTACAAATAAAGATTATTCATACAAAAATAAATGGAATAAATGTAGAAAGCATCAAATAACTATAAAAATATGTGCATGTTACATTCACACCAAAATTTATTTTTCAACACGGTATCGCAGCTTTAAAGAAAACAAAACTATTAAAACCAATTGTGGAAGTAAAAAAATAGAAAAGTGACTCAATTAAGTGTTTAGAACAGGAAATCATTATAAAGATAGCATTAAGCTATATTCAAAGAACTGTTAGAGCTACGAAAAATAAAAGTGGTTATACACACTGTCAATGTACAATAAATATAAATAATTGCATTCAGATTTTATAAGTAACATCTTATGTCTCATAGTTTTGTCACGACTTAAAGTAGGTATTTTCGCTACTAGTTTTATTATTATAATTTTTATATAAATACATCACAATTTACTGACAAATAACTTCTCATTGTGTAAACGATAACGTTGTTTATGGATACAAGAAGCACAAATTACTTTCCATAACATAAATTGTTATGATTCTATGTAGCATCATATGGTGTTGTCGCAGAGTGTACAACGAGAGGAATTTCAATTCACTTTCGATTCAAAACTAGCAGTCAATGATGAACAATTAATATTTTTAATCGGCGATCGACGATTCCGATTAATATTTCTGTTCGATAATCTACGATAAATTCCAAAGATTGCTCAAATTGACGCGATGTTCTACTAGCCCACTCGATTGATTAATCGATGAAGGAAATTCGAAATTCTAGTGAATCAATGCCCAACTCTGAAACGAATAACTCTTTAACCGGTTTAAGGAGTTCGAATCCCGTAGATTGAGAAACACTGGTGCTTTCTCGTACCTGCGGGTACGACCGTAACGTTTAGTTGTATCTGTATGTAGGTGTAGTAAACGTATCGTGTATTCACGACATTCCTGTCCCGTTGCGCATGCGTACCTGCCATGGCTCCTCTCGGCTGATTGTTTCGTTCGTTTTCGCGTTACGATTCGGTTGTGCTTTCGTTTAGTCTGCTCCAGTCTGCTCGCGATTGCCACGGTACGGTTGTGTGTCTTCGCGTTCCTCGTCTCGGATACGGTATTACTCGTCCAATCATCGTTTTCGTGGGCATACCCCTTGAAAGGACACGGACATTTTTGTAGTGAATGATCTCGTACGCGCATCGAGCAACCTGACCGCGGGTCTCTGGTGTGCACAGGTGTTTACTTTAGTGTCCGATTGTTCCTACCGGAATAACGTAGTCTCCGTGTGCATCGGTGAGCATAATTTCGATGCACTTCTCCAGGACTACCTGTCCATCGTTCGATTCAAGGTGAGTCAACGTCAGTCAACGTTCGTCCAGCAATGCGACGAACATCCTACTCTTCCTCCGCGAATCGTTAGGAACATTCTGAAACTGTGTCGAGCGAAAATTAAAAAGAACATATTATTTGTATTATTTTAGTTCTATTCAACGGGTTAGGGTAACGTGGAATCTCAAAAAATTGACTAAAAAATTTTTGACTCGAACACTAATTTGTACAATTGAAATTCGAAAGGCTTTTCAAATACAGAACCGGAAACATATGCGTGTACCTGTATACTTATAATAACTTTGATGTTGAATCCTTCAGTGAGCTTCTAAGATGAATTGGAAAAATGCAATGAGAAACTAGTGGGATTGTATATTAAAATTTTCAAATACAGTGCTCCCTTAGATAACGCGGGATTGACATTTATTTTGAGTAATTTACATACTGAGCACATCTGTACAATTTTCAGTATCCTAGTAAATAAAAGTATATAGTCTCAGACTCTCGTCTGAGGTAAGTAATATATATACATATACAAAAATATTCAGTCACTTTGGGTAGCGAACCAATTTTTTATAGAGTTATATATATTATCAAATAAATAACAACTCGAAATCTATTTTAATGAACACTTATTAGTTTATTTTACTATAGCATATGTACAAAACAAACTAATTTCATTCAAAATAGATACTAATTTACTTTGCAGTTTGTAAATCTAAAATTCTGCGCGAATTTTCCTTAACATTTATAATAGCCAAATATATTTGTGTTCAACTGTGTACATTTATGTACATAATATAATATATGTTTGAATAAGACAAGTACACGTTTATACACATATAAATGCAAATATATGCACATGCATTGAAAGAATGTAAATGTATTTCAGATTTTTTTAGAGGTGGAGGGTGGTTCTGAACTACGCGGATTTCCATCTACGCGGACAGTCGGCATCCTAATCCCCGCGTTGTTCGAGGGAGCACTATAGTTGCATTGGTACGCATTAATTATCAGTATGAACTTGAATAATATCAATAATTTATTTAGGTATGAAAATGGTTGTTTCCCGAAACAACGTTCTTCAATGTTATTTATAAATATTGTATTACGAAATATAAATACCAAGCAGAATCTTCGTCGAAACTACTAACACTAAATATTGAAACTTCAGTAAATTTTCCAAAAATTAGATAATGGCCTTGCTTAGAGAATTCATTTAAGTCTTGGTGGAAATCCTCACAAAATCTGGAACCGTGTTCCTTATTATTTGTTATAGTTTCTACTATAATTAAACGTAGTACAAAAATACGCATTAACTGCGTGTTTACTTGTTTCGCAATTCTCATAGGAAGTCTATTTTGCCTTCCACAGTATCCTAACCCCTTGTACCAGATACGGATTACCATTTTTTAACACTTTACTTACCGGAAGTGCACTAATAGGATTTTCAATGAAAGAATGGAGGAGGTTACGCTATTGGGAAGCTGTTTTATCAAGAGATCCTTGTCTGTGTTTCTCAGAGTTTTGAAAACTATTAAATAATTGCCGGTAGGTAACGTGCTGATTAGTATTCCCCAAGCATATGTTGTGTATAATAATGCTGAGTCGCGCAATATGATTGGTCGACGGGCAACATGCAATAGTTTAGGTTCTAGGCGAATCTAGCTCATGTTTGACGAATACCAAGATGTGATATTGTATATATATATATATATATACATACGAATATGTGTATACGTGTTACTTTCTTTTGAAAAATGTAAGTGATATCTCTAATAATATAGTATGTACGTGTACGTTATTGTAAAAAGACAATTATATATCGGAGATGAAAAGCGTTGAACGTTAAATCCGACGATGATCACGTTCGAAACGGATATATTATAATACACAAGTTAAGCAAATTTGTGAAGGTACATCACTTTCGTATGGTCCGTATAATGACGAGCTCGGTGCGGTCTCGTATCGTCGTAATTAAGGTTAAAGTGTTCTAGTCTTCTGAACGTCAAGTATATCCCTCGTCCACACTTTCGAGCTTGCTCTAAATAGCGTACTGGAATCTCCCGGCGATTCGAAACGCATCTATGCATTCCGTTCCGAGTGACAAGTACCTGGAAACCGAAACGCTGTCTATCCTATGGGTAATTCTCGTAACTAGTCGTAATAATGGTAATAAAGGTCTTTGTATTCAAACCATGGCTCGTGTGTTCATTTACATACCGAAAAGCGGAGAGGAAAGACATCCATCCTGCCGATCATAAAGGCAATGTACTATCAGCTACTGCGAAAAGCTTTTGCCGATTTTTGTTAGTCGTATTTCTTGGAAATTTTATGGTGGTATAAAAAGACAACATGAGTATGAGGACGTATGAAAGAACGATGTAAAATTTGAATTGGTTTCTCAAACTTTTCACACAAAAAACCATAAAACATTTTTGGGGTACTTAATATACTGTTTGGTAATTATGCGAAGATCTTTGGTTGATATGGACATGCATATATAAATTGACGGTGACACCTTTTTTGTTCTAACACATATAGAACGTCGTTTTGGAATTTTATCATGAATAATACAAAAACTTAAAGTGATCTTTAAATCTCAATAGAAAAGTAATGTAGGAAAAAAATAATCATTACATTGTGTCGCCGTCCCTCTATGTTACTATAATATTTTTGTTTGAGTTCTTTCTTCATGTAACAAGTAATTAATGAATAATTTCGGTGACATGCTTTGTAGACTCACTCTGAAAATTTTATAACAATATGTATTTAGACTCGATGCTATCATCCAGGTGTCAATAGCTCAGTGAATGACTGTAATAACAAAATTAGATACTATTTTTTATCAAATATTTAGCGTACGCAAATGGTTGGTAGATCGATCAACGGGCATTCGATACATATCTCTTGTCAATGTAGCAACGATGGAAACGCGTCACATAGGAACCCCGATCAATGCAGAGTTGCTTGCGTTCACCATATAATCAAGTAAAAATAGGATTTTCATTTCAATTATTCAAATACAATGAGAGGTGAGTAATGCGGCGGAATCCTGCTTACACGGACAAAAAAAATATACGTTATCTTGCGGGAAGATGGTACGAAGTAACAAAGTTCATTCTAGTTTTCTCATATTGCTAAAGTCTGAATCACTGTACCATGACTCCTGCAGTTGGTTCTCACGCTTTTCTTCGTCTGTGATCTCGCGCGGCATTGCATATTCATTAAATTACATCCACGGTAGACCACCTAACACATAGTTGTCCGAGGTACCGTATTTTTACGGGGATAAATCACGCTAGAAGTTCTGTGCAGTTTGCGGAAACGATATAGTGCGGTCGTAAAGTAGACCACGGACAAGCGTGTCCTATAGACGCCGCTGGACTCAGGGCTGTACACGTTATTCCGTACCTGGGCCTGAAAAAGAAATAAGCGGCTATACATAATACACGCGCTACTGGAAAAAATGAAAAATTCCAATTACCACTTAATCGATAGGTATCGAAACATTTCTGACCCGTAACCCCCTTTTTTAAGCTTTTCTCTATTCGGTGCCCTGATTTTGTAAGCTTTCTCCATTATTGCTACTTTCAAGCGTATTTAAGCATGTAATTTTTGGATTTTAGAGAACTTGTATTCAGTGCAGGAAAATTGGGATAATTATACACTGAAATTTCAATGGAAAAACATAATGTTATTTGTCACATCTTGATTTTAAACATGATGACGTTTTTAAGTTCGTCAATTTCCAGTTCGGTCAATTAGGGCTGCGAAACATTTTACTATCTATTAATTTCCACAATCACGTTTAAGAATAACGATTTCCACCTTCTTATTAGAAGTTATTTATGACATACAAAGTGTCTCACGTAAAGTGTTACAAGCTGGTTTCTCCGAAACCGTTGCACATATTGATTTGGAATTTTTATGCGTTGAATCGATTGAAAGGACTAACATCTTTCAGCGAAAGAAGTTCTCGGGTTAAACTCTCTCGGAGCAGAAACAGTGCAATTTCTAATTTTTTAAAATGGTATTCTTTTATTTTGTTAATTGTATTTTATGTCTTTTAATTCTACATAGATGAAAAGTTATGTATATCGGTGCTAGGTACCATTATTTTAAGCAATAATCCCAAAATAAATTACTATCCCTGACATAACTATATATACCGCGACTAACTGACAATTAGTATTTGATCAGAAGCAATACTAACGACTTGATGTAAAATAACGAAATGATTTGCACCTAATGTGCTGCTATATATATATAAAACTCTTGCTAACTTATAATTAAAGATATACTGAATAAATACACGAAACATAATTAACATTTTAGTTTACATCCTTGAAAAAATGTAAATGTAGAAAATGATATTTGGAAAAAAGTATTTGACCATTACAAGTTTACATAGAGACGATCTGCTTTGCATTGATTCAATTCTCTAAATTCAATTTTCTATTGGGTTTAAATCGGTACTTTTTGCTGGCCACTTTATAGTTTTCAGTCTATTGTACAATACTTCAAATAATCCTGTATCATTTTGCTGCGGTGACAAGTCACGTCGCATGACGAGAGTAAAACTCGTTTGAATCTCCGCAAAACTTTTCGATACTTGGTATAACACAATTTAATCACACAATTATTATCAAATTCTTTATCACGCACCTCCAAAATCACAGTTGTGCGAAGTAGAGATAATTGTCTACTCCTTGTGCTACATACAATTTTTCACTGGTTTTTCTCAACACAAAACATCTAGTATCATCACCAGCTTCAATGCATACACGTAATTTATTGCTAAATAGAACTTTAACAAATTTAAGGGGTAAATTTATTATTTGATTATTATTATATTTCGGTTTTAAATAATCAGTTATTCCATCTGTAATCCATACTATCGCTCGTCTAGTTGTGTTACAATTTTGGTTGATCGGCTCGTATGCGACTTATGAAAGTGACCGAGAGCAATTGATACAGGAGATGAGAGACAAGAAACATAAACATTCGTGTATCACAATATCCCGCGAAGCTCGATCATCAAGGATCACAGAAGCTGAAATTTGATAGAAAAATACACTTTCGACGGTAGAATATTCGCACAAAGTGAATGAAAAGATCAAATGGAACTCCTGTAGCATTTATGAACGATGTAGAGACATTAATACGCTAAACTAAAGGCAAAAGGTATTGATAAAGTAATAAATTATTAGAGTGAGAGATTTCGTAAACAATATTCATGGCGTGGATCATATAGACATATACTTGAAATACCATAGAATGGTTATGGTACAAGATGTTTTCAACCGATCCCAGCTCGAGTTACAGCGCGGAAACCAAAACTGGTCGGTACTTTACACAGAGAGACAGAGATCTCAAGAGCCTCTGAAACAGATGTTTATCTAGTGCTCACCGTGTCTCAAACTGAACAATGGCACACAGTGGTACCTTTTCCCAAATAGTTGGCCAGAATTCACAACTTCGTACGATTCTTATGAGAGTTAGTATTCTTAGTTTTTTAAATTGTTGAATTTAAACATATCGTCAAAAATGCAACATTCGAAGCAAAATATCAGACACTACTAGCATAAGTATTATCTTATCTTATTTTTTGTGAATATTAATAATTCTTCGATATTTGATCTTCAACATCTTTGACATTGTTCACGGCAATATATTACATGCACGGCAATGCATCGACATTATTTGACACTTTAAACTATATTCTCTTAAAAATGGCCACAAACGGGTAAGATTTTTCGATTAAATGTCATAGTTGATATCTTACTCTAAGTCATGACTCCTGTTCGGACACGCCTCTCGATGGTTATCCCCATTTTTCCTCTATCACTATATTATAATATTTCAAAAATATCTTGCATCGCTTAAATGCAAAGTTTACCTTTATAGCGTACATTTTAATGGTTAAAAGTTCTAAAAATGGTTTCTCTAAGGATAAATTGTAACTTGACGCATTAACACGTTGAATGCCGCATAGGTCATCAATGGTTGACACTAATTTTTAACTAGGTTTTAAAATTCTTGTTTATTGTAATATATTTGAACAAAGTAAATCGTGCTTGAATATTTGGAATGCGATAACTAATAGTTGCTATGGTAAATCTTAATTTCCTGGTTTCGCTTTCATTGCTTTATTTGCTTTGATATTGTTAGAGTTTATGGGATTGATATTTGGCAGTTAATATATTAAGATGTTTTTATCTCCATAACCATGCATGGCGCATAAAAATTTTAAACGGCATTTGATGTTCTGAAGTGGAGAACATTTAGTATTTCGAGCTGTATGAGTCCGAATGGGATTGGCTCTCTCCTTTTTATCGATAGCATCGTGGTATCGTAAAATATACATTTACAAAACAATAATACGAAGCTTAATAATATCATCGTCATAGCACTTATCGAGTTATCTCGGAGAAAAAATTCAAATCGATGTTTTATATTTGTTGCATGCACTAATTCAACAATTAGTTATATGCTTCACTATAATATGTACTTTTAATTCAATAAGATGTATAGTTATTAAAATGTTAACAATAAAGTAGTTTTTTCATTTTTGTCCGCAAGTGTAAGCAAAGTTCTATAATGTCACTTTATGTATTACACGTGCTTTTCGTTGCAATATTCTTCGAAAATTACATCCTGGCGATCTTTCCGGGAACAGGGACCATCGTACGACGTGATTCGCTGTGACTTTGAAGATGGTAGAACTCGCAGCTATGTGGTCGAACGGTGTATGTACCGTGTTTCACGGAAGAAAAGTCATGGTGCAGTGTCGTTGAGGCGTCCGAACGGGTCACGTTGCGTCTGTCTCTCGCATCCTCTCGTCCCGATCCGTGTCGCGTCTCTTTTTTCGGCGTTTCTGAACTCTGACTCATTAGAGAACGTTTTTCAGTAACGACCGGTTCTACCGGTGTGACGCTCAGCGTCCGGCGATCGGGTCCGCTCGAATCAACGTCTCCGATTGCCAGTTGGCCGCGACGAGCTCCTCCTCAGGCACCAACCTGGCCGATAACGAAGGATGGTAAGCTCCTGTTCGAGTGGCGTAAATCTCGCGTCCGCTAACAACGCGGTTACATCGCGTGTCGTCGTGTCCGACAGTGACGTAGCTCGTGATGGTGACGCCATCTTACCAAGTGACCGGCAGTCGTACAACGCGGAAGACGAGGGTGGAACTCGCGTGAACGGTGCTACCGGCGCGATCGAATGGAGCGAAAGCGGTCCTCCCTCGCTTTCTATGTCGGTCGATCTGCATAATTTGGTGAACCCGAACCAGCAGGACTCCGGCCACTATTCCGCCAGTCCCGAGCACGCTGACGCGTCCGTGTCAGACGGTTGCAACCCGAATAACCTAGCCAGGACGAACGTCGAAGAGGAGAGCTACGAGGCCTTCGGTTCCGTCGAGGGTGATGCCGACGACGGGGTAGATTCGCCGGGTGGTAGCAGTTCTGCACCTTCGCCCACCGGCACCAATTCCCTGCGGTAAGTTCGTTGACGCTTCTATACTTGTACCAGCACGTTGCCTCCGCTGCATCGATCGGCTCTTTGCCTAACTCTGTCGATACGTTCAACCCTTAACTGCTGAACTGGATCTTCAAGTGCTACAGTTATTCCCCGTTGCGCGGAAATAGTTCAGCGATCTCTTATTCATTGTTCACTACCGAATTAGATACTTAAGTGCTCTAGGTTATTTTCTATGCATGGAAACAGTCCCGTTTCGGTTGTTCCAAGTATAATAAAACTTACTTATATTACGTGAGTGATTTATAAACATTATTCAGTAAAAATTTGCATCAATAATTTATGGAAGGTTTTAAATTATATTGCGTTAGCAATGTGTCAGGATTTTATAATTACACTGCAGCAAAAGTTATTAACAAATAACCAGTAACAAACAAATTGGTAAAAAAGTTGTGAAGAACCATATGCGTTTATACGTACAGGTTCAACCCTTAACTGTGGAACTGAATGTTAACATGTTCGCTAAGTTAACCATCTAGCTTGCTAGCTTATATTTATTTGACTCGTTGCAATGTTGAATAGTAACATTCATAAAATGAATTCGTTTCGGTTCTTTATCCAAAATACATAATTGTGATCGTCGCACATCTGCAACACTGATAAAGAACGTGTTAAGCACTATATACCCACAATCTTGTTTCTCCGCGACCATGATTTAACACAATCTCGATAAATAAATTCGATTTTCTTTTATCACGATTTAGCACGATAAAAAATGTTACTTGATTTAAATTTTAAAGACAATTATATCCATTAATCGTAATTTTCTAGACATATTTAGAGCAATACTATGTTTGATGGTTTGTCTATACATGACGTCTTTTTCTACATGGTAGTTTTTAGAACACGGCTACCGTTTAAAAACAGATTTGGGTGTAGTTACTTTCCTTTTACACGGAAATACTTTCGCGATCTCTTATTCATTATTGTCTCCCGAATTGGATCCTTAATTACCCCAGATTGTTTTCTATGCATAGAAACAGTTCTACATCCTTTTATACCTATTAGGTTAAATTATAAATTCAAGAACTGGATATTTAACCACAACACTTGACTTCTTTTTACGTAGAATAGTCTCGCGTTCTCTAATACATCCAGGTTCAACCCTCGGCTATGAAACTGGATCTTCGTGCACTCCAATTCGTTTTCTTTGCACAGAAATAGTTCCACTATCTCATACACATGCGCTCGCCCTTAACTTCAGAACAGGATCTTTAAGTACTCGAGATCATTTTCTTGGCATTGAGCAGTCTCACATCCTCTAACTTTGGTTTAATCATTGACGAACGAACTGGATTTGAACGCACCCCCTGTTGGTTTTTTGTGCAGCGAGAGTTTCGTTCCACGTTTAAAACCTGTTAGTTGAACTATGCATGTACGCTAAACCAAGTATTGTAGCTTTAACAAAATTATTTTTTATAAGATCCAACTTTTAAGTTTTGAACTGGATCTTTCAGCAGTCTAATTTGTTTTGTTTGTAAAAAACAGATATCTTCTAATATTTACAGTATATAATTTATTTTTTAATTGATGAACTGGATTCTTAATTATTCTAGTTGATTTTCTTTTTATAAAAACTGTTCTTACTGTCTCTCTGCTTACGCTATGTCATTGTTTATGACATTACCTCGTATGAGTATGAATTCCGCCGATATTCGTATAATTTTGTGACAAGCCGAGCTTATTTACACAAAAGATCAGAACTCTTTTAAAAGTGACATTTATACATTAAAAACTCCTTGGGAAAAATGTAAATAGCTTTCAAAAAAGATATGAAATCTTTACTGTTCATATAAAAAAATTGGCAATTTTTTAATGTTTAATATTTGGTTCATATACATATATAACTCATCAATGCCTTGTGCCTAGTCTTTTTCGACTCATAAAGCCACTCTTTCAATATTTTCTGTTTAGCACCTCCTTCGAGAAAAGTGTGTCCATTGTTGTGACTTCAAACTGTAATTGTGCGTACGAGCCTTAGATCTTAACAAAGTGGATTAGATTCCCTCAGACGATATTCTAAGAGTCTCTGAAATCTATATTGTAGATCTTATCAGCGCGTAGATGATGAAGCTACCGTTTAAATATGTAGATCGATTGATTTCACGCGTAAATCTCCAACCCCCCCCCCCCCCCCCATCAAATGTTCTGACAACACATAAGCTTTCTTGCTTCATTTTATTCTGAAATATTTTCAGAAATTCTATTGTTACATTCTATTCCTACTATTTTGTTTCAACAAGGAACTCATTTGTCTTCTGTATATGTATATACATATAGTATTTCATATAGAAGTTTAATCCGGTTTTCTCACATTACATATTAATATCATTCGAAACAGATCCATTCCCATGATTAAGTCGATGCTTCGTCTGATAGGAGACATAGAGAAACTTTCACAAGGAAAGAGAAAATATGATCTAATAACTTGCAAGGACATATTGTGCTCGACGTTCCATTTCTCGATCTTAAATACTTTTGTTCCTTTGTAGATGGTTACCCATTGTTTCACCTCTTTGTGCTATTGCTTTATGTAGAAATAATATAGTACTACGAATAATTGTAGACTTCAAGTAACTTTTACATTTTTTAGGCAAAAACTTAATACAATACCATATTTGAATATTTCTATATTAGAAATAATAAAAAATAGAAATATACACATACGACATTTCTTTAAGCTTTCTTATAGATATCAGTAACAATATAATAGTTCTTTTGAGTCTGTATTTTCGATCCTTGATTTCGTATAAATTAATTTTGATTTTCGATTGAATCTATGTTATACAGAAATCCTAGAAGTCCAAATTCAACCATAGGAAGGCATTCTTGGCTCAGAACGTCGCTTAGACGGACACCGCCGTGGTAAGTTATTATCTTTACAATCTGAAATATTAATTTTTCAATATTCGAACTTCGAGTCAAACTATTTCGTTCGAAACTGATTTTGTAACAACTCCGAAACCTAGGGCGTAATGATCAGATTAGCGTGGGAAAAATAGCACTCGTTGAACCGCTCGATGTACATACGTTATGGCCACCATGTTGCTTGAGTACTTTGAAACAGATAGGGAACCTGTTTAATTTGCGAAGAAAGGTATCTGCTGTTATCTACAAGAAACTTGGAACATTTCCTTTTACTGCAGGAGATGTTTGCAGGTATCTATGCAATGTAGAAGGAAGTTGTTAGAGCTTGGTGTACATAGTGTCCTTACATATTAGTGAGACCTGGTAACAATGATTGGGTCACGTGAATTTCGTTGACACGACAAAGTAAATTGAAAGTTGTAAATTATACAAAGTTAAATCACGCAAATGTCAAGAATTATGACTAACAAACATTTGTAAAATCTTTTCTGAAAACCTGAAATACATGCGCTTGAATTCATTCGATGATTCCCCATGGAAGTCTTCGTGATTTCAGTAACTGTAACAATCGGAGCAGTGTAAAAATAAAGTCGACGCTGACATTTATTGCCAGAGGTATAGATGGCTTATAGCGTGGCTAGCGATTGACCTACTCGCGGCATAACGTTCGTTTAAGAGTGTATTGAACCAGCCTTGAGAATATTTTGTTTCGAACGAGACTAAAAATAACAAATAATTACGATGAATCGTTCCCGAAACTTCATTATTTTCGTTTTAGAAGTAACATTGATTTCTTTGAAAGTTTCTTTGAAAATAAATTTTAAGGCAATGGGTTAACATTAAATGAATTATTCGCAAATTGATAATTAAAATATGCTTATAACATTGCTTATATGCTGAGAAAGCTGGTTGCAGTGCGCTTTTACATTTTCGAATCTTCAGTTGAAGGTTGAATGCTCGGTGACTCAAACGGAGACCTTTCGAGCTGCTACCAGTTATTCCGATGACTAACTTTAACTGTACGATGCTCGCAATTCGAAAAATTCCTTATCAAATCCTGGTGTACCTGAAATAGTTATTTATTGTTTACCAAAGTTTCAAGAAATTATTTATCAGGTACACAGACAAGTTCTTGTTGACATATAAAAATTAGATACAATAATAAAATAACATAAAATAATATAATTGTCGTTATCGTTCCCTAATTTTTTAAAAATTGTTTTTTATTTATTTATACCTGTTATTTACGTAATATTAACAAATAACGACCAGCTTATCGTAATCAATAAAAGTGACGAACTCATAAGATGACTTCACAATTGGGCTGTATTATTTCCACATTTTTATTTATTAAGCAAGCTAAAGTAACAATGTTAATTGCGGGAAATAATTGTTTAAAATAAATACATTCCACCCAACAAAGTAGATTACGAACTTGGTATCTTTTGGACTCCTGGAAAAAAATTTAATGATTTGCATCTTAAAAATATGTAACATTTAAAGATGAAAGAGAAATTGAACATTCTGTTAGCATAGCACAGTATTTAAAAATTTGATTAACAGGTAAATTTAACGAAGCAAGTTCAATAGAAATGTTATTATTGATCAACCAAAATAATTTAGAGATAAATCTTACCCTAACAAAAGGAGGAATACAGTTGGATGAATAATTGCAAGTGTTTGCAAAATTAAGATCTTTCCACTAAGAGAAGTGTCAAATTTGAAAGGGAATTTAAAAACTGCTGAACTATGTGCTCAAGAATAGTAATTATGAACAAAAACGATATGTTTTTGTTACCTTTTATAACCTAGCTACATCGTTCTGCATGAGATACCTGTATTCTAAAATTAATCAGTGCTTGAAGGAAGGTTAGAAAGAATAGACTGTCCTTCCCAGACGTGGCATCACCTTGTTACTTGAGTTACTCATCTTTCACAGTCACCAACGGTCGCTTCTTGGCTCCACTGTCCGCTTCCGCTTGTAAAACGAATTTTGACCGTCAGCTATTTCCTTCGGTCATTCGTATCGGTTATAGAAACCTAATTTTGGTTCGACGTCAGTTGCGACATTTACGCCTTTGGCAGATGTCGCCCGACATGTGCCTGGACGCAGCGGTTCTCAATCGTTTCATAAATCTGTATCAGCTGCATTGCAACATCAAATTTATAAATACAAAAAATATTATTTTGAAATATTGCGAATTATCATACAAATAGCATAAAAATCTTATTAATAGTTAACAGAACATTAGAGAAATAATAGAACTTCGATAAATATAGTTTGTCTATTCGTAAATAGTTACACCTACATTTCGAAAAGTTAAATATTATTATTTAACTTCTTTATCAAATAAACTTTCGTTTAAACATGCATAAACTTATTTTTATTTAATGATATGATACAAGTTCAACTTTCTTGGTTAACTTATATAAAGACATGTTAAACTCATTTGTCTAAGTTAGACACAAAAAGTACATAAAAATAGTATATAATAGTATTGTAATAGTACTTAATAATAGTTCTTAAAATATATATTTCTCTGCATTTAGTTCCCATTTAATTTTCTTTAAAAATCACTGTTATATCTGTGGTCATTTTTAACCAAATTACTTTCATAAGTTCAATCAGCGCATAACGTGTACAATAATTGAAGCATAAAAGTTGAATTAATAACACAAATCTAAGTATTTGCTGTTAGTTTATTAAAAAAAATCGATCAACGACGAAACTGGCTGAGAACCGCAGATCTAATGTATACAGCCATTCCTATACATATATTAGGTCACCTGTTATGCTCATAGAAAGCGTGGTGTTCGATGTATAGGGCGAGTCACGAAACTGTTGCAGGTGCTCTTAGATTGAAGTACTTCAAAAATATTGTGGTTCAATGTTACGTAAAAGCATTATAATAATGACATAACCTTTCTTTTTTAATATTTTACGTAATACACATTACCATAGTGATGTAGTTTATCATAGTATCATTAAAGTTATTATAAGTTTTTACAAAAATATGGTATCAATACAACGAATTTGATTATGCAATAGTCAGTTTCGATTTCACGGTCATATTACTTTGTTTTCAGTTCCGGTAGGAAGAGGCTCAGTACCAATGCATTAGCAAGGTAAGAATGAATCATCACTTGTTTGACTTCATAAATAGTAACAGTACTTGTATCGTGTGAGATGTTGCGTAAGTCGGTTCGTTCTTTAAAAAAAAGAAAACATTTGTTATTCCGGCTTGTAAACCTACTCATAATTGCTAATTAGCAATTTCTGCGGGAGTTGTGTTTACGGTGTTCAAAATACACTTAAAAATTAGGTAACCTATCTATTGCAAGTCAAATTACAGAATTACTTGCTTCTACGACGTTCATACAAAAAAACTTGATGTATTTTCTTCTTTATATGATTAGCTTTCTTATACAGTTTTTAAAATGATAAATACTATGAATTTACACTTGAATCAATTAATACTTGAATTATTGTTGGTTTAAATAATTAACGATTTACCTGACAGTGTTTCTTGGCTGTCACAATGCAAAGGCTAAATTCCACTGCAGACAAAAGTATTGATATTATTACTGTAAATATGTAATATTTTAATATTGGGTCATATTCAATACTCCATAGTATTTAATATCTTACTATTGAGTAATATCCTACATTTTAATTTTCAATAATGTTCAATATTTTAGCATTCACAAATGTTCAATAATTTAATATTTATAGTAAATATTATCCATCATTTTAGTCACCACTCTGTTTTCTTAATTTGTGTCACTTTTCTGGTAACTTTGAAATCTCATGTTCGTAGAAGTCCAGCTTTTTAATGGCAGAAATTGAATAAATTTTACTCGACGAAATTACGTTTCGAACAATCCAATATTTAGTAAAAACACAGTGTTCTTCGAGACGGTGAATTTTCTAAAAATTCTGTGGCGACACACAGACCAGCATATTGACGTCACGGGATAACAATAGCTTCGATGTAACTCACCGACGAAGAATTTGTAATTCGCAGAAAGGGATCTCTCTCGGGGTGTCCTTATTCGACCGGTAATTTTCAAGTCGATCCTTTCGCGAAACACGAAGCAACCGCAGACTTTCTAAAGCGTGGGTATCGGCTGCCTGCACACGCACTTCCACATCCCATTTCCTTTTATGCTTTTAAAAGTATCCGAGGATATGTAGACTGATTGAGAAACATAAACTCGATAAATATATCCGTTAGCAGTATCGACTACCGTCGAGAAATTTTTATAAAACAATTTCTTTAACACAAACAAATGCTACAATGCTATATGAAAATTGAAATCTTAATCATCTATAATGATGATCGTTAATAAAACAGATTTTTCCGTTTTTTATGAAGATTACAGATTTTATGCATTTATAACAAAAAATTAGTATAGACAATTTTGATTTTGCATTGTGATACTTTATCTATTTATGATAATAATGAGTAAATCAAATGTCGACCGGTAAAATCGTTTAAATAATTTAAGAGTAACGTTGTCTAATGTTGTAGCATCTTTGCGTTTTCTTGATCCAGTTACAACTTATTTTTGTATTGTTAATGCAGCCAACTATATCGAAGTGGGAGTTTCAACAGCTCAGGCAGAGGGTCTAACTGTGATCCTGCGGACGATATGTACAGCGATGTCTCCCTGGAAGAAGATGTCATTGATCTCAGTCATAGAGTAAGTAATTTTCTTTTGTGTACTGCTATTACAATATCCTGCTTTTCACAACAAACATAAATGACATAGTTCCTCAATGTGGGTGTTAGTACCGTTAGATACTCAGGCGACCCAGAAAATTTTTAAACTTCAGTTTTTAGTTATTTCTATCGTTCATAGAAAATAATTATTGTTATAAACCATACTTTTAAGAAGGGCGTTGAACTCTAAACGTTTTCCAAAAGAAATTACGAATCAAAAAAGATTGGGAAACATGAAATCCCGAGTTTCTGTAGTTCTCGTAGCAGAGACAGCTAGATTATGGATCTTTTAGCAAAATAAATTGTCTGCAGCAATTGCATAAAACAAGCGTTAACTAAACTAATTTCTTTACTATCATGTGTTTCTCTTGTCAACATTTGCAAAAAATGCATAAAGACTCGCAATACTGAAATGACTGTTAACGACATCTACAGCACAGATATTTATGCATTGAAAACTCACAAGAATCTCTTAACACATCCCAGGAACAATTGTTCCATAGTTTTTCGACTCTGCGATGCATAGCTAAGCATTCTTTAATAACAGTAGTAAATTTACGTGTGCACTAACAAGTTATCGCAGATCACGTGATCTAATAATTTCTTTTGGGATTATTATTTCGAAGAGGATCCCGAAGCTCCCGCCTTACGTAACGCAATCATTGACAAAACTATTGATAGGTTTCCGGTATATACATATACATATATACCGGTATAAAGTGTTCAAACATTACAATTGTGTTCATTGCAATGCTTCTCTGTTAGGATGGTCTTTTACTAATTCGCTACAAGCATAATTATGTAACGACAAAAATATCTACCGTTGTCCTCTCGCTACGTGATACAACTCTCTAATAGCGGGACCTGGGGTTTTGAATTTTGAAAGTATACTTCGAAGTGTTCCTGTATTCTTTTCACGCGACACGTTCCAGCTTGGTTATTTATGGTCACGGAAATACGGAATTCTAATTAACAATAGGAAGTCTGGGAGTTTCTTCCTGTTTCTTTGGGCTGACTGGCCTATCGTAAATTCTCGAATACCCAGGACATTAGAATTACAAAGTGGCATCCCCTGTCCCAGAAAATTATACGACCGTAGAGATACAATGGAGTTGTAAAAACAGTTGGGGGTGAAACCTGTACCCGAATGCGCTTTTTACACAACCTGAACCTTGCACAGGGCGTTTCACTTGTGGCAGGCTACCCTAATCAGCCGAACAATAGTGCCTGCCAAAGATGCAGTAATAAAAACACTTTCGAATTTGAGGCGAATCGGATTTTTTCTGTTTTTGTTTATTAAAGAAAGTTTGTTTTTATTTATCTTCGATAAAGTTTACATTAAATGTCTATTTCTTATCGATTTATAATAAAAATTTCTAAAGTTTAAATATTTTCTTTTTACCATCAAATAAAAAGTGGTCCAATTTGTTCCGGTTCACCTGAAATGGTTTTATTTCTAAATGGTTTCAAGATCAGCTGTGCTTTTTTCCTTTGGAGATGGAATCATACATTTTCAAATGAACTAGCTAATACGGGTTATAATTCTCGACAAATGCTAAGCCGTTTATGGTAAACCATACATTCTGCAGATAGTTGAGGGTAACTGCGGAACATCACGCGATATTCAAATTAAAATATCTCCTGAATTAATGGCTATTAGCCTTACGTGATTCGGCGTTTTTTTTTGCAAAGATTGCAAACTGCGTCGACCAAAGCATTTAAAAATGAACGATTCGATTTAGGAAATTAAATCATTCAACTTTCACTGGCAACAGTAAAAGTAATATTGAATACAAGTAGTTTAACGAATTATTTGAACTAATATCATGCATTAATTGTTTCTAGAATTATTATTCGAAAGAAAATTATCGATTTTTCTTTATATAAAGTTAAGTCATTGAAATTCCTAATAATAAGCTTTCGACAAATAAACCAGTTAAATTACCAAAATGAAGAGACTGATTTGCACAAAATCATATCTTTAAGTATGTTGTTATTATGTTAAATAGTTTTTAGTATTTTTGTTTGTAGCTCATGTATATACTATGAATATTGAGCAAATATAACTAGTTTCGAAAGAAAGAAAAGTACAATTCTCCTCGATTGAGACACTCGGTACACTGGACTGGTTTTCGGAAAAGGGAGCGCCCTGAACACTCGTCGAGCGAAGGTGTCCCTGTTAACCTTACATTCGGAACAGTTGTGCATCAAAATTATCGTTCCGTTGATGCGGAAAGATGGCTTTTGTTGAATCGAGGAATCTTGACAAAGGAAAACGTGATTCCTAGATGTGTGCTTCGAACTCGCCTTGTCGATCTCCACCGCGCACGGGCCCCTCTGCCGAAGATCCCTACGGGGAGAACGCCAGGTTCCATCAGCAGCATCCTGTTCATCCTCCTCCGTACATATACTACCCGCCACCGGTAGCTTATCCCCCAGTGAACCCTTACGGTCCTTACGGTCACTATCATTCGGGAGGGTACTATTCGCATCCTTATTGCAACGAACCACTAGCAGAGGAGCCAAAAAGCTCGGGCACGCCCGTGCTCGGTGTTATACTCCTGGTTCTCCTGTTATTGGGCGTTGTTAGCGTACTCCTCTATCGGATTCTACCACGCGAATATCGGCGGAGAACCAATGCGAGGATTCCCATTCTGACGCCATCATCGCCCCAAGTAAATTTTAAAGTTCTTACTTGTACTGTAGGGGGAATTCACCTAACTCTGGACACGAAGATTTTATCTATCCTCAGAAAATGGACTTTACCGAATAACTGTACGGTGGACGATGATTCTAATCTTGTTTATTAAGTTATCTTGATCAGATTCTTGAAAGCATCTTTTCTAGGTGCCTTGATCTTCTCACTGCAATTAACTGAACAGTTATAATTAGACTGCGGGTCTTTATGCGCATCTTCTTGCAAGTTTCAGGAGATACACAGACATTTATGTCTTTCCTTATTAATTTTAATGAGTTGAACATGATACAGCAGTATCTTTAAAATCCGTAAGTGTTGCACCGGTTGCAATCTGATTTAATCAATTCTGTCATAGATGCATTAAATTGCAGCCTAGTTAAAACAAATGGAAACACGACGAAACGATTTAGCTTGTAAAATAAAAGAGGAGAAATCAATTCTGCTAAAGTATCTAATCAAATCAATGTTTCGATTGGGGATTTTTATACAAAATAAAAATTATTCGTACGTCAAATACAAGATATAAAAGTTCAGGAGAAATTTACTTGTGTTTTAATAAATTAAATTTCTACCCGTGATCATTTTAATAGTTCTCTTAGAATTTTAAATTCTGTATTTTTAAATCTTTGCCACTTTTGTCATGTTTGCCAAGAATTGATAAAAATCTACAAACTTTGAACAGGTGTTAAGAAAATAAAACAAGAAAAATGTGATAAGCATAAGCACTAGAAGTTATTGAAAATTGATTATAAGCTTGTCTACCGAACGTAGCAGCAAGAGAACTTGCACGTGTAATTTGTTAATATAATCAGATTCAGTTTTTATTTATTAAAATTTTAATCAAATTTATGGCAGCATGTTTCTTCGATTATATTGTTTCTTTAAAACGACATCTAAGATTGCCAATGTTATTTAGTGGAAAGACAGATCTAGAAACCACGTATAATTTTATATATTCAAGAGGCAAAGATTCTTGTGTCCCGTACTAGGAGAGGTCCCTCTAATTGTTGTTCATTATTCACCGTGCCCCCCCCCCCCCCTCCCACCCGGTAAGATAACCACAATGATAGTCGTCGGCGCTAGTCATTGTTCTCAGAATGACGCGACCACGTAGCTTCTGAACACGATGAAAACAATGCATGATGTTGACACATTCGTCTCTTTATCGTCTGATCGAGGTGGTAAAGAATCTCACGTTTTGATCGGCATTGTCGATTCTTTTGTTACTTTTATTAACGTCACCTCTCATGGACGGATTAGTTAAAAAACTGATTTTTTTGTTTGTGTAAATCGGTGATGGTATTAGGTTCACGAGATAATTACTATTCGATTCGGTTTTCTTTGTTATCTATAGTTCAGTGCCATCCTTTTTTTTCAATTCGACATCAGTTTGTATCGATATACAAGTAATGGATAAATGTAAAGGTAATTACGCGATAAATGAAAGCAATGGCTCAGTAATTGGTTACTCTGCGGTAATTGGCTCCACTATCCTATGTACATTGTATATCGTAAGTAGTATTTCTGTATGAATCAAATATTTCTAGCATCAAATGCTCGGAAATAGGTTTGCAAAATTAACTTGTATAAAATGATTATAAAGCAAGTGTACTTACAGAAACTATTGTTATTGAAATAGACTCGAATTCATAAGTGTGTACATATTGAAACTAATCCTATCTCTAGTACTAACTAAACATTAGTAACTGGGTTCGTGACACGGTAGCAGAAATTAGCTCTTTGACTGCTACACTAATAACTTCAAAAATTTCATATTGAAGTATTCGGTTTCGCCAAATTAAAATTAAAAAGCTTATTTATATTATATCAATTACTTTTTCAGCCTTTTTATGTTTTGCAAATTTTAATCAAATTAGAAAGATATAATACATAAAATACAGTATTGGAAAAATTTCGAGAGATTTAGGGAGAAATTAAAATTGACTTAAAGCAATATTAATTGGTCATTATAAATTATTTCTTAAAATTCATACAGATCTTAGAACATACATACTTATAGTCATGGTTTCAAATTATTTCTGTGAGGTAAACATAAACCATCTATGTGACGTCACATGCGGTCAAGATATGTATTACCATGCTCTACAGTTTGTGCTAGTTTGTAATATGGTATTGAGTATATTAGTATGACATACTACATGCAATTTCAAATAAAAAATGTATGTGTCGATATTTTAATATGTAAAACAACTTCGATGATCGATTTTAATGTTATTAATTTTTACAAGATATATATAAATAGATACATACGTATATGTTTCTTAAAATATCCAAAATAAATATTCTTTATGCGTATATATTTTGCAAATTATGTTTTATCTTTTGCAATATTAAATAGCACTCGTTATAGCATATTTCAGAGATTATAATTTTGCGAAAATCATTCAAATCCGATGTTTGAAATTATATATTTACACCTATTGGTTAGACATAGTCGGTCTACTCCGATAGCCGTTTCGAAATTGTCTTTTCTAATGTGTGACGTCACATGTAACCCATTATCATTCTTCACATGATTCTTGGGTTTCCTCTACATAGACCATATCTAGTAGTATATATGGTGTAAAACAAAAATTGTATCTATCTGAGACTCTAAGATACACACAATTGTTAATTCGCATAAAGATGTGCAATCTACTGATTAGAGAAAGTCTGCATCTCCCGTATCGAAATCGTCGTTTCCCAAAGGTCCGTGTCGCAAACCCGGTCCGTGAGACGCGTCTCTCGAAACTCCCACGCGAATTGAATCTGCTATCGACGACAAGTAAAGTGCACGACCGTTTTTCACATCCAGGGCGATAATCGGTAAACAGTAACGATACACTGCGTGGCCCGCCGCTAACAGAAAGGTCGTCTTTTTGAACCTGTAGACCAGGAAGACGAATAGGGACGCGAAACAGAATTACCCGGCGGAGTTTATTGCTTTTTCGAGCGATAGTGAATACGTTTCGTGCCAGGGCTGCGAGGATGATTACGACTCAAGTTGTGAGTCTCAAATGTGCGAGAACCCGAACCAAAGTATCACTGAGATTTCGGCAAGGAAAAGAAGAATCAGCACCGGAACGATAAACTCGGACTTCACGCATTCAATCGGAACGTAAATCGGCACTAGAAGCTATCACGGATTGAGGAACGATCGTCACTCGCGTTTGTGACGATATCGCCAGCCTCGCGATGCTTGATCCATGGAGACCAGAAATTCGAAACGTTGCGAAAGTAAAAGGGAACACGCTAATTAACGCGGCTCCTGAATTAAATCGTTGTGCAATTACCAGCTGCTGATTGGATTACGCAGAAGTAAGCTCATTCGTTAATCGCGTACAGGATGTTTCATGGAACGAGGCAGTAAGAATCGGCTCAACATGAGAACTACCTACAATTAATTAGTTTGATTAATTCGTACGCGTGATCTTCGAGATCTCGGCAGTTCTTGTAGCATCGCATTTTCTACGGTTTTATTGATAACATTCGTTCGCATCTGATGCTAATCAGTGTAAATCCTCGGATCATGGAAACGGAGATATTTAATACTTTATTTACCCGAAACCTATTAGAATTCTTTGCAATGATTGAAATATGTCTAAAAGAAGCTCGATAATTTTGTTTTGAATAATATGTTTGGAAGAATTTATTACATTATATTAATCTAAATAATTTGATGGCTTATGTTGTAGTCCTTGAACAATTTTTAAAAAAATTCTTAGATGTTGATTTTTATTTATAAAACAGCTATGAAAAAACCGTTAGTAAATAAGACGAATAAAAAATAAGAAGAATACACTAATTAACAGATAATATATAAATAAAATATTCCTATATTAACAGTACATAAAATTAGATTTACACAAATTATGATTATTGGTAGCATTGTCGAAATGAGATATAAATAAGTTGTTAGAATTATTAATAGTTATGCACAAATGCGTAATTTTGTAGCTGTTTGGTAAGTGAGAAATTCCAGACTGTCACGTATCGAGCGACTAATCACATGGTATGAAACATCCTGTACATTTTCATGTTAAATAATATTCCACTAGTAAAATGTTTATTACAGATTTGGCAATGACAAACGAGAAGAAAATTCGGAAATCGAGATTAGAACTATCAAAATTAGTATGTTAAACGTGTTATAAACACATACTTGAGTTTATGGAGGTTATATCTATTAGCAAATAAAAAGTTTTCTACTAATGTTATCGTAAACATATTTGTATATTGTGATATTTATAATAATGTTCTAGCTTAAACGTGACATCGTGTAACGTAATAAATTAATCTGTTTTACATAACGTGAGATCTTTTTTTAAACATTATTTACACTAAATTTTTCATTTACAGCTGCTGAATTTATAGTTTCTATGAGAATTTGTTGAAATTTTATAAAGTTTAAGTAACAATCTCGTCATTGTTATAAAACAGTATATACATTAATCACGTTTAGTGCTAAAAAGAGTTCTCTTAAATCTAATAGTTGGAATTCGTTCGTTATGATTAACACGCGAATGTATGCGCATAATTCTAATAGAAGCAGGTTCAGAGTATCCATATCGTAGAAAAAGAAACATGAGAAAATCGGCATAGTGTAAAATAAAGAAAAATGTCAAAGAACAAAATTATTCGTACATATACAAATAAAATTATTAGTGAAATTTTCGGTTCTAGTTTATCCTTTTAAATGCAGGTCGAATAAAAATTTGAGGAAACAGGTGATAAAATATGACCTGCGTGAAACCAACGTCAGGAAGTTTCCTTGAATGGGGCGGCTGGCCTTTCTTAAGTTTTTTGATTATTCTCGTTGCGATCGCATATCTTGGATACGATTGCTACAAAAAATGGCTACCTTTCAACTCATAAGGGAAATAAATTAAGACACGAGAATAATATCAAGCATTTTCATCTTGCACGGTATTTCTGCACATTTTATTTTATTAAATATACCTATGTTTAATAATTAGAAAAAGAAGAAAAATTAGTTATGTATTTCTTTCAATGTTTTTATTGCTTTACATTTTATTCTTGATTGTGATACACTATTAATTAATACATATATTTTGAAACAAGTCCCACATTAGTAAGGTTAGATGCGATAGTAATAATTTTATATTAATAATTACTTACTCCTCAGTCTTGCAAGTTAGGAATATTAGCAATATCATAACATTAACAGTAGAAGCAATAATAAATAGCTTTCTAGTTGAACAAAAATTCGGATAACAGAGAAACTCTATTATTTAGAAAGAAAGTATTTGTCGCTTTGGTAAAAATTGCTAAAAGAATAATGAAAATATTAAATTTCTATTTTAAAACGAGATGTTGCATTGTTCAGTATTGATTTTTAATTACTAAAGCCACACACAAATTTTGTACAACAAAAGTTTTTAAAGGAATATGTTTTATAGATACAAAAATTGTGGTGTCAATAAGAACATAATCTGAAATATGGTGCTACAGTCATATTTAATAACATAGCACAGACACTGCAAGTTGATATCGGGGCGTGTATTAATGTCTGGCATGTACAGAAATTATCGCTTACATCGTTGATTAAAACGGAATAATTGCCTGATTACCGCCGTAAAATTTAAATACAGTACATAACGTATGCATTACGTCGCTTTGCCATGATATAATAGCCGATGTCACATCGCAGTAATTGTGTCATCCGGACACTTCTGTTTAGAATACATTTACAAATTCCCATCAATTATAGATTTAGTTGTTTCCTGAACATTAGACAAATAAAAACCACCTTTCATGAACGAGGATATAAACAAATATTTCTATTTTAAAACAATTTTAAGATACATTCTAAATTGACTACAGTAATTTTTTCTATTTTATATGCTATGTAGATTTTGAATAACTCGAATGTAAATAAGTGCCACGTATTCAACTGTTGCCCAATATGACAAATATATAGTTGGTGTAAAAAATAATGCGATCTAAATTTTTTAGAGGAATTGAATTACAACTTAAGACTCTTAATATTTAAAAAAAAATACAACGATATATAAATTGGTAAAAAATATTACAATTTTATTTTAAAAATTAATAACTAACTTCTGTTTGGAAAAGTTTTGTATGAATCGGGCATGCGCGAAAAATCTATATTGATTGTTTAAAGGATATAAATATTAAGAACATAGGTTAGAAAAATAATATGTAGTGTATACATATACCATATAACGCCCGCATCTGAAGTAGAACGCGTATTACAGTTTAGTCTCGTGTTCCAAAACGTGATTTTCGTTGAAAGTTTTAAAAATGATCTGTTTGTTTTTCCATTTCAAGCTTTGGGCAGTTAAAATTTACGTGAATGCAAGGTATAATATATCTTTGATTATTGAGAACTCCTAATCTATGTATCTTCAAATTGAGAACTTAAAAGATTGTTTACCACTTTTAAAAATTTGTTTTGTTTATTTTGAAGATGACATGTTATCCAGTAAATCTTAAAGATAAAAACAACATACTAATATTCTAAAAATATTCAAAGAGCCTACAGAGAACATTGACATATACATCAAAAGCGAGGATGGTTTTATATGCCATCATAAACTATCATTATAGGCCATCGTAGCAAATATTTCAGCTCTTTTTCTTTTGTCCATGGCTGTTATGGTTGCCGTAAAAAAGAAATGGGTGGCAAAGATATAGGGAATCTTAATTAGTTAATTGGCTGTGGCAAGCAGACAAAGGCCAGGAAGCTTTCCGAGCTTTCTAACTGGATTTGCGAAGCACGCGTAGGGGTGGCCGGTTACAGACTTTGTTCGATATAAGAGGCGGCGCGATATATGTGAATTCGCCACGGAGTTAGTCGATACGTAGTATACGGAGTGCACAAATAGCCTCGCGGCTACTCCCAGTTTACAGCGGGCGATCGAGACGAACGATTATGTTCGAAGTACGCCCGAAGAAACGGAAGTGTACCGACTGTTGTGACTCTCTTTCTCCCTCCATTCATTCAGTTTCGATTATCTGGTCGTTCGAACGTCAAGCACCGTGGTTCCACCGGGGAATGCACGAATTTTCGAGGTTAGGTTAGTGCGACAGTGTGTGTTGTGCAGGCACAGGGATATGGATAAGCGAGGACCGACGACCGCGGCGTGCTTGCACGTCGTTCTAACGGAATAATACCCGGTGTTTGAGCTGCGTCTAGCCGAGGATGATGACGGTTCTACCCGACACGGGCGTGACGTGACAGATAGCGAATATAGAAAATGGATTTGAACGTTTACGATGAGCGAACGGACACAGCTCCGGTCAAACGGTCCGATCATAATCTCGATAACGATCACGATCATGATCCTGATCCTGATCATGATCCTGATCACGATCCTGATCAAGATCCCGATCACGATCCTGATCAAGATCCCGATCACGACGGTCGAATAACGTCCGGGGAGGGGCAATCTCCTGGACCTGGTGCCGGCCTCGAGTATGACTTGTGGGAAGGACAGTTTCAATTTATCGGACAGATGCCTTCTTCTCGTGTTAGTCGTCTACCTCGTCGCCGTGGTCCTCGACTTACCGAGCAAGTAAGCCAGGTCGTAAAGTCTTTTATCTAAAAACGGTGACAATTTACTTTAAATGTAACGTCACGGTTTTAAATTGGTCTCGCTTGAACGCAAATGGTATCGCGTGGGAATCAGTGTACATTGGGTCACACAAGTATTTCGTACACATGGTTCATTGGACATAACTTGCTAAAGCATCGATGGAACGTGGAGTTTTTAGCAGTACGTTGTACGCAAAACTAATAAGTGTTTGAAGATGTTTTATGCACTGTACAACGATTTTGTATTTCTACTTTTTACATTCGATAATCTATGTGTAATTTTTGTTGGTTTTTTAATTAATTTTTGTAGAAAATCGATTTCTGAGAAACTGCATTATAATTTAATAGATTCTTACAAATATAAACGTATAATATTATTTAAACAATGTGCAAGGAGACTACTGGTTGGATCGTTTAAAAATAATATAAAAGAAAAAAACAATTTCTGTATTTTCCTCGCAGGAAGTTGTCTTCGAGAAACGGAGCGTATAAATACTTTTTCGACGCACTGTACCTTATTCGAACGAGTTCGATTTAGAGCTCTAGATGCATGCTATTTAGAGTAAACAGCATTCCTTTTGCAAATATGTCTGATGTACGTAATCAATTACAGTAATGAAGTATTAAGCAACCTCTAGTTAACTTGAACTATTTGATAATCACAGAGCAGATAAATAATAATGAGAAAATAATTTCAATACATATAAATCCAGCAGTATTTATAATTCTTGTGTCAGAAAAAAGTAACACTAATGCCTATTGCTACAACACTGATACTTTTATAACAAGTTCAATAATTACTGCACTGTAAAATTACGTATTAAATTTTGGACTTTAAAAACTGTTTGATAGAATTTATTAGAGGTTAATTGGGGAATTTTATTTATTTGAAAATTTATGTATTTGAAAATTAAGTTATGTACAGCGAAAAGGATATTGATTTATCTTTACATGCCATGGCACTAATGCCATGTGTTACTTGCGTATTTATGTTTAGTATACCAACGTTGGGAGCAGCGGTGCTCATTGATTCATACGAACTAATTATAGACACCTTGGAAGGGTATTGAATCTCCGTCTCTTTTTCATTATAATTATCTTTGTTCAATTATGTTGTTATATTTATATATTACTCGCGCACGTCGCAAAATAAGATAACATGGATTATTTTAAACTTTAATTCAATAATTTAATAATTTTGTAATTTTTCTCTGAAAAACATCGAAATATTAGTACTGAAAGTCTTGGGGTACCTAACTTTGATTCAACGAAGATTTATGTAAAAGAGGACGCAAGTCTCTAAATACTATGAACTTAACATTTTACTTAAGCAGGAAAACCACAACATTAATTCTATATTTTACGAGTGAGAGCCACTGAGGACAAACCTTCAGAATGTATAGTCGTGTTTCTAAGCTTTCTGCTTTCCGCATTCGTGGATACATTTGTCAGTATTCCGTCGTATTTTCCGCACGAAACTTTCGAGGGTAACAAAAGTAAACGCTTTAAAATTATTCTAACCAATTTGTAGGCGATAATACCGTAACATATTTAGTAAAATTTACTTAGCCGGTATTATATCAGATCGAAAAGGGGAAGAAATAAAAGGAGACAATTTATGTGTAACGAGAAATGCGAACATTATACCGCATTGATCGCCGAACTATCATTCTGAAAAATCCTGTAAATTCAAAGTTTTGTTAGATTTTACGAATACTTATAAAATTCAATTTACACACAAATATATATAAACTAATTTTTTAAAATGAACGAAGAATTTGTGTAATGCGTTTAGGAAATTGATGTATGAAGAATACATTGTGTTTTCAGGTCCAATTGATGCAGGAACAAATGCATGCTTTAGTAGATACTCAATCGGTTGGCGAAGAACGCTACGCAAGGGCGAAGCAGGAAAATGCTACCTTGCAGGCGAGAATACTAATGCTGGAGGAGGCAACAAAAGATGCTGAAACGAGAAACGAGGAAAGGCTGCAAGTATGTTCCACTTCGATGTTTATTCCTTCGGTAAACCATTACGTGCATGGCCGCTTGTCTATCCAATTAGAATAATTCTTATTCGAGCCACTAAAGCAATACATAATACTTGAGTTATATTTACCAATAATAAACTTAACACGACAAACAATATTTTTCTAGGCGGTGCAAAGGAGGCATAGAGAATGGGTGAATCGTTTAGATCGCGAACGGCAATTACAAATAGAAAATTATAATATAAAATTTCAAGCAATCGAACTCGAAAGGTCTAGTTTAAAAGACGAAATAGGAAGGTTACGGGAACAATTGGAAAAAGTGAGGGCAGAGAAAGAGCGGTTGGAAAATGATCTTGAGGATTCTAGGATGGAGACTAAGACTGCGCGGGAAAACGAACGTCAGGCCATAAGTCGGGCAAACGAGGCCCACCACCAGCTAGAAGCTGCTAAATTAGAACTTGCAATGAGAGTAGAAGACCAGCAAAGAATAGATGAATTACTTCAACAAGTGGCACAACTACAGACACATAATAAAAGTAACAATATTATTCATAGAATTGATCATCGTGGTAAATTAAATCATTGTAGAAAATTAAAAAAAAATTATTGAACATTTTCTTAGGTCTAGAAGAATCGAGGGATGAATTGCAAGCTGCAGCGGCTCTGCAGGCAGGCCGTGAACTCTTAACGTTAAATCCTTGTAACAGTAATGCTGAAAAAGGACCTAGTCTTGCAGTAGAATTATTAGCCGGCATCGATCAGGATCAAGTACGTTACATTGGAGATTTTATATTCGTCAATGGATTATATAATATTAAACTTCCATTCATTTTCTTGTTAAGTGTTATTTAATGTTTCATCTTATTCAAATTTCATTGTAGATGGACGGGCAGATTCCAGCAGATTATCGTGATCTATGTAGCATGTCTGAAGTAAGTACTAAATTACAACTGGGATAATATTTTCTTTATTAAAATTAGATGTTCCGATTCTATTCGAAATGATTTGTTACAGATGAAACAAGCTTTAAAGGAACAGCAAGAAGTCAACACCCAATTAAGAGCATACATCGAAGGAATCTTATTGAATATAGTAGAAAATTATCCTCAATTGTTAGAAGTAAAACAAGCACATTGAACTATTTCATAAATAGTCAGTGATTGTATTTAATGTAAACGCATTGCGGTCCGTGGTCCACAATGAACTGTAGCGCTCTTCGGTTCAATTACGTAAAAATTGTATTACGTACTTAGCCATATCTTTTATTAGATATAAACTCCGATATAAAAACTAGTTTAAATCAGAGTACTTGAATTTATTTTATCATGAAATTTACATTTTTTTCCAATAAATGCAATAAATTTGAATGTTTGCGTATGCTTTCTTTTAGTTTTAATGTGTGTTCAATAACAATAGTTGTGTTTTCATTGATTATTGCAAGTATGAATAATTCTCCTAATCATTTTCATTTAATGTCGTGAATTTCGTGAAGTATATATTTAAATATTTTTACTGCATGCGATACTCATTGAAAGAATATTTGATATACAATTTTGCATTACTACAAGGGCAGTAAATGCGAGTTATTTTATAATGCATTTTTACATTTGTATCAAGCTACTTAATTATGTCTCTATAATTCTTTTAAGGTTACCAAGCAACGATATTTCTAATGATAGCAAGTACGTCTTAATTAACATTACATTAAATTAACATTGTATGTATATTACTGTTACCAAACTGTGACGACTTAGGATCTCTCAGCTCCACACTGTACTGTTTGTGGAATAAATATAGTGACTTCGGAAAATGCTGCAACGTATCGCAATGTCAATATCTCTCAGAAAGAGCCACTTGGAAGAATTCCAATGAAGTCACTAAATTTATTTCATGGACATTGGAAGAAATAGTCGTGGCAAGCGCGCATAGTCTGCAGACCGTAAAATACGGCCAAATATCATTGAAGGACCGCAACGTGTTAATTGTTCGAGGCAGTTGTACATTACACTTCTTTGTTGAAATGTTCATCTATAGGATTATAAAAATGACTTGGTCATACAGCACCTATACAGATACTACATGGGAAGTAATTTCCGTCCATGCGAACTTAAAATTTTAGAGACATACATATAATTATTTTGACATTCTCACTGCCATCGTTTTACTTCAATTATACACATCTTTTATACAGAGACAGTGGTCGGTTAAATATTTGCATTATAGTTTACGGTTTATTCTAGAAATTTATACTGAATAATATTGTTACGTCCTACCCTCGCAGCGCTAAGATCCGCAATGTTGGTAATGCTTTTGTATCATCCATTAATCTACTATGATTTTAATATGTAATCGCATGATTGTATAGCAACGCGATTGGTTTTATAAGTTATTGTGATTTCGATATCGATTTGTTCGCTTCTGTTATAAATAACTGTGGCCTTCATCTTCAATACAATAGTTGATCTTACAAAATGTTTAGTGATCTACACGACAATAATATTTATTTCGTTGAAACAATAATTCATCACTCGATTTTTCATCTCTTGTTCATCTGACATTTGATTACCTGATTAAAAGGAAAACCAAATGAAAATGGTGCAATTGTAATGCATTAACGAATAATGGCACTAATTACCAAACCATAAGCAATTATTAAGTAATTTAAAAATTAAAAAAATGTTATAATAATATTTTTGCAATATAATATTATTAACTGTTAACATGTTAAATGTTTGAATGATGCAGCAAGTGCAATATGCGGCGTACATTGCGTCGACCTCTGCGCTGATGTTCGGACGCTAGGACGTTACAGTGTAAAAAATGTGCATAATAATTACACATTATCAATTTTAGTAAATCTTATCTGCATTCACTGTCCAGAATGGAATTTAAAATGAATTTCATATCATAGTGTAAATTTTAGCATTTGCTTAACTCAGATTAAAATTTTTAATTAGACAATGCTTTGGAATATTGTCTAAAATAAAAGAGGTGAATAATAACAAATTTGTTTAAATTTTTCAAAATTATATAGTGAAATGAAATTGATTTTCTTCTATACGTTTCTAAAGAGAAAAAATAAAATATTAAACGTGATGAAAAGTTATATGCATTTGCAGGTATGGTATATACCTAACATTCAATGTATTGTTGTGTCACTTAAAACTTTATTATACAAAATAGATTTGTGACATAATTGATAGGTTGTAGTCAAATAACAATATGTAGGATGTTGGGTCTATCTTGTATCTCAATTGTGCTTAAGTTATTCATAATTGTTGTTTGGACAGAGATTTTACGTGAAACACAAGTAATAGTAATGTATATTAATTTTATCCAGATTATAATTCTTGATAATAATGAAATTTTTCCACTTTAATAAACAATAAACAATTATATAAGTTGTTTGACATCATTTCAACTGTTATGATTGTAATGGATTGGGTCCAACATTGGCGACGTTTCCATATTCTTCGATTTCTTTCTCTTCCTTCTCCTGTACTATTTCAGGTTAATTTCCTAGTTTCCTATTTAGTGTATTTCCTGTTTTCTCATATTCCCTTCTAGTATTGTGTATGTAGCAGTATATTTTAAGAATGCATAAATAAGAACGTTAAGAATTTTGGAAACTAGTTATTCCAGATTAATAGTTTTCGCTTCGAAGTACATATTTCTAATAATTCCCTGCATCCCTCCTTGTCATATATCCTTATAATTACTATTTATTATTTTTCCAAATATAGGTTTTTCAAGGGCCTAGGAATACTTTAGTGTCTCATTATACATATTGTGCTATGCCAGGGGCAAAGTGCTCAGAAATTTGAAATATAATACAGAAACTGCCTTTCTATGATTGGTTAACCCTCTACAATTAAACAGTACTGCCTTCACAGTTTAGGCAAAGGAAGGAAATGGTACTTGAGTAAGAAAGCACAACCACAAACGAAACCAGTCACTCGAATGACCAATGTAACTTATCTCCCTTTACCATGCTTACGGTCTCACTCTTTTCGCAATCCGTACGCCTTGTACTCCATCGGAAACACGCAACGCAATATTCGATTTGTACTTTTCGTTTCGTAGAATTATCGATCACATTTACCAACGATTTTGTAAACGATGCTCAATGCTCATTAAGATATGATTTGTATGTACGTGTTTGTAGACAATATTTCGACAAGTTAAGCAGGATACAACCTTGCTAATTATTTCATTGTCTGAATGTTAGCGCGATTATTGATTAGCGTGTTTTTATATTTTTTTCTGGAAGATAATTATATGCTGAAATGCAAAATGTAATGTATAAATGTTATTTTTAAAGAAATCCAAGAGCCATCCAAACGGTTGCTGAAAATGTGCACTATTGTAGCTCTTGAGAGCGAGTATAGGGCTCCTAATTTCGTTAGGGTTCTTAATTTAAGTTTATTAGATTTCGTTTTGCGTTTGTATGTTGATCTGGCTTTTGATGTGATTCAGTTATTCAACGATGGAATTTTTCCTGAAATCGCACTCGTGTGCGGGGTAGCTACTTTTGCGCTAGTGTTAAACTCCATATGTAATCCTCGTACTTTCTGTACTTCAATTATTACAATGAGTTTTTCAGCTTTACTAGATCATTTGAGCAGGGATTCGAAATAGCAGCAGAAAGATAACAAGGATTTCAAAATGTCACTGGATTATTTTAATCCGATTGGAATGATTGAAGAAACAATAAACCTGCTAGTAGATCTTTTTCACTTGCAATTGATGCAAACAGTTTTTATTTCGCATGAAAATCCGCAATGTAGTAACAGTTAAGATCGCTTAGGCTCTTCCGATTTACGGGAGTGCCCGTGGGAGATACGGAGTATAGCGTCCCCGAATTACTCGTATCACTAACGTTATAAATATACCGAGTAATTATTGCATTAGCTTCACTTGTTCGCGACGCAATCTTAACTTCGACACACTTCTACTATAGCGATCCTGCTTGTGCAATCTCTTGGGTAATTCTAAATCTATATTTGATATTGGGCAAGTTATCATGCGAAATAAAACATAAAAAATTGGGCCCTCTTCCTGGAACGGCGCTTCTCCCTTCACTTTTCAGTATGTAAGTCGTTTTTTATCCTCTCTCAGGGAGCTGGAGGGAAGTGTCTAACCGGGCGTAAGTGAGGGTATTCTTTCGGATCCTCATTCCAATTAATAAAGCGTCGAATATTGAGATCTGAGAGGCTACCTGCGTAAGCATTGCACTCATCACGTTACCCTCGAGTCACAGACTCTTGCTCTGATTCAGCTTGATCCCTGTGGATCGGAGACTGCTCCTTTGATCTACTTTTGGTCCGCAATTACTCGACATATGTGTGCGAGCGTCCCAGTTAATAATTGCGCGTGTTAGCTAGTTAAGAATCGTCGTTGTAAGAAAGGGAACCATAGCGAATTCCGATTTCGTTCTGACTCCTTTTCGGGCTTCTAAAGCAGCAACCTCCTGATGGTTGAGACCTGGGCAATCAATATCATCCTGGGTTTAAAAAATGTTACTAGCTGTAATTTATTTTGAGTCGAGGATGATACTGAGATGTGAGACCTCAAGCACGGTCGAATAAGGCAGCCTAGGTTTTTCGTCTTTGTGGACATTCTCACATGAATCCCGCTACTTTCGTTCTGTCTCTCTCAATCATTTCCCATTTCCCTTCTAAACCGACTGCGCGAAACTAAGTACGCATTAGAATGATGGGAATAAAAAGGCGCAATATGGTGAGGTAGAAATGGCTCATATAGTGAGGCATTACTGTACTATAACTACGAAGCGGTTAACGCTCAAACTAAACTTTTCCTGTAAAAACAATTTTGTATATGAAAAATAGGTCAAAGTGTAGCAATATCCACAATTTATACTGAAAACAAATTGCAAATATAAAAAGTGCTTATATTAGTGAAATTTATACATACCGACAGTACGTATCACAGAAATATTTTCATTAAATCTTTGATTATGCTTTAGATTTTTCAGTAATGATTGTAAGACATTAACATTTTTAGTAAGATGTCTGTTTTTTTCTTGTAATGATATAATTTGTTTATTTTTTCTTGTTAATGTTCTATTCATAATACGCATATAATTGTCTTTATCTTCTATTGTACTGCAATCTCCAAAGTCACCAACATAAGCTTTTCTCTTCCTTCTTGATAATGCTTTTGGTGGTACATTTTCCTGGTTACCATTAACTCTATGTACATCATTCTTTTCAAATACATTTTCTATGCTAAAAAAAAATTACAATGACATAACATGAATTAAAAATATCATAGTATTTTATGTTGTTGTACATTGCAATTTCAAACAATTAATTATCAATCCATTATTTTATCATTTATCAGAAATAAAAGTATAAAACCTTGCACTTGTATTGTCTGATTTAATCCATACAACACTGATTGGATGTAGCTCTCTTATACATGTATAATGGATTTCAGATTCATCTAATGTAGTATTTGGTACAGCATCACGTTTTAATATTCTTCTTGAACTCCAGCCACTTTGTATAAAGCAATCATTTGAGAAATGTTTTGAACACACTTTTGTTTGAGATGAAGGCTTGAAATTTTCACGCTGTACTACTTGTATCCATTGTTTTCTTAGCTCTGGATCTTTAGGGAATCTATACATTTTTTTTGTTTCATTACATTATCATTTCATCAGTATTATATTTAGCTAATATTCAATAGTAAGAATAATGATATACTTACTGGTGAAAAGATATCTTCTCATTACTCTTTTGCTTTTCTTTACAGTCTCTAAAGCAACAGGTTAGCCCCATTCTTAATAATTACATATTTCATTAATATTTCTTAATAATTATGTACTTCGTAATTTCATGTAAATTGATAGTATTTGACTTGAAGTAGTTTGATGTTTTGAAGTTTAAAGTTTGATGCCGTGTCAGCCATTTTGTATCATCATCTTTTACTAATGTGACGTCAGGGAAGTTTGCCTATTCGTAATAGGGATTTCCGTATGATTGTCCAATCTACTATGACACCTCGTCTATGGTTTTACTCTTTTAGTACTTCGAAGTTAACATTAGATGGCGCTATGATTAATGTCTTTGTAGCGATCATAGCGACATAGATAATTAACGCTTTCTATTTTATCGACAATTTTTAATATCAATTAAATTAGTGAATAAGTTTTTGCCACCTTTTAAATATTAATTCAATTATTGTTTTCTGTTAACGCGTTATTTAATTACAAACAAATCTTCTTAGAAAGATCATATATATATATATATCAAACAGGAATAATTTATTTATTAGTTTGATCATTTCATATAAAATATTTAATTACATTATAAGTATAGAATGCGATTATTTTAATCACATGGTTTATGTATATAAAAACCTTCACATATTAGTTTCATAATTTCACATAAAAATTTAATAAATTATAAGTGTTGATTGGGAATATTTTAATCGTATACTTTATTTATACAAAAACCTCCAAAATCTACACAGGCTTAGGATCCATACAATCATTGCATGCAATTTATTTTTTGTTTCAAAGTCTGAGTTACCGATTCTGTAGAAAATGCTGATGTACAATAGCGAACTCCACCAAAATAGAACAGTTAGCTAATGAACTATGTTACAATTTTTATATGTACGTATATAATATTGTTGCGAGCACCCATTATATGGCCAGCGCCAACTTCGTTCCTTGTGGTGTTGAGGATAAAGAAGGGTTAGCTGGCTGACCGTCTTCGGGAAAGAAGAGAGTCGTTATTGATCTGTCATAACGAACGTTTTGACATTTGTGAACGATTTGTAATATTTGTGTAAACCTGAATAAAGTACTGAGAATGGTCAGAGGAAGACTGAAAACGAATGGCACGGCGGAGCGCAACAATATATTACTTAAACATATTAGTCCACGGAATCTACAGCGCGACACGAAATGGTAAAAAGGTTCTAAAAGTCCTAAAACGGTTAGTAAGTCTGTGTTAGTCTGAAATATTTTCTCCGTCGGTAACTTCGGCAACAAATTTCAGTGTTTTGCCACTGCACGTAATGGCGCTATTTTCATATTTTTGCAACAAATGATTTGTGCCGTTGATTATATGGTGTTTTATAGGAAAGCCGGTACGGAACATTCGCTATACAGTTAACATTTGGTATCCTTTATTGTTTAAAGAATAAATCGTTTTTTCGAAATGGTAAGACTGTAAAAGACTCCCCTGCAGATTATTGTAGTTTCAAAACGTTTCCTAATCGCTTAAACGATCAAATTTCACTTTCTTTTCCACAGTTATTTTATCGTTATATTCAGTTCTCTAATATCATCTCTTTTAAAGCTTTTCTTAATGTCGTGTCTCTAGATTATCGTGAATTTTGTTATTAACGGTTTCCTGATTCAAAAATATTTTTAACTTCTAGAGAAACTAGATAGATTATAATAAGAACGTGTCATTGAATAGCTGCGATTGCTGGGGGCCACCGTGATGATCAAAATCTGTAAATCAATTCATCGAAGATTTTGAAGTTGTTTTCGATAGGAAGATTGCTATAAGAAACGTGGATGTATATCCATGTATGTTATAAAAGGCGGTTAATAAGCGTGGAAAGGAGAGAACAAGCAGAGAATTACAGCACGGTATCGGAAGGCAGGATCGTGCCGACATCGCAAAAAGCGGATGACGCCGGTATTTTTAATGGGAAGCCGAAGGCGAGTTGAATAGAACAAGCTTTCGGGGAGTGAAGCGACACTCAGTTTCTTTGATCAATAATGAAAGTTCTCTCCATCTCGGTTTCGCGTTCTTCTCCCATTTCACCGTCTCCTTTGGCCCGGAGCTATTGGCTCGCTTTTTCTCCTCCTTCATCCTTGCTTGGTCTCTATTTTATCTTATACATTTTTAACCCTTATCCCGGGTCCCTCGCGGGGAGGATGAGCGCGCGGTCGTTCACGACGGCTCAAAGCGAAAGCCAAGTTCTAACAAGCCTCGAACTGCGAGCACCCAAGGCTCCTCTGTCTCTCTCTCTTAAATAATCCACTCCTCGATCCATTCGCACGAAAGCCTTTTTGTAGGAGGCTCCGATAGCCCCTGTCCTTGGGGAAGAGGATCTCAAAGAATTTCAAGCTTTCAGTGGACTTCCCTTCCGTCCGGACGAGCCGGGAGTTTGTACATCGAGTATTTCTTCTAACATTCGACATTCTTCGAATTCGAATTACAATTATTAATTAAAACGGCCGTAAGGAAGGACAATAAGATGCGAGGTTATTTGGTTATCCTACAACTATTAATTCTTATCAAATACTCCATCGAGAGCATGTTGCCATAGTTAAGAACTGGAGGATGATTACTGAATTTGATTCGGCTTCTACGTTGGATCTAGTTTGCACCATATAGTCAATTAATTTAAGGAAATATTTATCTTTCTGAAATGACATGTCAGAGTTGAAGTATAATTCACTGACTTTATCAATAGTATTGTAAATATAACCTAGGAGTAGCTCTAAAATCGACAGCTATCCATTAAAAGCATTTTTATCTTACGAATGTTTTGGTCACGGCAACGAAATTGTATCGCGCCCTTCTTCCACGACCTGTCGAAGACCAAATTTTTATGGATTTGCATTTACAATGCAGGATTCTCCTAAGACATTTCCTTTGAGGTGGGTAAGAGTAGAAGCAGCGCCCTTGTCTTCATTGACCTAATAAAAAGTCCCGAAAAGATCGGCGTGGCTGGGCACCGGCATCGGCTTCTGGTTTCTTTACAGTTCCGTTGAACGCCCTTGTTTGCGACGGTGTACGCTGCGCGGACCGTCGAGCGCGGGGGATGGATTGGTGTCCTCGCGTAGGATACCAGGGCGCTAAACAAACCGTGCATACGGGGAACGAGAAGGAAGACGAGGGAGGACTCGCACAAAGCGTCAGAGGAACGGCGAAGGGGGGCGGTAGGGCGTAGAATAATGCTTAACAAGCCGACTTGAAAGGACGGCCGCCATTTTGAGTCAATACTTGAAAGTCTTTGCTCATTAAGAATATTTTACGTCTCCTTCCTTCAATGGAATCACCATCCTCCTCGCAACACCCCCTTCCGCCGGTTGCCCTTCCTTTTTCTCTACTTTTTCGCTTTCTCTCTCTCCTCCCCTTTCTCCTGTCATTCTAGGTCCACCCTCGAAGGGGGTGGTTGCACCCTTGAAGATGGAAGTTATTTACACGGCAGTCGGAGCCACCTTCCACCATCGCAACCCCGTAACCATTCCCTCGCCGCCTCCTCCGCCCCGCTGGCTCTATCGGCCTTCCCTTTCGTTCAAGACGCATCCACGCTGCTGCCCCACCATCCCACCCCACCTCGGGGCTCTCACCCTCTTCTTCAACGTCGTTGCTGCTCCACCATAGACTCCGCCGATAGCCAGCGCAATCCCTGCCGAGGGCAGAAAATTCCGACTTCGCCGTGGAACCACCCTCTTTCAACCCCCTGTCCAACCCCCTCGCTCCCAGCTCGTAATCATAGTCCCATTTCGCGGCGTTTTTCCTAATTCCTACCCAATTTCGCTTTTAGCATTTCAATTTATGCCCGCGAACCGATTTGCCAGACGTGTCAGCATCCCTCTGCCGTAGGTTCGAATCGATTCACGATTTTTAGCTTGCTGTTCGCGTCTTTCTGTACAACGAGATTGTAAGTCGGTACTAATTCTGGCATGAAGATGTAACTCCATGAAAGTTGATCAAAGATGAATGCATATGCTTAATTCATCTATGCGAATTTTTCAATTTTACTGTACTACTCTAGCTCAAATGGCAGTTATTTCTGTTATTACAGCATTATAGTATTGCTACTATTACAAGCACCACCTACTGATGTTAAACTGACGTTCTTCCATGATTATCCCTTGTCAGTGTTATTTTTAATGCTACTTTTATATTTAACATATTTATTATATCTAGTGTTAAAAAGATATTCTATATTTACATGGTATATAGGACATGCTGTTCTGAGTAAAAAAACCTTAGTAAACATAGGTCAAAAGGTCAATTGTTTCTGAGACATTAACACTTTTGTTTGTAGCATCATGATTCACTTACTCGCATCCATCGCTTATTTCAATATTTATAATTCGCGTTCCAAATGCTCTTATTAAATTTCTACAATTTCAATTCGTGCCCCCATTCTGTTCCACGAATAGTACACAGTTATTATGAATCATTGCAAACAATATTTATATCTTAAAAATGGTTAACCTTCCGAAATAAGTTTCCTAATGCTTTTTTTACGAATTATTATTTTTTACGAATAACACTTTACGAATTCGTTCGACATTCCTTTAGTTGATTTAACTTCATTTACCCAGCATAATGGTATCGGTAAATTACGGGATTCGCAATTACGAAAAAAAACTAGTCGCAAGATTACATAACCAAAAGAAGGATTGGCTAAGAATTTTCAGAACAAAAAACTATTATTAACACATCAGAAACTTCTTGGAAAAAGGGTGGAGAAATGAATGCTGGAGAAGTTATAAGACAGTTGCAACATTTTTAATCAAGAAATCGTGTAAGAAGTCGAAAAATGAGACTTGTATCTCTACGATCCATAAATATTGATCGAGTTAGTATTCGCAAAGACATTATTCTTTTGAGACATCGATACGTGAGATGACGTTCTGAAGAGGATATGATATTACAGCACATTTCCTTTCATTCATACATTTTAAGCTTTTGTACACTACTGTGCATCTCTGAACAGAATTTTGGCTGTGATTCCTTTCCTCAAAGTTCAAAACATGTTGAATCGTATTTATACAATAACAAGTTAGACGCGTAGTGAAGATTTCATGTAAACTCTACTAAATATGAGTATTATTTAATTTCTTCTACATCGAAGTAAAAATAAATTCTTCTGTTATCAAAGTATAGAAACGAAGATAAATAAAGACAATTCAGGAAACAAAAATTGTCTGGTCCTATTGGGAAAATTATTAAGTACGAATAAGTGCTAATCGTCACAGCGTGAAAGCAGCGGTAGTGCAAGGGGTTAAGAGAGAACCACGTGTGACCATCTTTACACAATACATGGAAAGTTGGAGATCGCACATCCGTTCCCGGTACTCATCGATGACACCTTCATTGCAGGAGAACCTCAATTGACACCCTGCCAGAAAATTTTGATCCACTTGCAAATATTCCTCCAATAAACTGACATTATAGATTTACCAAGAGATTTGTTTGGGACCACCAGCGAATTCAGAAAAAGGAATCAGAAGGAGATAAAGAAAATTGAACAACGGACTCAAATGTACACAAAACGGGTCGTTAAGTTGACGATATTCTTATACTATATTGTAACGTGGTAAGTAATCGAGAAAATTAAAGTTCTATCTGAGACTTTCGAACATGAAATTAACCCCTTTCACTACGACTCCTTCTCACGTTGCTTTGATTAGCACTTACTTGTCCTTAATGTTTTCCTTAACAGGACCAGATCATTTTTGTTTCTTGTACTGTCTTTATTTATTTCCGTTTCTAGACTTTGATAATAGAAAAATTCAATTTGATTTCGATGTAGAAGAAATGAATAATATTCATATTTAGGAGATAATATTTAGTAGATCTTACATGGAATCTTTAACACGAGTCTGACTCGTTATTATAATGCAATGGGTTAAGGATCTTCACGTCACAAGGAACAAGAGTTGGACAGAATTTCATTTCTACTTTCGTTAACACATTTATTGCAGGACCATCATTTCACGAGATCCCACAAAATCAAAGTACACATTTGCAGATTATTTTGTTAATCTGGTCGCATTAATCATGCGGTAATTAGCGACCGCGTATTTTACACAATTAAGAGGACCGATATAATAAATACGTTAACATAATGCTGTAGAATGCGCGTCGTTTAACACAGAAGTATAAATCAATGTTTCTGCGGAATAGAAATGTCACCACGTTTGTCGAATAAAACAGTTTCATAATTTAAATCTAAATATTTTGCGAAATCTACCAAAGTCATCAACATTCACGTTATTATACAACATAGAAATAAATATTCAACCTGTAAACCGGTACGATGAAATATTTCGAATTCGCACAATTGAGATTCAAACATCACTATAACGATTTTTATATACAGTCCTCTAAAAAATACTGAAACATTCTCTACATACATTTATATAAAAACGATGGAAGTAAGGAACATTGGGAATATTTCTATGATGTATTTTCTGACATTAAATATTTTAGCAGACCCAACAAGTGAAAGGCGATCCTTTTTATTACTTTATGCGCGATAATATAATTTCTCATTGCGAAGAAATAGTCGAACAAACGTTAATTCCTCAGCTAACAGGTTACGCGATTTTGTGCCAAAACGTTTGAATACCACCATAATTCGCAAAGGGCGAATAAGTTCCATTGCGTCCGCTAAAATCCAACGATTACCAAGGAAAGGGAAGAATCGTTTGAAAATCCTCGCATCTGTCCGACGAAACCGGGATCACGCGAGGGTTAAACATCCCCGCGAACTTGTCGCAGCGTTCGTTAGTCGTAACGAACGTTCCAAACAATGAAGGGGCCGGTCGTTCGAGTTTTTAAGTCATCGCGAAGGTAATTCGTCCGTGGCTCCCTGCAACACCGTACGAGAAAGACAATAGCGGCGCTACTAGCTTTGCCAAGGGTGGTGGCAGGAGGGTGGTGGTGGGGGGGCTTTCGGGTCTGTAAAAATAAATCACGCGTGCAACGTCGTCGTTTCTCGCTCAATTGTATCAACTTTAACCCCTTTATTGTATCGCTCTTTTTTTTCCGTCATTCTTTCCTCGCCGTTTGACCGGATTCGACCCTCTCCCTCCGCCACGGCTCTCCTTTCTCTTTCCCTCCTCCCGAGTGAATCAGGTTCGAAGCTCGCCCGTGCGAACAATCGGTGCGCGCACGAACGGCAGAAAGCGCATATAATAAGCTGCGGAGAGAGAGACAGAGTGGAAACAAAAACTGGTCTCGCTTGGTAAAACAATAGGGGGTTCCTTTCGAGGGAGAGGGAGAGAGAGGCGAGCGAGGTGAAAGGAGCTCGCGCGCGCGCGCGCGCGCCGAACAGAGAGGGTGAAAGCGCAACCCCATCGAAATCTCGCGGGCACGGCGACGTGTGTGAAATTCAAGAACCTGTAGCGCCGGGAAGAACAAAACGACGGTGCCAGCTGCATGGTGCATACGTTATTAGTGCGTCGTTTTGTCCTTCGCGAGACTTACTCGCGTCGCCGAAAAAAAAGATCATCGTACCCCGTGAGACGGCGCGGATAGTCCCTTGTGCTCTTCGCCCTCCGTCTTCCTTTACCCCTGGCTCGTCGTCGTCCTCTCCCTCTCGGTGTTCTCGCGGAGAACAGGTTCCTCTTTATTCGGCCTGCTTATTATACAAGTTATTGTTTTCGCCCGAGATACGAGAGAGCCCCGGGAGAGTGCCACCGTTGTTGCCGGAACGAGAACCGGCGGAACGGCGAAAAAAGAAACAAGTCCTCGAGTGATTCTCTCTCATGCGTCCCCCGGTCCATCGGGCTACACGAAATAATTATCATAACTCTGTGTATCGGGAAGCCCGTTTCGAGTAGCGGCTCTCCTGCGCCTCTCCTTCCCTCTCTCCGACGCGAGATTCGCGGGGCTTCCTCTCGGCGAGAAATATGGAATAAATTGCTGCCTCGCCTCTTTCTTTTCGGCTTCAAGAGACTTGTCGCGCGCACCGCCCCGTCTTTTCTCGGGCTCGTCTTCTCTGAAGTTTACCCACTGTCGTCCTATCGATAACTACACTTGAAACCGTTCAACCGCATTTTGTTGCACAACGTCGGCTTCTTGTTTGATGTCTGTCCTGTTCGAGTCGTGCAGGATTGCTTTTGGTTTTAGAAAAATTACGAAAATTGACATAATGCTTTGTAAACGGTAGAATCGTAAAATTGACTGCGAGATTTATTACCAAATTAACACATGCATACATGTTTATTTAGATCGCTGAGAAGATAGTATATAACAAATTTGGAAGTAAAGAATTAATTTTCACCACAAGAATGGGTCGTAATAAGTCTGGTTCATTGTTATATGCACGATAATTAATAATTACGTATAGTATATCAACTTTTAGTAAAATGTCAAATAACCAGTGTGAAGAATCGTGTAAAAACAGCTCGGCACGGAACGTGTTAAGGATTTTCTATATTTGTGGCAAAAATGAATAAGTGAGATACAACACTGTAACAAGATTGACAGAATATAACGATATTGCTGTGTTATCTGCAACTTATTACAAGTATTAATCTCTTTCCGTACTTCAACGAGTATGATTCGTGATGCAGATGCTTAATGATAATCTGTTAAATATAAATATTATTTTATTATTTTAACACTAATTGTACAATCGCTGAAAAAAAATTCATTTTCTTTTACGTTAATATTTAAGTATTCACGTAAATGTAGGCACACGATAAGTAACAATATTTTGTTCTTCTTTGATGTTATTACATTGTAAGTGATAGAAGAGGAAAAACGTTTTCATTGTATTCATATTTCTTGCAATACATAGGCAATTTTTACTTTGTATAAAGATTTGTGAAAAAGAAGCAGTTAAAGCGGCAAGAATTTCCAAATTCCATAAATGCAAAACAATCCGAAATCATAGCTAATTAAATGCTCGATCCTAATGCACATCTCGTGAAAGTAAGGTTTATATTTTTTTTAACACCACTGTTTGTTAATATTATGGAATAATATAATACAATGACTTTAATATCTATTCGCAAAATTCTTTTTCATTTAATTGATCAATTATTCTAATCGAAGATCGCACAGAGGGATATAATAATTAGAATTAATAAAGTATTGCTAAATAAAAATTCAGGAAGAGTCGATTAAAAACTTGTGTACGTAATTAACCGAAATGTTTTCACCATGATATACAACGTTCTCCACTTTTTCTCTACATTTGATCTACCTTGAAAAAGAACTAGATATGTAGTTAATTGTCTAATTACGTTCCTAAATACTATCGCATAGTGCATTCAATTTAGTTTAAAATTTACTAGCACAAAATTCCTTAATATTTGTCATGTTATTGTTTTTAAATATGCGATTCCAAGAGAGTCATAGAAAGTGGTAATTCAAAAGATAAAGTAAAAGAAATAATTCTAATCGCTGAAATTGTTTACGGAGAAAGTTATGACACAATATTTAATGACAATGTATAATGTATAATGTGTATACAGTTTAATGTGTAAATTGTTACCGATGGATCCATGAAGACTGTACTGTCTAACGTACGAAAAAGGCAAAGGAATTAAAACAAAGCCATTCTGCCTCGCATATTAGGACCCTATTTTTCGGATCTGCAAATTTGCACATTTTCTGTTTTTCTTTTATTACGAAGAGCCGAAAATAGGTTTCATAATGTTTTCCAATAAATTGTAAAAACAAACATATTTTATTTTCTTTAATTAGAACTTATGATTTAAAAGATGCATCTCATATTAAGCACTTTTACCCAATAATCGTGTTTATCTAATATTGTGGCGAACGTTTTGTCAGTAGGTCGAGAAGTTTGGAGACACCCAGTATGTCTTCTTACACTCTGATGGACAGTGGTCCGCGATGGAACCCTGGGTAGCAGGGCCGGCGCAATGGCGATCAATGGCAGATGTCCAGAGGCGAGTGGAAAAAGGATTTTTTTCTGGGCGCGAGCTCCTATGGTCCCGTCCAGGTGTCCATTGTGGGTCCGAGCTAGGATTCTCAACCCTTAGACGTTAACCCTTTGGCCGCACGCATCCGCTGGCAAGCACCCATTTACCTATCCTGAAACAATGCCCGCTGGACCGCACCCCGGATGCGCACGTTTATTAAGTAATGTCCCCCTATGGCTTTGCGCTCTACAGCTGCCTTCGCAAAAAAAAAATCACTGTTGCTTTTGTCTATCGCCTGCTCGCTGTGACGGCGAACGTAAGAATCGGAGATCGTTACGTTGTATCAAGAGACTCGATCTGCTCGGCCGACTACAATGGGTCGTCCGTTATCAGCGTTTAATTGAACTGGTTTCTTGCTCTAAAATTTTATACAGTTTAGGTTGGATAATGTTAAATTGTTAACACGTTGGGTATCGTTTTTTCTACACATAGGTGATAGACTTATCTATCTAGATTTAAAAATCATTTGTTACGCTGCTATATTCAGTATAGAATGCAAGAACGTTTCAGAATACTTAGTGTCGTAATGAATAAATAGGTGATGAAAATGATGGTTAAACTCGTTCAAAAATTGTGATTCTCTTTAATTTTCTGGCAAATTTCAGATGCCGTTGATGAAAAGCTATATGTAAAAATAAATTTTCTGACTACCTTTTAAACTTGTTAAATGAATTAGAAATCGATGGAGTTGGATCATTTCTTATTTTTATTATTTGAAATATGCAACTCTTTGATTCTATATTTTTATAATTATAATCATAATTTTATAATTATAATCGTAATTTTATAATTATAATCGTAATTTAATAATTATAATCGTAATTTAATAATTATAATTATATTCTTGAAATATAATTTATGTTTTTTCTATTTGATTTTATATTAAAATATTTTATATATTATATCTTGCTATTATAATATTTTGCATATTATATTTTATATTATATCGACAGTTGCAGTGAGTATAAAACATCAGTCAGTGGTCCCCAATCTTAGATATTCCAGATGTACCTATATGTATACATATATGTATAATGTGGGTCTTGTTTTAAATTAATTTTATGAAAATTTACAAATATTGCTTGCCTGCAGTTTAGTGTTCAAATTTTAGTATTAATTCGGTACTAAAAATATTCGACAAGAATTTCGTGAGACCGTTTCTGCATCGAAGACACCGTTGCCGAACAATGCTCATTGTCAGACGGAGATGTTCTTACAAAGACCGGTTTCTAACGTCAGTTTCTCAACGGGAAAATCTGCATAGCGTACGAAGGTCCAGTTTACGTACAATGAATCAGCACACGGGCGGATTCGTATGGAATCTTGAAGGGGTCACATGAAACCTGACCAAGTCCAGGGACTTACCCCACCATGTGGCCGACGAAAGGGTGGTCTTTGCCATTCGAACCAGTCCTACATTCATGCAAAATACAAGAGGCCAGTTTGAAAACGGCCGGCCATCATATCTCCACGTTATTATTACGACGAATTATCTGCACGAAACCGCGCAAATCGGTCGAGCGGATAGATTGATTTTTGCGTGACGCGGGACAACGTGAAAAAAGAAATAATGGAAGCAACAAATAATAGTATAATCTGTAGAATAATCAACGTAAACTGACTTCCGCCGATATACATTAAAAATGTTATTTTAATTAAAAAACTGAAGGTGTTTTATTGAATTTAGCGGTGTTAATTAACGTTATAAGTTTAACGTCCGTTGCGATAGAAATGTGTTGTGCATCAGTGAGTTTAGAGAACAGTGAATTATTGTTTTGTTGTTTAAATGATGTGTCAAGTTTTGCGTCTTATTTTTTTCACGAGATTTTTATAGCCTGCTGCCATGAGAAAATGGCGCCGGCGTGAGTCATTGTTTCGCTGAACAACGTGGAGTCTTGAGGTCGACTTTATTAATTTTCATTTATTGTCAAACTTCGCTTGAGTAATTAATTTTTTTGTCTTAATCACAAACTGCTCATCGTTAATTTATTTGTTATATTATCATAACGCTATAAATATTGTTATCATGGTCAAGAAGTGTGAGAGATATATTTTCGTACACAGTTTTCACCTCTTTCGAATAGAATTTCTCGTTTTGTGAAAAATTCACAATTGTCGTGTTTGTAGACCAATAAAAATGGTGGCTGACAAAGCTTCGAAACGCAACAAATTCGACAGCTTTTAGCTTCCTCTACTGAAATATGCAAATGCGTAAGTTTTATAATTTTCATGAGATTTTATTATGGGATGTTTGCGTATCAATGTCATACGATTTACATATTATAAATTATTCTCTTTACCTTTAAAGTAGTTAAAGATTCTCGTTTGATCCATTTTCGATCGCCATGACAGCTGAAACATACATTCGAATTCCATGATAACAATTCGAGTAGTTCGGCAAAGTAAGCAAACTTAATCGAAAAGAAAAGATTTCGCAACACAAACACAGTTATTCGAAAATAGTGTTTAACAGGTAAACATGTTGTAATAATTAAAAATAGATTATAAAGAAAGGTAATACGTAATGATTAAAACTGTTAACTGTGAGAATTTTAGTTGTTTAAAAAATTCCGACGAGCAAAACGGCGACTCTCTTCATTTTTTTAAACGATTTCTAAATACTCTAAGGTTAAATGATTTCCAAAATATCAATAATAATGTTTTCGTAGAAAACTATATATATATATATATATTGATAATAAAGAATTCTGAAGAATAATGTAACAAAAGTTTATTTTTACATACAACTAAAAGTTGTAATATATTTTCATGTTATCACTCGTTTAATGTCTATAAAAACTGTTGTATTTGGCTATATGTATATGTACACGATAAACGATGGCGCTGTTTAAAAAGCTGAATAAGATTCAGGTTTTAATAAAAAAAAAATTCGACAGCGAGTTTGCTATAGCATTACGATATCCGTAGTCGTTAAAATTGATTAGCATTCGGACGACTCTCGTCTTAATATTTCAATGGATGAATGGAAGGATGCCGGTTGGATCAATCGATAACAGCATTTTGCCAATTAATGCAATTAGTGAAAACTATTTCGGGTCAGGGGTTTAAGGCGATGACTTTAATCCCTGCAGTATCAATTAGTCACTGATTAATTTTCCACGAAGCATTCTCTCGGCCATTTCCTCGCCGATTGTCTGTGAAATTATCGCGCGTAATTCAGACCTCATAATGATCAAGTCGACTTTCTTCCCCTCAACTTCGATGAAGTTGCAGTCCATTCTTGTTCGCGCCAAATTACAGCTAATTAGAACCGGATCCGAAGGGTGACCCTTGTTTCAAAGCAGGCACACATTTTTCATCCAGAATTCAGGAAGCCACTGCAATTGTTGTTCGATTGTCCAGGTCGACAATTCATTTAATTTTACCTCCGTTACAGGTTTATAGTATTTTTATTATATTACACTGACAAGTTTATTTATTAAAATTAATAACGAGGTACAAAATTGGTGTAGTAAAATAATTAACGGGGTAGATTTAAGTGTTACTTAAAACGATAAAGAATATTGATATTTTATTAACAAAAATATTAGAAATAAAAGAACGAGGAAGACATTGTATCAATGTTTAACGCTTTATCTATCGGAAGCCTATTAATCAACCTAGATAAATTTTCGTATAAGTAATAATTTTAAAAGCATTTTTTAAAATTTCGTTACTGAGAGTGACATGTTAATCATGAATAAAATTGCTTTTGCCGCAGAAAAATTGACCCATAAATGAATGCTGTGAATTGTTTTTAAAAGGCTATTAAATTATGAAAACAATTAAGTACGAAATTATTTCCAACATTGGGTTTAGAAAAGTAAATATAAAGTGGTGTCCCATTAGCTCTGTATTTTACAAGCTTTTTACTTTCCAATATTTAATATGCGATGAAAATATTATAATGTCGAACGACGTATATTATTGTTGGGGCTTCAACGATGTTAAGCGATTGAAAACAGACCCACCGAATTATTTTATGGCTTTTTACGAGAGTGAGCTGTTGTCGACGAAGGCCCCGGACGACATGGGCATTTTCAATTCAAAAGCAGAGACCGGACCGTGAGGTTGTCACCTTGGATTTTTATTAACATCACATTTTCTGTATCATTGTAGCTCTGTTATGACAGAACTACAATTTGATTTATGAATCATCATCATTTATTTTACTGGATACACGAATGTTCTATAGTGTAATAATTAATTCTTAATGAAGTACATTTATGTTTTAATTCAATTTACAACAATTATAAAACATTCTTCTTTTATACTAACGGAACAAATAAAATTTGGAGAATAAAATGTTATCAGAGCAAACTCGATAGTTTGTGTGGATTTTATATGTAGCAAGTGCTGAAGATTTGCAGTGTAATAACTAATATCCAATGAAAATATATGAATATTCATATCTTTTAAAAAAATAATTACTTTATTTACCTACGCAAGAAATTATGTTGCACAGGAAAGACATATTTGATTAAAAACTGAGGTATTATTTAAATATCTACAATTGAAAAATAATCATTTGAATAATAATCTATTTAATAGATGTCATTTTGAAATAACGAATTTCAAAATTGTACATTAATTGTTATCATCACTTGACTATAATTGAACAAATTCTAATTTTATTTTTCTAATTTTAATTAAATTCTCATGTATTTTTAAATATTAATTGAAAATTCAATTCTCTCCTTTTTAAGGAAAGAATTGAAGAAATGATGGATTTCTGTCCAATATCGCTAATAAAAATTTATAATGATAAATTGGTCGAAATAATTTTATTTATTACTATACCATGGGTTTTAATGTAAAACAGACCAACGAAAACATCATAATAATTTAAGAATGTTGTTACATTATTTTCGCCTTATTAATACTATTAAGAGAACAAATATATATTAATTAATTATTATTTTACACAAAACATCGCTGTTTACTTGTAACGAACAATTATTTTTTGTCTGCTTTCACTACGATTTTAACGCTCTTTTTAGGAAAAACCTCAAGAAATCCATAAAATCAAAGTAATTTATTCGAGCATCTAAAATTGCAAAGCAAAGTTATGAGTTAAAAATTACTTATAATTCTTCGCGAGTCTTAATAAAAGGGAAAATATCTTAGGAAACGGGAGCAACAATTGCGGCCGAGGGCGTGATTGCTTAAAATGTCGATCGCGAAATCATTCGCCGCTACCCCCCTCGGCCGGTGGGTGGGGGTACCCGGAGGAGTTAGATCCCACCCAGGCCTTTGTACATCGAAGGTATGGAGCCATTGATTTTGAATATGTAATCCGAGGCATTTTATTATTCCGTCGTACTTGGCCCGGGTAGGGGGTGGCGACCCTCTGTAGTCAGGGGCGGTTCGACCTCCACCGCCATCGACCTTCGTCCCTGGTCAGAGAGAGGCCGAAGGGGGGCGTGTGGGGTGGGGTTGAAGAAGACGAGGGGGGCACCGAGGGTGATTCGATTCTCCGCAGCCAGCGCACCAGCACACTCGCAACAACGCACCACAACTACCGCCGCCCTCGAGTTCTTGACGCGTGATTGAATATTTTTTCGCTGTGCGCGATTGGTTCGTCGTACCGGTGGCAGGCAGAACAAACGAGTCTGGAGGAGATGGAGGGCGCTGCTGGGAGAGGGTGGTTGGCGGTGGCTGCAGCCACCTGTCAAGCAAAAGAATCGCCATGGTAACCGGGGCCGCGTCGCCATCGGCTCTCCGAAGGGACTGGTTCTACGGGGGTTGGCGACCCGGTCTCTCTCTTTCTCTCTCTCTCTCCCTCTCTCTCCCTCGCGCAGGGGTGCCCGCGGGGCTTATATTGAATTTTAAGGAAGTTCCTGCCGGCGGAAAAGACGACTCGCCGAATTATATTTATTCGGGGGTGTCTTGCCTTCTCATCGATCTTCCCCTTTTTTACGCTGCTCCATACCACCTTCGACTTCTTTGGATCGAGGGCTTCTTCTCTTCTCGAGCCGCGTCAACTTAGACCCGTTTCACACGAAGATACCAGCTTCGTCATACGTGTATGCGAGACAACGTTCAACGGAAGGAAGAGTATCCCGCTCTTATTGAATTAGATTTTAACACGATCACGTTTGTATCGCGACGTGCCTGCGATTATTACTGATCGTACATATTAGGTCTACCGGAAAGTTCTGTCTACTAATGTCATTTCATTTGAGACATATACTTTTCAAAAATGATATTCATAAATCGCCATCACGCTGGCAACAGTGCATAAGTTACGATTATATTAAATTATTATAATAATATAATAAATATTAGGTGCATACAAAATTTATTGTTTATTTCCTTCTTAAGAACAGATAGAATTTTCCGGTAGATCTAATATAATTCAATGGGGCCGTTAAGACGGCATTACGGTACCGCGATACATTTTTTGGTTGCACAACGCTCTGTCGCATATGCGTATCGCAATGCAGATGACCTTCCATGAAACGGCTCTTAAGGTATTCTAGTCTACGCCAGAAGATCGATTCTGTTTCAGAAAAAATTTAATAACGAACGGTTTCGTTTAGGCGGGTCGTCTAAGAACCGACCGCATGGCGGATGGTCCGTACGCGGTCCGACGTGTTTGTTCTCTTTTATTTGAGAATTTGCTGACACATTTCATGATTCGATTATATGTATAACAACTAGACAGCGGGCATTGATTGATGCATTTATGATGAGAGTGGACATTTGGGATTTAACCCTTTTAGTTCGGAACAATGATTCAGTATCAGTTGTCAGCTACACTTGCGAAAATGTTGTTTTCTTAATATCAGTTCCACTTCTTATTTCGTCTTCCTTTTTGAATTTTTTAATTATTAGGTTTGATAAAATTTTTGCGGCTCCATTTTGAATTTTTACCAAATTATAAAAAACGGGTATGGTATAGTTCATTTAGGTACTTTTTTCGTGGGCGCTGAGAGGGCTAAGATAGTGAAAAGATTCGAAGAAACATAAAATGTGGATTTTGTACAGATCAATTACGTTAATCGGAGCAGATTAATTTTATTTCGAATCAAGATCCGTAGTCTAGTAATAATATTCTAAATTATTTTAAACGGTTTAGAAACAGTAGAGAGCTGCTTACATATCGTGTAATCATTGTGGTTATTAATCATGAATATCATTTAAAACGGCAAAATAATAATAGTTTTTGCAAAAATCAATGTTGAGTCTAGCTCGATTGAAGACCGCAAAGGTTCCGGACCTAATTGCAATTTATAGGATTGAAGATGAACGTTCTGGTTAACTCCCCTCTAGGTTTATTTGACTCAAAGGTGAACCTTCGATTTTAACCATATTATGGAACTTTAGGGTTTCCGGTGATTCCATATCAGTTTCCTGTATACTGATTATTGCTCATACATTGCGAGACAATTTGATATATCGTTTCTTCAGTATTTTGCGTCTCTCAGTTTAAATTATTTTAGGAAAGATTATAAAATATTTGTATTTTAGAAAGGTCCAAGTGTGTCATTTCATAGCTTGAGAAAATTGGGGTACCGTTTCAGGATACTCTGAAATTATTTGTGATGGTGAATATATATACATATATTTGTATACAATAATTAAAGTCAGCATCATCAGATTGTGTACATTGCACGAAAGTTAAAAATAAAATTTCTTTGTTAATTTTAATTCTTGAAATATAAATATCCTTACTTCCTGAACAGTGCGCATGAATTAAATATTCTGATCTTTTTGTTACGGGACGATAACTTTATTTCAAGAACCATGTTAAATTATTTATACAAGATTCGAGAAAAATTTAGATTGAATGCTTGACGTTTAGAAAATAAAATCAAGTAAGTGGCGTGAAAAGGTCAAATTATATGAAGAAAGTATCTAAATTTTTGTGTTTATGTTAAATAAAAGACAGTAGATTGTAGATACAAGGTAGTATATAGAATAAGGGGGACCATTGATTAAAAAAAGGTAGGATGGGGAACATGCAATCGAAAATTGAGACGCAAGGATTAGGAAGGATCTAGATATGGCTGCCGTGAAATCTCTAAGCGCCCGCTTCGCAAGGGTTTAAATAACAGCACAATCACTTTCTTAGCATTTTATTTTGCCGGTTATTAAATTTATTCTTTAATTCTTACAATTAATTGCTTAAAATATACTTTTATATTTATTCCTTGCAGTGAACATTTTAAAAATTACAAAGAATATAAACACACCTTTGATATATATGTATATCAACGAAAGCACTAAATAGTCAATAATTTATTGCATCACAGAGAAGCATATAATACGTTTAAAATTATTTATAATGTTTCTAGCAGAGATTTTCACAGTTTCTTTTAAATTATAAAACATTTGTTATTCTTATTCGCATAAAATTGTACATGTTCATAATAAATATAGTTTATCCGAGGAAATAATACTGTTAATTTTAGCAACATTTTACTATGGAATTTAATGCATTTACTTTTTTATTGTTCCTCAACTACTACATTTCGGAAGACGGACCATTTTTATAACTATACTTCGCCAGTTGCAAGACACAGAAAATAATATATATAGATATTCTTACATTCTTCTGATTCTTTCATTGTTTTAATTTTTATCTACTCGTTTCGGCCATAATTACATAAAATCCGCCACTTTTGATTATTCTTTTTGAAGATATTTAGTGTAGACTTATCAGCAGATTGAGGATTTTATACATTTTCGACAAAAATTGCTAGATCAAAAACAGAACTGTAAAGAAATTAAAGGAATCCAAGAATATTTTATGATATGTACAACTTATTAAAATTATACACTTATCAGAATTGTTAAAAGAGGAACGACATTTTCATCTGATTTGCGTTCTCTACAATTAACTCAGACAATTATTTTACATAAAGTTTCGCCGTCTACATTATTAATCTTTCATAATTAGGTGACGATTTAAATACACTGGTTCAAAATGTCCCAGTAATCGTAGTTCGAGGATTAATACGATTTCCAGGTCTAATAGGAACTATGCCTAAATTCTGGTATCTTCAACCCTTAAGGTATTAGTAGGTTTGGAAGGATTATTTAAATACATGCAAGAAAATGTATTACAAATATTATTTTTTCTGTTTAAGGTATATTTTTTTTTACAATACTCTTAAGCAATACATTTAGGTATCAGCGAAAATAAAATATAGAGATTTATAAAAGGATCAAATTCTCCGAACATTTTTCGAGTCTCCCTTAATCGTGATAGGGTTAACCCCTTGCACTACGATTCTTTTCACGCTGCGTTGATTAGTACTTATTTATCCTTAACATTTTTAATAATAGGACTAGACAATTTTTGTTTCTTTTATTGTCTTTATGTACTTTTGTCTCTAAACTTTGACAACAGACGAATTTATATTTATTTCGATGTGGAAGAAATTAATAATATTTATATTTAGTAGATCTTGCATGAAATCTGTATCACGAGTCTAACTCGTTATTATAGTGCAAGGGATTAATGAGTTCGAAACGTTGCATAAAAATCCATACGGTAACGATTGTAAATAACTGGTTAGATGGATTTGGTTAACACGATGGAAAATACTTGTTGCTAGGGGTGGCAGTGATTCCAGAACGACGAAGTGACTGAAGAAACCGCGAAGTCAACTAACGTTCGGCAACAAAGAAATCACGGAGCGAGACTGTTCGAGATTCGCCGTCGCGGGTGCACGAAGTGGAAAGAATTCGCAGCCCCCAACGGTCGAAAGCGAGCGGGAGAGAAAGTGAGGAGGACTAAAGAGGAGCCAGGGCCAGGGAATGAAGGGGTGGCGCTCGCAGGGAGCCTCCTGTAATGATCTTACGGCCGTGGTAACTTTTTTAATCAGCGCCCGGTTTAATTATACGGTCGATGAGGAAGGTGCTCGTCCTCCTCTTCCCTGGACCACCCCTCTTGCTCTCACTCGTTCTCCTCTCACTTTTTCTCCCTCTTTCTCTCTTTTCTCTCTTTTTCTTTCTCTCTCTACCCCCCACCTTTCTTTCTCTCTCTCTCTCTCCCTCTCTCTCTCTAGCCACCACTTCTTCCGTCACTGCCTCTTCTGGCTTTCCTCATCAATCCCTCGCGCAGACCCGACCAGTCGTCCTAACTAGGCACCGACTCGCAAACAAGATTTAACTTATTACGCCCGAACGATTCCTCCTTCGCCTCCTTTTGCCCTTCGCGGTGAAATCCCGCAGGAAATTTTGAGACGTTTTTAAACGGACTTTGTCGCGGGGGTGAATCTTCGGATTGCTCTGCGAGAAAATGTCTGATGCGGCAACTTGAACCCACGAGGGCAACCGGCGCCGGCCGATTTTTTACGTGGCTTTAAGCGATTGTTTATCGAAGCGAACCGAATCTTCGTGTTTTATTTTAACACTTTAAGGACCGCGCGGGAAACCTGGCAGACTTCATAAAATTAAAGTATTTAATTCAATCAAATTAAAACTACGATGTAAAGTTATATGATATCAATTACTTTTTCGTCGTTACTAACCTCTTGAAAGTGTCAATAAGATTAAGAAATTCAAATTCAAATTGAAAATTAAATTCGAAATAATTCGGTCATCGAAGTGTGGGTGACGCGGCAATCAAAGTGATAATAGCGTCATTGTGACACAGTTTTTTAATAGTGCAATTATGGTATATTTTATTAATAATATTAATGAAATAAATTTTGTTAGCAATATAATTGTGATAAATTTTTTTAAAAGTTGCGCTGCATTTTTTATTGAACCATTCTGATTCTTGTAAAGTAGTATGTGATGGTTATTCTTTATAAAAGGATAAAAGTCTTGTTTGTCATTGAAAAATTTAAAGTAATTTTTAAAGAACTTTGAACACATTTAAATGGCCAAAAATAGAGCTAAAATTAAATGCTCAACATTTCTTGTACAACATTCTAGCTAAGGGAACGGTCATATTTAAATACACACTGCACATATTGTAAATATTTTCGTAGACCGTGCACAATTTTGAATTAAAATACAATTTGTACTTATTCAGCAACGGTGGAGAGCTCGAATGTAAGAGTACAGGAGTGCGGCAGGGGTGGGGATAGGGGGTGGTTCTACAGCCAATGATACAATTCAAACTCCACTGCTGTGCAATGGCGGCTGCCAGAAATTCGATCTCCTCGAATATACCTCGCTAAATCTGTTTAATCAACTTCTTAATTGTAATAATTATTAGAATTATTAATAATAATTGTATATCTATTTAAAAAACACGAAACTATCTAGTACCTTTATCAATAACGCGCTGTATCAAAGAAGGTTTATATTAACCCTTATTTGCACTCTTAGTACTGTAATCGTGATATTTAAAATCAAGAACTACGCTATTAATTTTTAATAAAAAACTATCAGTAGGAACATGAATTTGTAACTGTGGGCAAATGTTGAAGTCAAATAGAGAACGTGTCGAAGTCAATGATCATTGATCTTCTTCAAAAGGCAAATGCTAAATCCTGAATGGTATTCGAAGCGAACCTGTGAACCGTTTTACCTGGTCGCGTGCCACCTACCTGCTGTGCTTCGGACAGGTAGGATATCGATGCTATTGGGTATCGAATCAATAGTGCGAAAATAATAGAAGGTATCGATACCTGTTGCTGCAGGCCCGTTTTGTTACCTGCCTCAACGTTCGCTTCCATGTAGTATCACTCAACCCAATCGCCCATCCCCCTCTGTCTACCTTTTTTGGCAAACATAGTCCTGCACTACGATATTCTTTTTCTTAATCAACATTGATGTTTTAGTAACCACGAGGTTTTAATAACTTTTTAAATAAAATTATAGATCAGTATACAAAATAAAAATTTTTTAAATCGGCTGCACGAAACAGAGAACTTTTAAAAAAATCAGTATTTACATCTACTGATAGTTTTTTATCCGGCAATTTTTGTAATAATTTTGTAATTATAAATAGTATATTTAAAATAATACATTGATGCTTTTAACCCCTTGCCGTGCCATTTTCTTTAGAAATTGTACGATTAGAATTTCTTCAATCGCACTAAATTCTTAGCTGAAAAAGGAAATTTTATATATATCGTGTGCTTATGTCTACTTGAATGTTTAAATGTTGGTAACGAGAGAATAAAATTTTATTTCCAGTTAAAGGAACGGATGAATATTCATACCTAATAACTTATTACTAGAAATCTCCGTCATGAGTCTGACTCGTTAAAATACGGCAAGGGGTTAAAGTCTCTTCATTTTCTAAGTTTCATACACCTATTTACTTTTGTCATAAAACTCATAGCTTAAATGTTATTTACACGGGCGCAAGGTTACAATACATATAAATTCCAAGACATAATCCTTAAATGAGTGTTTAAAAATTAATTAATCTCTTTTAGTTTATAACGAACCGCAGATTTTATGTAGCCACGACAAAAAATAAGTATATCGAATAGACAATAGTAAAATTATTTAAGAATTGAAAAATATTGTTGCAGCACGTTACGCTCAATAAAATAATAAAAGAAAGAATGTATGTTACATACAATCATTGCAAATAATTTTTATTTTGCATATAAATCAGCGATCTATTTATTAAATTTCGACAGAGAGAAAAGAATTACAAAACAGTTGGTTCACTAGTCGTTCACTTGCATGATAAAAATCGTGTGTCTCTGGAAAAATAAAATATTCAATACGCAAAATGGCAGTCTCGACCAATAACAGTGGAAAGTGACAGTGGAAATTCACGTACGCCATTTTCCTTTCGACCCCGTTGTTAAAAGTACAAGCTATAAGTAAGCATAAAATGAAGTTTTAATGGCGCGGGTGTTCGATTCTGCTATCGTTCTCCCTTCATCTTATTTGCTTCCTTTTTTTGTGTCGGAGGGGGTCGATAATCGCCATCGTTACGTTTTATTCGGCACCGTTAACGGTAGCTCGAGTTTACGAAGGATTTTCGAGGTAAGCGGTGTAAAATCGCTCCGCTGACTTTCTACGATTTCCTTTCTGACAATGTCGGCGACGAGAGTTAATTACTGCGTAATTAACGTGTAAGGTAATCCCCGACTTACGTTTCCGTTCGAACGGGAGACCGAGATGATTGTAATTAGCGCGTAGCTTTGTAAGATCTATCGCTTTGATGGGGGTGGCTTTCAATGGAATCTTATTTTTCAGAGGGCCATGAACGCCGTTCCCTCCGGTACCCAAATTTTGCACACAGAGCCGTCAATCCTAATTAGTCCCTGCATTTTTCAAACACTGGTCGGGTCGAATTAAATTCGATAAACTGGATATTTCAATCGTGATATCAAATCAATTTCTGACTTTTGTTTGCATTCTACTAAATAATGAATTGCATAATATCTTCACAAATCAATTCATTCTTCCTAAATATATTGAATTTTTCAATATTATTTTTATTATTGTTATTAGAAATGTTATTAAACAAGCACGTAATAAAGGATTCACTACATAGTGTTTAATCTTTTTATTTTAGTGTTAACATACGAATTTATGACTAACCTGCTTTATACAGAAAGTTAATTCTTTTGTACAATATGTTCTATCAAAAGGTTTGCAAGAAGCGAATTGAACGTTACTGAAAAATAAAGAGGTTCGAAGATGTCCAAAGTGTCGTGAGATTTAGTAAAATTTGAATCAGGACGACGTTATCGACCGTAAAACTACCCCTGTAATGTTCAGGCACCCTTCGGCAGAGGGTGCATGACTCAGCTTCCCCCCTCCACCGAACCAAATCCGACAAGATAGAGACTCCCTTTACCGACGAAGTTGATCACGCTGCAGTTCTCTGTTTTACCGCGTCAGTGATTCTCAAACCACAACCCCCTTTAATTTCCACGTTTGAACGTATCTCACGTATCGAATGCGACGACTCGCCTTGCTCCTAAACGATTTATGCCCGCGATAAAACAGTCACTTATGCGCTGAAAGCGTTCAAATTGCTTGTATAAATTTCAATTCGCCGTCTTACCGAGTTAATTGCGTTCGTTCATCTTCCAGCAGCCTATTTCGACGCATTCAAACGACTCTTTAACGCACAATAATACTTTGCGTGGCCACAGCTATTTGAATGCCGGGTGCATTTGCTACTGTCTGTTGAAATTTTTGTTTTATGATCCAGGATTCGAAGCTGGAGTCAATTGAATTTATTATTGCTGAATGTTCAATAATTTTTTAAATACCATCGATTGTAACTAAAAGTCGATTAATTAATACCGTTAGTCATTCGATGTGTTATGAGTTATATTAGATATATTCCATCATTTATTCCGCGAATTATGTTATGCGTTTATAAAAAAATGAGTAGGTGAAATATAAAATAGTAGGTAAACTTGAGAAAATTAGTAAAAGCTAAATAAAAATCTATTTCGTTTCAGTAAATTGTAATTCATGTAGAATATTTTTATTTCGCATAAAGTTCTACCGTTTAGCTACTATTCAACCCCCATAACAAGAGATGCACAAACAACTGTGATTATGGTTTCATATCTTGAACAATAAAAAATTACAAGGTTTGAGAATACATAAAACAGAAACGACGTTCGAGATAATATTATTTTATTATTATTATTTCACTATATAATATTCGTTTAGACACAATTCTTTAAAATTTAGTTAATAAATTTTGGTAGATAAAGTGTTTAGTCGTATTAAATTTTGTTATATAAATTATTCAGTCTACCAAATAAATTTCGCGACAAACCTACAGAATAAAAATCACCGGCGACGACGTTACACGTTGATTTCATGGAACACTCGCAGTTCTGGCAACATAATCGAATGTATTGCGGAACGAGTGCGACCGAATTCGCAAGGAATCGCGATTTGACAAGCAGCAGAGCCGGTTCTTGCCCGGGCAATGTATTCTCTCCTGTAAAAACAGTTATTATTTTTTCGACGATTGTTCGAGCAGGCAGATGTATACTGAAAGGCCGGTTCTCTTTCTCTTTCGCACTCGCAGCCTCGAAACGGGGAAATTTGCATACGCGGGAACGAATCGCTGGATCCGGAAGGATGTCAGGTAGCGATGCCGTCGCAGTTCCAGCATTGGTGAGCGCACGGTGAAAATGAAGTGGCCCAGGGCATTAATAACTATACAAAAGGGCCTTAAGACCGGGGTGGGAAACGCGGACCACCATGCATAAATTAAATCGAAACGAGTTCCACGAGACAACGGACCCGGAAGGGTCGAACGCCGTCATTCTATGCTCGAACGCTGTACTTGTCGGTTGTGTTGCCGTTTCCATTAACAGTCTATAGAAATTATCGTTCACTGTGTCAACATTCTTGCTCTTAACTGCTCGTAGACGGGGATTCTTTGAAATAACAATAACATCTTTCTAGGAAAATTAAATCGAGGCTATTGTAAATTGAACTATTGGGTTTTTATTAAAGTAATGAAATTATCTTTTTAATTTCTAAATTTATTTTTATTAAATTAATAAAATTAGTTTGTTAATTTTGAATTCTTCTTATTAATTTAGTAAAATATAATAAGCATATAATAACAATCTTATTATAGTTATAAACACATTTACATCAGATTAAAAAATAGCTTTGCATATTCAATGTGATCTTTGTGGTGTATGCCATGTGAACTGTTAAATTATTCGTTTTCACTTTTATTGGTTGACGTTTGTCCATGACGAATTAATTTACATTTTTAATAAAAATGAATCTACAAACATAAATGTTACTAGTCTTACAATGAATACTTGCTCTGCTATTAACTCTTTGGGGAAGAGAATTTTGTATGCTGCATTCTATTGAAACAAGGTTATATATCGAACAGTTAAATGTTAAAATTAAATTAAGAAAAAGATTTGTTCAATGATATTGTTCGACAATGAGCCTTTTCTTACTACCCTAAAGATAATACAATGTACCATTTTTTGAAGCGTTCGTTTTTTAGAAAAGGATTTCTGTCTCATTAATGAAATCTGTAAATATTATTATTAATATGAATATTAATTATTCGGACACTGTTCAGTAAAATTTCATTGCGTCAATAGAACGAGGGACTTAGACAAATTTTTATTTGTGAAAAGTACATTTTAGGAAACAGACGAACGCATTATGTCTGACCGAAGAATTCGTGCTCCACCATGAAAATCAATTATGTTAAAATTCGATTGTATGCGGTGCTGCGAACAATATTCACCCCTCCCGATCTGAAAAGACGCGAATGAGGTACGCGTCGAGTTGTAACGACATTGCGCGGAGGATTAAGTCCGATGATCAGCATTGATAAAGACGCAAATCCCTGAGGAAGCTAGGGAGAGAGAGAGAGAGAGAGAGGAGTGCCGAAGAAGAAAGAGGGAAACGTGTCCACCGGCGTTGAAAAATGCGAGGACATTGCGATGTTCTCGTTCTTCCGATCCCCTTTGGCCTGTCCCAAACGAGACAGAGACCAGCGTCCCCGATAATCTGTATAAATTGCCGTGATCACTCCTCATCAGGTTTATTGAATTAATACTATGTTGCAGCCTCAGCTTCGGCCCTTAGTCAGCGATCGTCTGGATCAGGGAGCTTCAAAAATGTAATTTTCATCTTTAAATGCTGAGAGAGAAGAGACGGAGAAGTTTCTTGCTCGGAGAACGAAGTCAGCACAAAACTGTTGAAACACTTAACCCTTTACGGTAGTATTAAGTTTATACATAGGTGTCATGCTTATCAGAATGAATTTTTGTTCAACGAATGGTAATACGTAATATGCTAGATTAAGAAGGAAAATTAAAGTTTATTGATACTTTTTTAAAGTTTAAATGTATGTAACATAATAATATGTTTTATGAAGAAATGAAGAAAGTAAATAAATAGCTTTGGTGGCTGAGAGTAGATATATACGACCGCAAAGGATTAACGCTAGCTGCACCAAGCCCTAAATACGACTAATGCATATTGCTTTATCACGATGCCAGGACTGAATTTATTTAAACTTCGTACGATTTCTCTTATAATGTACACTGCAATAATGAAGTGCAGAAATAAAAAATAAAAAATAAAAAACCAGTCATTTTAACCGGTGTCGTAGTTCTGTTAAGTACATTATTTAGAAGTCTTTGTAATACGTCTTCAATTTTTTCAAGCTGGAATTATTTTTTCAACAAGTGCAACATATTCAAGAGAATATTTTCTGTTTTCAAATCGTTGATACTATAAAAACTCGTTCTTAAAAAATGACTTAGTAAATTGTACTATCCCAGCTTGCATTATAATAAAAATGGCTACAAGCTTCAATAAAAAACGTTAGTCAATTTTATCGTATTTTAAGGATATCCATTGCTTCTTCTAAACGATTTCCAGCCGAAGAAATTAGTGTACTATTCACTCCAGCAGGTTATGTTGGAGCACCTGTGTTATTTTTCATAAAGTAAAAAGAACGGGTTAAATAGTGTATTAAATATTAGAGTAAAAATGCAAGTGTCGAACAAATGATTCGTTTTGAGGGAGTAGCGCGATTCGACAGGATAAACGAAAGCATCAGATGTCATCAGATGTTTGGGGCTGTCGCAGTAACTCATCTTGCAACTTGCACCCCGGCTGGCTCCGCCAACCCAGACAGTTTTGTTCGTTTTTGTCGGGCGGAAAGCAATTGTTTCGACCTGGCAGTCTGCAAGAGAGAAAGAATAAAGTACCAGGAGTGGTCGGAAAGGTGGTGTGGGGGACAGAAATTATAAATGCGCGACTGCCAGCGACACCCCATTACTCGGTCGGCAGGCCCTCTTCTTTTCGGCGCCATTGCATCGAAAATGCTTGCACGGCGAAAAACAAAAGACGAACACTGTGGACTCCCTTTCGAGAGTTGTTTTTTCACTCGTATTAATGCGGTACGCGGCGCCGCGGCCAGATACACGGTTAAAATATTAAAACGTGCGCGGAATTTCGAGCGGAACGTGTCGGCGAATTTTTTCCCCGAGCGAACCGCTATGCTAGAAACAATATTTATATATCGCACGATTATGGTCGGCTACCAATGCTAGAAACGTATAATTCGTTTTACCGACTAGATTTTCCTTCGGCGAGAATGAAACGGAGTTAGTTTTTCTCGGTCTGCGGTTTATAAATTGAAAACGAGCGCGACTCGGTGTTCCCGGATAAAGTATGACGCGTTTTTGCTGTTTTATTAATTGAACATTTCGCTCGGTGTCTGCATATTGCGGGGCTCGCATGATAAGGCCGGGAGACACGACCATTCTCCTTTCTTCTTATTTCCTTTTTTCCCCATTCGCTTCAACCTCGTAAATCCGCGTCCATGTTGGCCTGGGGTTGAACGCGCACTCCGACGCGCATCGATCCGAGGCGTTGCGACGCCTGCCTTTCTTTTTGGATCCTCGGTATGTGTTTCCCTTCGAACCTACCGGCGAATGCCATCTCCGCTCTTCTTTCTCCGTGTCTCTATTCAAACATTATAGAAATATGCCGGGGAAATATTAATAATAACCTGCACGCCGAACTGTGATCACGGACTGCAGTCTCCGTGCATAAGCTGCACAATTTTTCCGGGAAACAGCGAATTCCTTTCAATACAATTTATTATTATTTTCACGAAACATCGAACTCCACTTAATCTCGAATAATTTAATTCTTAAATAAAACCTTAAATTGAAATTTATACTTTAAATATATACCATAAATTTGTATTTAAACTTCAAATATAAATCTTAAATATGAACCTTAAATTTATACATTAAATATTAACCATCGATTTAAACCTTAAATACAAACTTCAAATTTAAACCTTATATATATATATAAACCTCAAATATAAATATTGGATTTAAATCATAATTCTAAATTAATCAATTAATTATATGCTGAATTTTCTAGAAGATATTTGTTTTCGTTTGAAAAGAACAACTGTGAAGGAAATTGCGACGAAATTTGGTGTTTCTTAAATGAAAAACAGCATCCTCTGTTTTTCTCACCTTTATTCAGAACGGAAGCTCGGCTGACTGGCACTCAGGAAGACCTTAACTTTATTAGAGTGTCGCAACTTCCCGGGTATTATCCATGGTAATTGTTACCGCGATGCTTACTCGGCGATTTTCTGACGTTTCCTTCCCAGGATTAATTTTATGTAGATACAAGATTTACAAACTAATTTCTTGTCCGCGAACTTCACCGCGAACTTTCTGTTTGGTGGACGTTTGTAATTTGAATGGAGAACGAATAATGGAACGGTCCTATTTATTAAATTTCAAAAGAAAGTTAATCCTGCAAGAATAAACTAAACTTCGCTCGTCCTGTATCGCTCGGAATCGTTTTCCTTCTATTAACGAAGGAACAAACTGATTACATTTTATGAATCAATTATAAATGGTACTGCTCCGTCCGGATGCAAGGTAAATGTAACAAATTCGTATAGTATTTCAGAAAAAATAAAATGTCGGGGACAATTTTATATTTCATATAAAGATGCATAATTGGTATAAAATGTGGAACAGGTATATAAGTACGGAACGTTAAAATCGATATTTTTGTAGAATCTTGTAGCTTTGTTTTTTAAAAATATCTCCTCGATGTGATAAATTGGTATTCATAATATTTTCGAAATCGTTGTGCAGGAATCGTTGTTCAGTGTTCTGAATTGTATTATTGTTACAAACTTCCGCAATTGATCGATACGGTGGCATAAAGTTTTTTAAATGTTAAAAGCAGGAACAATCTTTATAGCAAAATAGAACATATGGGCTTGAATAGTTTTCATAAAAAAATAAATAAAGTTTAGATTTAAGATAAACTAGTCGTTAAATAAAAATTGTATGTCGGAGAAATCTGAACTGAAAGAATATGTGTAATTTGATAGAAGCAAATACAACCATCAATAAATATGAGGAAAATACAATGCTGGTAAAAAATATTCAATCAAGCCTTCCATTAGTTTCTTATTTAAAATATTAATATAGTTGTTCACTGACAGCTTTACTTAATTTAGTAATAATATAATTCATCTCCATTATTCGCTACAACAAAAGGGATCTTAGGTTCTATGATCCCATCAACAATATTTAAGCTACAGAATTACCGAAAACATCGTTTTTTTCAGTAGCGATGTCTACAACTTGTAAAGTGACGTTATTTAACATGCATAGAGCCGCTTTGGTACCTCACTTGTATGCCGCATATTACATACGTACTATATTCTTTTAAATTTCTTCATATTCTGTATGTTACATTAGACAATTAGAATCACTTACATCTGTTATTTCAATAAATAAATAAATAAAATTAACTAACGACAATTAATTCTTTCGGCGGGCAAAACATCGATTTTCGATTCTTATACCAAAGAATCGACTCGATGGAACGTGGAATACCAAAGAATCGATTGAAAAGACCGATCTTTTAATTAAATAATCTATCGAACGATTTAGCGAAGAAACGAATCAGAATAGAAAATCCTTAACCAGAAACATCCGCAAAGGATTCGAAAATGATTTGCGGTTCGGCCGACACCGGGTACTCGAGAACACAGGGCAACCGGCGCACAGTTTCCTATTGCATTCCACGGATTGAAATCCCGCGAGAAGAACCCGACGAAACCCCGTACAACGGCAACACACGGAAGCGTAAAAAGAAGTCTGCGGCGCGATTTCCATCTCTCGAGCGACCTTTCGTCGCTTCGGGAAAGCGCGAGCGTGTAAAAGCTCGAAAGCTGGAAAAAGCTTTTCGGTTCGGTGCCGGTCGGATAAAAGTTCTCCTACACCGCCTCCTTGCCGCTCCCCCCCGGCACCCGCCCCCGCATTCCTCCTGGTTCCCGGTCCCCTTTCTCCCCTATCGGTCTGTCCCGCCTTTATCCCCTTCGCCTCTCTCGCGATGGAAGGCGAAGATTGAAGCTTACGCGAGTCGTCCTTGTGTTCGCATATTCCATCTGCTCCTCCACGGCTCCTCCGTCACGTGTGTGTTCCCTTCGACGCGTATACAGGGTGTGCCATACAACTTTGTCGCTCCAAACAATCTTGCGATGAGAATTCGCGAGGAACCGGCCCCCTAAAAATTGAAAGTCGCGAATCTTCGACAGCGTAGTGCATCGTGGCAGAAATTCTCTCCCGATGAAAGAAGTTGCCAAAATAGAAGACACCACTTTGTTTTGCGTCGCCTGTCATTTCTTTTATTTGTTTATTTATTTGCAACAGAACGAGCTCTAACATCCTTATGCTTCTTTAACGTTCGAAGATCGTATTAATGGAAGATCCTCGATTTCAAAAGCTTCGGGGATGTTGTTTATCAACACGTGGCAAGTGTCACCGACATTTTTAATTACACCGGGTGCGTTTCAGGTGACGAAGTTCCGCGGTACACCCTGTATGTGTGCGCACCTTGGTATTGGGGCGAATGGGTTAGTATGTACGCGTGTCCTATCTCTCCGCTTCTCTTTCTATCCCCCGTTTCTCCCCTTCCGCGGCCCCTCCGGCTCTCTTCCTCGCTCTCTCTCCCTCTCTCTCTCTCTCTAGTCGAATGTAGCGCGCGCACTCTCCTTCTCCCTCTCTCCCTCTCTCCCTTTCTCTCTTTCCCTTATTCTCTTCGGATACAATGTGTGCGCGTCAAGAATACACGCTATTGATCGCGGGTGGATGCGAGAAAGAGCCGGGAAATACGAGAAACCAGTCTCTGGCTCTGCAAACTCTTTTTCTCTCCCCGCGTTCTTCACGTGAGGGAGGAAGAGAATGTGACGTTATTCCGGCGGGCCGATCCTCTCTCGTATTACCCTATACTTGATTTATGCGGACGACGCCGAATCGTATGCGTTAGGCTGTTCCGCTTCCTTTCCGGCGTGCTTTCTGACGAGCCGGCTGAAACGAGAGGAGAAAAATCCGCGGAATATACGAACGCGAGAAATAACACTCGACTTATCTTTTTTTTTCTCGTCGTGTGCGTACCGTAAACTCAGTCTTTAACATTGAATCTACTAGAGCGGTCAAGTGGCCGCTTCCTATGCTTTTAAGAAAAATGTTTAAATTCAATCTTTTCGCTTTTCTTTAACTTTCTCCGCATTTTTTATGTAATACATAGCTATTTAATTTTTCAATATTCGATAACATTACGCTCTCTACCGTTATCAATTGGGAGTGGTAATAATAAAATTAATATTTCTATAATATTTCTCTCGTTTACATGGGATTTATATATGACGAAATTTATGTTAAGTCATCGTTGGTTATAATAAAAATTGATACAAGAGGTGTTTGATATAGAAGACTTAAATTCTTTTCTTTAATTTTATTTATTATAATATTAGAACATGTTCTTTTTATTAACAGTAGGCACAAAATGCCAGAATAAAATTGTTGAAATAGTAAAAATTTCCAATTACTTATGAAATATCTGCAATTCTGAATACAAAAAATTAAGAAGTAGTAAAATACTAAATAATTGAATGAAGTATAACGTGTCAAGATTGTTTTATTTGTCTTATAAAAATATTTCAATCGCACATTGGACATCGATATAATTGTCTACGTTTTCACAGTAACCAATGATTACATATTGGACTTCTTCTAAATCGAAAAATAGAGTTTAACATAAACTAACACATTTTTAGATTGTTTTTTACTTGCTACACTGCTAGTACTGGATATACAATTTCCTTTAATCTAATCTTCTACGCTCACGCCAAATCATGAAAGGTTGCACAGGAATCCGCGATTCAATCGTCGAAACTTAACTACGTTTCAAAAATTCGAAACTCTTTATAGTTAATAGATTGAATTCTTACAATGTGCAGGAGTATTTTGACGAGACTGGCTGTAAGTGATGGAAATTTCTTATTAGTCTGCTGTAAATACAAAACAGTGAAAATATTTGAAAGATTTAAAGATGCTATCTTCATTATTTTTAATATAACTGAATAATTAACGAAATTGAGAAACGTCTGCGTAAACCATTTTTATTTCAGATAAAAATCTTCGTCACCAATATTTAATTATTTAAGTAAATATAGGCATACGATAAATATAAAAATTTCTCTTTTTACCATAAAATCATTACATTCGAAAAAGTTCTAATCGTTGTTACCCATCTGAGAAAAGTGTGGAGCCGGTTAAGACACAATCTTTTAAAAGAATAAAGAAATGTTAGATACTTTATACAATATCAATTGTTCCTTTAAAAGAATACAAAAATTGAATGTGTCTTAACAATAAGTATAAACGATATTATACCTGAAAACAAACTAAAGGCATAGCATTTGGTGTCACCCGACAGTAACCTGCTCCACTATTCATTTCAAATGGCGTTCACATATATTTGTTCATCGCTGTACTTTATCGAGCAACTATCTCCGAAGATTAATCTAATGATTGGTCACCAGACTAATCCAGCTAACAGCAACGATCCCAAAGACACCGTGAGTGTTTCGCGCGCAGTTTTTCTCGAAGGTTGCAGAAGGAAAATCACGAAGGAAAGTTATGGTAACTATCGATGCAGATGGTGCGCCCGGGCCTCCCCGGTTTCTCTAAGACATTGTTTCGGTGTTTTGCCCCGTGATTTATTGATAATCGGCATAACGGACACGCTGGAAGCCTCGGAGACGCTATAACGACGCCACTCCATCTTGGTTCGCCGGGCGCGACGCTATTCGTTGCTCTCTTCTCTTCCTCTCCGGCGGAGTTTTTGCCTCCTTCCGTTCGCGCCCTCGGATGTCGGTGATGAATGGATCCTGGCGAACCTCCAGGACAGGGAGGAGGGAAAAAAGATATCCTGGCCTATGCGGGAATTATTCGAAGACGAAGACGTCGTTGTCGGGGGGGTGTGAAAGAAGAAACGACAACACCGCCGCCTCCGACGCGGCCGAGGACGACGCTCGAACTGGCTGAGACGGACAGGGAACGGGGAAAGAAGGTCTGCCGGCGACGTCGAGCTTTCCTATGATTGATCGAAGCCACTATAGTTTACTATAGCAGATCATCGTTAATGATATCCATCGGCTGGAGAACCTGATCCATTATTAACGTTGTCATCAATATCTTCCGGACGCTATTCCGCATTGGCATATCTCGAGCATTGCAGCCTTCGCTACCTTAAAAGTCTCATACCTTCCACTGGAAAGATATCTCTTGGAATTTATTTGTAATCTTTAGAACTGTTATGAGTAGCTGTGTTCCAAAATATTGGTTATTCAATGATATAAAAAAGGATTTTAAATTCTCGCATGCTAGAAATATGAGTATCTTTTAATAAAGCGGGGTTTCGGCAATATTGCATAATCGGAAGAATTTCAAAATGTTCGAATAATAAAACAATTACTTAATTACAGTGTTAGATTAAACGTTTACTGAGTCGTACAATCTGTCGTGTTTTATAATAGTGCTACCTTTTTTATTATTTAGAACTCAAACAATGAAATGAAAATATCAAAGATTCGGATAATCTTGATTCTACTGAACCTGATTTCTAAAAATACTGTGAAATATTTACTAGAATACGTTTTAACTACTTATGTTGAAGCTGTAAAAAGTTAGACGTGAGTTAAGACCATAAATGTTAGAAAGATGCTAAAAAGACTTCGTATTTACAATTATCTTTTACTACATTACGAAAAAGCAGTATACAGAAAATTCTGCAAAGTTCTGTTCGGCGATTAAAGAACGTAAAAATTCCCCTAAGTTTTCTTAACAATTTTATATTGCTGGGTTTTTGGAGATTGAGACAAAATTAAATTAAGATATACTATAATACTTAACGTGTGAAACTGTGTGTACATGAATAAACAGAAAATGTAAAGATATAAAGTGAAATTAGAATTTCGCAAGATGCATCTGGCGATGCTGTTACAAAACCATCAGCACAATTTAATGAATAATTTTTTTCTCTTTCCAAATGGTATTTTGTTTTAAGTGAGATGAAAATCTTATGAAACGATTATTGAAAATCTTATATATTTAAAGATCTAGTATTAAGATTTTAAGAAACCAAAATGCAATTGTATAAAAGTTTAAATGCATAAAAGCTATATATGCATAAAATCCACAAGCTATAAATCTATGAAATTCACTGATGACTTTAAATTCGACTCCGCCACGAGAATATTCGCGAAATGGCGCTTTATAATAAAAATGACGAATTGCGAATTAAAAAAGCCAAGAACAGCTGGATGCACGGCGAGATTAGAAATTCCCAAAATGCATTCGGCTGTGCCGCAACAAAACCGCGGCGCTGAACGAGGGAAAAATTGTTTCAACGGGTACGTGCGTCGACTGCGAATCGAATTTCCGAATGGTAGTGAAATGAACACCGATTCGGTAGAGGATTTGAAAGCGAGGCGGCCTCTCCAGTAATTCTTATGCGTGTCCCGGAGTCACATGGTGTGCACGGTTTAGCATTTTTTCCTCGTCTGAATATCAATGGCCATTGATACGTGTGTCATCTTCTTTCTTTTTCGCGTCACTACACACCTGCCCGGTCCGCGGGACAGGTAAAACACACGTTGGATGTTTAAATTAAACGTGGGAAAAGGTTAGCCTGGGCCCGGCCGTTCCTCCTTTCACCGGTGAACGATCGCATAAATCAGCATATATACATGCGTTCGCCGGCGAAAAAACTTTTGACGCGCCGCCAAGGGTGTTTTCCTTCGAGAACGCCGCGACGTTAGGGGGGTAAGGTCTGGCTGGAAGAGAGCAAGAAAAGTTCGATAGCTGAATTTTCAATTTCCAAGCGGCAACCCCTTCGCTATGCTAGCGCTTCTGAATAATAGTCGTGTTGATTTCAGGGGTGGAGCAAGTGGATATCGGATGTGCTTCTTTTCAGCTATTTATTTAATCCCAACTCCGTGACATTACGGCACTTTGATTTTCAAAAATAACAGGCAATGACTGCAGAATTTTTGCCTAAATAAAATTATTTTGCGATGAAATTATCGCATATGAAATAATATTGTTTAAGAATTTATTCACTAGTGCACTAAAAAATAGAAACGCAAAGGAACTAAAGAAGCTTTTCATTTCATTTCCAATTTAATCGGATTTCAAAGATATTTATTAAGTGATATCACAAAGTGTTTAATTGAAGGCGACAAAGGAGTGTCCATTCCATTTCTGATTTAATCGAATTTCAAAGAGCAACATTATCCTTTAATCTCTCCTCTTCGAAATTTACTGTACGAAGACATAAATATGTGCATAAATCGTCATTATTAATTATACATATTTGCGATAATGGATATCGTCATGCAAAAATGTTTCTTATTAATATTACGTTCATTTGCATGCATTAAAACGTATATCGGTTCGATGGTAAATTAATTAAATACGATTTTATCGACGTATAACAATACTGGTTAAAAACAGACGACATTGGCGACTTATGAATCAGAATCAGTACAGTATCCGGACAAAGGACCCGGTCGTATATTCTGCGGTTCACAATAGCAGACCGGTACAATAGTGACGAGACAAGTATATATTTTAAAAGCCAATTAATCAATCCTAGAAAAGGTCGGCGAGGTTAAGAGCGATCTGACAAACCTAAGTGCGACTAGAATTCGCATCGCGCTGCATAGGGGTAATGCCGATAGTTTGTCAAAACTGATCATTTATCCTGCGACCCGTTCGGGGTGCCCCATTTCAATTTCCATGCACCATTGCCATTCGCTATTCAAAAAAATCTCTCGTTCGACCGTAAGCATTTGTTTATATACAACCATTTATAATAAAAACCGGCGAGTCTTTATTGCCTTTCGAAACAATAAAAAGATACATGGACCGATATTTTATGTCGGAAGTAATTGAATGAAACTTTATAAAAATCTAATAACGTACGTGTGAAAATAATATCACCCTGTTCTCGAAGTATTGTAATTATTAAACTGTGGAAATAAATTGGTATAACTTGGTTTAATCATACTCAATCTTTAAGTAATAATTTTTGTTATAGATGCGTCCATAGTCTAATAATTACCAAGAATAGAAAGGAATATGTATTTAATATTTGTCAATTGCAGTCAAGGTTTTAATTGCAATTTACCTCTGATTTATGCATTATAATAGAATTGTTGTATGTACTTCTAAATATAGGGTGATTATTCTACTTCCGCTCTCTAATTAGAATTAAAATGGGATTCTAATTAAAAATGGGATGGAGATATGTGTGAAATTTGCATATTTTACTTAATAATTTTACTATAAAGTCAATACATTCCATACTTAATGAAGGACAGGAGAATTATGAAAAGAGGATTGAGGATTGTTTAACATTTAGATCGGCGGCATGGGATATAATGGTGTTTTGCTTGGTTCGATCCTTAATGATGCATTCTTCGTTCCTGGTGCCTCGATTCTCCTAGTTTCCTTGAGCCAGGCGTTCTCTTTCCTTTTCTCTCAATTAAGGAAGCTGAAGATCGCGCGTCGACGCGCTCGTTTAACCTTCCATTTTTCCAGGGACTCGTCCTCTATTTATTTTCTTAGTAAATTACTTGAGGACGGTCCGGGACACGGTGAAAAGGGGTGGCCGGTGGGGTGAATCGTCGGCGGAGGAGTGTGAGGCCAATGAAAGAGACGAGGAGAGCCAGGGCAAACGAGGTGAGAGAGACAGGGTCAGACCGGCATAGAGAGAGAGAAAGAGAGAGAGAGAGAGAGAGAGAGAGAGAGGGAGAGAGTTTAAAGACGTCTACACCCACCTGTTGAGACGCTCTCATAATTAATTCCATTTCACACCGCCACGCGCTTACTTTCTTCGCGGTGCGATAGAAAGACTAAGAAATAGAGAAAAAAAGTGACGCCGAGAGCGACGAAGCTCTTAGCGTATACTTTAACTCTCGGACGCAGCTGAGAGCTTGATTACTCCGTCAGCTTCGAATGCTGGGTCATTTTGACCCAAGTTAAGAAGTTGCATTCTTTCTTTCTGAATTCTAACGTTACTTCTACTATTACTTCTACTATTTTCATTTACAATACTGGTTAAATATTAAAAAACATAGCGTAACATATTATTTTTAATTAGTATAAACAATTATGAAAGAAGAATATAAGATTTTTATTATACATGTACGTAGATCGTAATCTCTTACTTTGGATACAATTGTGAGCTACGAAATAAATAAAATAATTCGATGAACACAATAGGGGTAAAATAAATTCATCTTTAACTGGTTTTTATAAAGTATAGTGAACAAATGTTAGATAGCATAGTGAAATATATTAGTTTAAATTCTTAAATCTGAAAGAATTTGTTGAGGAAAAAATGAATACATTTAATTATATGTGTATTACGTTTATTATATAATACAAATGCAGTAATTAGGTGAACATAATAATATGTTCGTTCTTATATAATTTTTATAAATGGTAGTCGACAAATGTTGTACGATATAGTGAAGTATATATTATTTAAAATCATCATTTTAAATCCGAATGTGTACAAACATTTACTGAGAGAGCAAACAATGTTTTCATTTTTGAAAGTTTTTATTTTGTACAAAATTTCCCACAATTTATACAAATTTTTGAAAGTTTTTATTTTGTACAAAATTTCCCACAATTTATACAAATTTTTGCAAATTTATATAAATTATACAAATTCTGTGATTAAGAAAAACCAGTGAAGTCTTGAACGATCTCGCCCTCATCCAATTTTCACCCTAATTTAGTTCTTTATGCAACAATGTTTCGAAACAAAGCAAACTGCAACGATGTAGGTTGACCTGTTTAGTGAATGAACATTTCTTGTATTACATGAAAAACTAACTATTATTATACCCCTTTCACATTAAAATTTAAGCAGTAGACAATTTATACAGTATATTATACAGTTACAGACGTCTTGCAGATGTCATTCTGTATCTGCTATTACACTTTAAAAAAAAATACCGCGATTAACAAATAACTAACGACCAGTGTATCGGTATATATTATTGCTTACGATAATGTCATTCAACCGATTTAATGACGATCATGTTAACAATTATATGGTGCAAGCGTTATTTTATTCAACGAGTCATCCTACCTTTATCTTTTTTGTTCTTGCAGCTAAGAAAATGGACTTAGAATCCAAGAAAGGCACAGTCGGTTTAAAAAATTCCAAGGACTCCTAGGGGATCGTTTAACCTAATTAAGGGTTGACGGAGCGTTGAATTAGGTCCTGGGTCGGAGAGGGCGTAGAAGTTTGACCGCAAAGGGTTAACGATTACAGATAGTGGTCAGCGGCCGAAAGTTTCGATTCAGGATTGCATTCGGATTTTCCGGTTGGTTTCCAGTTGCACAAAGAATCGTCCCGACCCCGGGTCTCGGCAAGGAGCTGCCCGCATGCACAGAACTTGGAGGCGTTCTATATAGTTTCGGCGAAGTATAGTTCGCCGGTAACTTTCTTTCGCATCCATTCGGTCGCGTTTTAATCTTTCCCCGGGTTTGGAAACCCGCGGGGCCGTCTGCTCCTTCGGGTAGTTTCATTTCAATTTCATCCCCCGCCCCTTATACCAGCCATCTCCAAACCTCGAAGCTAACGGAAGAGGCAAGGAATAGATATCTACATTATGCTGATACGAACCAACTACGTTTCATCCCCTTCCCGAGCCGCGGTCCACCCTCGTATCTTTCTGGCCGTCCCCCTTGTTCGTCTTTCCCTTCGTCTAACCTCAATCTTGCCAACTGCGATATGTAAGAGTCTCCAACTTTCGAGCCATGCGAGGAGAAAAAGTCTCCTTCGAGCAAAATGGTTCAAAAAGTTTCCTGGTTTGGCCTAACTTTGATGAAGTTGTATGCGATTGCATTAAAATGAATTTTCATTTTGACGGTGAAATATCAAGTTTAGATCGTAACAAAGAATGTTTGACATTGTTTTGCTGGTTTTTCGGAGAGTCATAGAGAATCTTAGCAAGCATTATCATAAATATATCATAAATGTTTATTATGAAACATGTACAATATATTAACGAATGCTAAATTAATTTCTTCAACCTAAAAACAGTCCTTTATACGTTGAAGATGTAAGGCTCATAACACATTACAATGTAATCTAACAAGTTGTTACGGAATCATTTTATAAAACAAACTGCTTGAGTATTTTTTTGAAAAGCGTGTAGCCATTAAAGAGCTTCCGCCCTTACGTTTTATCTTCGTTGAAGTAAAGTATTTAACTCGACGCGTACACTGTTTCAAATTAATCCCACACAAAACATCCGCCGTGCAGCGTGTACAAAGGATTAAAAAGAGGACCTGTTGTTTCAAATTATATACAAAGGAATTAACATCCACTATTTTATTCTTTGGTTCTAGAATATAATTTATAAAATAGCTTTATAAATAACTATATTTATATCAACACAAAATTAAGCCTTATGTGATAACGAAAATTAATGACGTTGTTATTTCTATTAATCATCTGCAGAATTTCTTCTTCTCTTCTTCCGTAAAGATACCTGGTTATATCCACAAGCATACTGCTTCTTCAGAAGCAGAGTAAAATATGTCATGTTTGCAGAAAAGCGGATGAAGACGAAAAATCTGTTCTAGATAGAGAAGTGCTTTTTCCAGGGATTTCCAGGTTTCCGAGGCACGGTGGGCCGGTCAGAAGGACGCGAGGCCAGCTGTCGTTCACTTTCACCTATCGAGTTATCGTTGCTTTCCTTTTTTTTTCCCCGTCGGGTAACGAAGGTGGTACACGTCGTCGGTGCCAAGATTGCGAGTGAATCGATACGAGAGGTGGATGCACGGCGAGAACGAGAGAGGAGAGACACGTGGGGAGGGTAGGGGAGGTCGTGAGGGTGGTTTTTGAGGGAGATGTTTCGTTCGTAGGCAGTAGGTTTCCCCCACCTCCGTCGGCCAGAAGTCCCGCAGCATAATCTCCATCCCTCTGGCCCGTCTCTTTCGCATCCCCCTCTCTCTCTACCCCCCTTTTCGCAACCACCCCACGCACAAGGGGGTGAAATCGCTCATCCTCTGTTCTATGAACGTGGCCCTCCACCCATCTCCGGTGTAAAACCCCCGGTGCCGTGACGTAAATGCCAGAGAAATGGGCTGGAGGGGCTGCGAGAACGTGGCGTGGCCAGTGACGCGTGTGCACGCAGGAAAACTCTTCTTATTTATATGCTCCACGCTGCCATGGCGAATCGATATTTCGCGTGAGTTCGCCTGCCGAAAAAAAAGGAAGGAAGAGGGTCACCCCCGCGTGCCACCGGGCAAGGCCAACGATTTCCTTTTCCGCTCTCGACGCGCCCGCTTTTCTTGCTCGCCTACCTTGCACGCCTGTCAACAACTTCGACAGTTCCAACGTGTGTTAATCTTTAACCCTCCTTGCGCAAATTACTGAATAAACTCTGACACGAATTTTTTTTCAATCCAGTGTTTATACTCTTATTATTGACATTTCTGGAACAATTTAAATTAACCCTCAAGGAACCTTCGCTATTTAGGCTATTTTGGCTTCATTTATTATTATTTATTAAATACAATTGCATTAAGGAAAATAACAGACTGAAGTACCTTTGAATGCAGTAAAGTAGGTCTATCTACTGTGAGGTCGCAAATATTGCTGAGATAACATGGTATCGGAGTTAGGGACATAAATATTATATATGGGGTAGAAATCTAATCAATATTCAAGAACTTAACGAAATAACCATTCTAGTTCACGTGACTTCTTTCGTTTTCTAGGTCGAACTACCGTGCAAAATATATTTATATAATTTACTCGTTTATCTACGATCTGTATTATCATAAAGCATGTATCCCCATAATAAATACAAATTCAAATTCAAATGTACTTTTTGAATAAAAATTTCCGGTTTGTCAAATTTTTTTGCTCCTACTCCTCTTTGCAAAGTTTTCTTCGTACATCTTCGCGTTTGTCATCAAAATATCCAATTGTACTCGCATGTATAATTTATAGAAAGATTCAAATAAAGTATCCAGTCGTGTACGAAGTATGGAGCTTTAGGAATTTCCCGGCGACGTTCAACTACGTTTCGTTCTGCGGATAAAAGATTGAATGCAATTGCTGGCATGAAGAAAGAGGGGCGAGCCCGGACGATACGAAAACGGCGTCGTTGGAGCGGTTCAACTAATTTGTTTCGAACAAACGAAGGCACGCGAGCGCCGTTGGGACGAGGACTCCTCGAGAGGGAAACAAGATGTCAGGCAAGGAAGAGAAATTCTTTCCTGGTAGTCCAGCAATGCACGGAAGCCCCTCGAAGGCGTATCGTGAACGAGACAGTCGATAATTTGTTTTGGGCCTGTTCTTTTTCTCTCTCGCAATAGGGGTAGTACACGGAGGCGAGCGAACTTTGCATTGTTACGGAATCGAGTGTCGCATTCGCTGACTGCCGACAATTTCGAAGTTTTAATTTGAGTTTGAGGATTCATTAGAGACATTATGCTCCGCCCGGCAAACTTCCAAGCAGCCACGCGAACGCCACCGCCCCCTGCTTCCAACCCCGTGCTCGTCCGTCGTCCGAAGTCACCCAAAACAGCCGTCTCCCCACCCCCGTGCCGTCTCTCTTTCTCTGCGATGCTCTCGCACCACTCGGAGGGCACAGATCGAATAATTCCGGAGTCGCGAATCGTGTCCCTTTTTTCCATTATCTGAAAGCAACTTTTTCCTCAATGGCAACGAAAGGGGTCGGCCGACAATAACAGGCGTGATTGTGCGACACAAAGTCCGCCGACGTTCCTGATTCCCTTGACTTTCAGGTCGACGGGCTCCAGCCTGACGATTTACCAGAGTTCTTTACAAAATTGCGAAATTAGGAGAACTCAGATTCCATGGAATTACTTTGATCCGCGTTCGACAAAGCGATCATGCCGATTACGACTGAAAGATGTGACGGAACGTAAATCGTAAAGGTTCAAAGGGGTAGTCGTTTCGGTACTTCATTTTTGGAGCCGACAACATTGTGACCGATTATTATCCGTATGGGAATAACGACACATCTGTCACTATTAATTAGTAACGATGTATATATAATCTAAGTTATAGTTTAGTTCATTGTAACGTACCGAAGCAATATATTCACGTGAATACCGGTTATTGAACAAAGATATATCGAACTTTGTTGTCCAGTTTTAATACTTTTTCGATAAAAATTGTAGTCTCAAAACATGTGTCAAATACGGACGATTTGACAGGATATTAAAATATTTTATCGGGAACGAAAACTATTTTATGGAGAATATAGAAACGTGTACCCAGTTATTGAATAAAGGTTTATCAATCTTTATCGCCCGATTTTAGTACTTTCCCGATAAAAAATATTGCAATTTCGAAACAGATATCGATAAGAGATGTACCAAATAACAACGATCTAGTTGGATATTGAATTATTTTTTCATCCGGTTATGGTCCTAACGGTTAATAAAATTTGGAAATTGGAATTTGTATAAAAATCCACATATCATGAGTCCATACGACGGCTATTCACGAGAAATGAACACGTTTGCATCTCGAAGCCACACAGGAAGACTTTCGCCGAATCGAATACATTTCCACTGGAGGAGTGTAGCGTACAGAAGGGCCAAACAATCGGACGGGTCCTCTCGGCGGACGCGGTGTTCCCGCGCCGTCCACGTTCTACTTAATAATTCAATAAATCGTGTCGGGGCATTGTGGCAACTTTCACTGTCCGCGACGCGCGTGTACGCATGTTTGTCGGGCCGGTCGGCAAAAAGAGAATGATTACCTCTCGGCCGTGACTTCTCCGCTCGGCGGCGAACCGCGCGAGTAATTTTCCGCAGGAAATTTACCGCGGTACATCATTACCTGGTGCAGTCTCCCCTGTTCGTGTCTACGTTCACAAAGAACCAGAATGCGACGGAGCAAAGAAAGGAAGAAAGCCCGAAGGATGGGAGGGGGTTTGTACCTCCTCTACCCCTCTTTTTTTCTCTCTTCCTTTCTGCCCTCCGCTTCGCCGCTCGTTCTCCTTCTCGCTCGATCGCACCCCTCTCCGCGTCACCACTTCGCCCCTCCGGACCCCGCACGGTCTCCCTTTCGGCCCCGTTCCTCGGGAAAAGTAAAAGAACGTCGTTAGCCCGCGCATCGCACCGGTTTGCCTGCCGTCCTCCCCACCCCTCGGCCCTCGCAAAAGCCAACGGGACAGGGAGGGGGTGGCCAGCGATGGGCGTTGGTTGCCGAGGGGTCGACGTCGACATCCACCCCCTCTACACCCTCCGCCACGGTTTCCCCTCGAACCGCCGCGTCTCCTCACTGCCACCCCTCTTCACCGTCGCGCACCGCTCTTCTCTGCATCGTTCACCCTTCCGCCCTTCCGCCCTCGCCACCCCTCACCGACCCCGCGTTCGGCAGAGAAGGTGGCGGAGGGGTGGGATTGTGTATTCCAGATAAACCACCCTCCCCGTCGACGGCGCTGCCACGTGTGCGCCGACCATTTTGCTGAAACATAATGTAACTCGGAACGATGTTAAAATATGGCGCGGCCTCGGAATTACACGCACCCCCGCGTGTATTAGAGCCGCGATCCACTCTGGCCGACCCTCGCCGCCCCTCCCACCCACCGAGAGACTCGCTCTTATCGGCAATGGATTCTGGCAGGTTCACTTCGCGCGATTGAGTAGCAAACAAAATGGAAAGAGAATGGAAAACATCCGCGCCACGGTCCGCTCTTTGTCCAAGAAAATACACTCGTTTCCGGAGTCTCTGTTTGGTTCGCGAGATTTTCGGGTCTCAAATCATCGCAGGATTTTTCGACTCTAGAAATTGTCGGGAGACTTACGGACTTCACCATGGTGTTCGTTGCATGATCAATTATTTTAATTATTATTTTTTCGATGTGAACTTATTTAGGAATTATTAGAAACAAGCTAACAGATTGCGTGAACAATTTGTGTAAAAATATTTATTCCACCCATAATTCTAAATAACTTTTTATTGAAGTATAAATTCACTTGTTCATTATTATATCCTGGATGATTGGAATTGTAAACTTGTTTTATATATAAAGACATGGATGCTTCTTCGATCAGCTTTAAACAAATGTATGTATCATTTAAAAATGTTGCACTGAAAGATGAATATCTCTCTTAATCTTTATTCATAAAATGTCCTCAGGGATTCGAGAATCTTAAAAGTTTCAATAGCGAGGAATAATTGGAATCGTAATGTTCCATAAAAATTCAGACGCTTCCACGTAAAAATATCGACAGCGAAACGTCTCTTAATTGCTCGGAGCATCGTACGTCTCGAACACTAGCAAAACAGAGGAAGCGTGCTCTTAAAGAGGAAAGACGCTTAACGGGGCGCATTGTAGCGACTAAGGTTGTTTCGCGCTCTAGCGTCGGCGTTCGGGCTCGTCAATTTTCGATAATTCTGTTAGAAGGTGCCGGAGCCCGCGATTAATTTCAAACGGCGCCGTGGCACATGCTCGGCGAATTATACTGTTATCGGCGTGTCCGGGCCTCGCGTGACGCGCCGGGGAGAAAAACCGTGATGGTTGCGATTGAATATTTATAACGAGATCGCGTTACTTTTGCAACGCGAATCTCGCCCGGGAGAAACTCGTTTCGCGGGAACTCTATTACAACGTTCCCGTTTATTTATGTACCATTAAAACTTATAACGGAACTCCTCGTTTCGTACTTCGACCATGTAAAAACTGTCGGAACTTCATTTTGCGACATTATGAAATTACTTGTCCGGTTTCCCTCCCCTGGCCCGGTGTCGTGGGTGACCGCAGGAATGAACTTAGAATACATAGAAATCGTTAAAGAGACTTTATTACACGGACAAACGCCTCGGGCACAGGTTTTTTTCATTAACGTTAAACAGTCCTGGGCGAGTTTACAAGCGTCTTGGCGGAAACACCATGCACGCGCACCGGACAGACACTGGATTTTAGAAATAATTCCGCGAGGGTTTTAATCGCAACGGCACTCGGCGCGGGATTGTTGTTCAGAATTTGTTGTTCGAAGGTGGTAGAATTGTTCGCGACACGTCACTCGCGGAACCTCGTCGAATAAGCGGCGAGGGAATGTACCGAGCGGTCAGTCGTTTTGCGAGCTACTGGCCACTCGCAGTTGCATCCACTGCACGAGATGCATTCACGCACACATGGAATCATCTCGTCACATACTGCACCAACGGGAACGAGGGAATCTGCATGACGGAGCAAACGCTCGCTGGTAATTCGATTTCGTGAATTATCCTCGCCCTCCGAACAGCTGCTCCCTGTTTTTCTTTTGAATTTCTCCTCGATTCGAAATTCGCGAAATCCTCCATTTCCAACCATGTCATCACCGCGGACCAAGAAAATTCTACAGGGCCAAATACTTGTAGGAATTCTTTTGGTTTGATAGATGAAGCGATATTTTTATTTTGCAAATCACAGCAGATTAATTTTTGTACTTTCATAGAGAAAGGAAGTCTTTAAAAAATACCTTTGATAAATAATTATATATTCAAACGATGAATAAGAACTCGTTATACAGTTTGTTATCGATAAACTGTGGATTTCATGTATTTGTAACTAGAATAAACATGTAAAATTTAAAACAGTGAAAAATTTAATTTAGGATTATTTACACATAGTATGACTTAGACTGACTTATTTAAATGATTAAAGTAAGAGAGCATACAATTTTCATTTTACATATATGTTCACTGTGGATTTTATGCATTTGTGATGAAATTGAGTAGATCAAAAATGCAACATTGCAAAAACATCTGGACAATTTGAGAATAACATGAAACTACTATTAACCCATCAAAATGATTAAGAGAAGAAATTAATATTTATATAGTTTTCTACATTTTGTAATTATTGGAGACATCTTTTATTTTGCATAAAGATTCGCATTACTATTTGCGAAACAAGAAAATTACACAAGATGGAAAAAGTGGTAAGTGTTTTAAAATAATAAATAAATAAACAAATCCACAGTCCGTTAATCACTGCCAAAAACCAACCATAAGAATTCTCACAAAATCAAGTTAGTTTAATCGATGAAACTGAAATTGGGAAGTCAAAATTTATCACAGTGCTAAATCCACTTTGTTCGGAAGTAATACAATAAAAATGAATTTTAAAGTGTTCGGTACTTAAAGTGTTCAAGCACAACATAAATTGCAATTGCAAAAATAGTATGTCTTGAATTACAGTTAACGACTCTAATGATCACACGCGCTGTATAACATTGTTTTGAATGGACCACGGGGTAGTTACGCCACTTTTGGTTTAGCGAGTGTACAGAAAGAATGTCGAAGCGCGTCACGAACGATTTTTTTCGACCGAAACGCGTTGTAGTGCCGTAGCAACTAGCGAGCTTCACCCTTTGCTTCTTGTCTGCATAATTTTTCGCGCGACTCACCCCACCCTCCACCCCATGGATCTCCAGGGTCGGAACAAAGAGCTCGAATAAATACAAATAGCACTTTCGAACAACGGCCAACGAGGTCTCCGCCTATTCCGTTGTCTATGAGCGGCCCGTCCTCATTCTTCCGTCTTTTTTTATTTGCCATTCATTTTCTCGCCGATGCTGCGTGCGACCCTTTCATGTGATTCACCGAGACATTTTTCGAGAGAGAGAGAGAGAGAACGAGAGAGGGGGTAGGAGAGTCGCATGGATCCCCGTGCTATAATTGGCTTTCTCCAGGCGTATCGATATTGCATTATGCCTGCTGATTAGCATACTTGCCTCTCTGAAGATCTCTTTCGTCACGCGCATAATCATCAGGTATGCCCGAGGAAGGGTTCCAGGCGACTTTTCGAACGGGATGCGTGACTTGTCTCTACTGAAAGCCACTGGTTGGTTAAAAATGTTGTAAAAATATTTCTAGTTTATAGTGCGCCTTGTACAGAATATTTCTTAAAATCAATTCATAATAGACTGCATAGGCTTTTTCAAAATTTCATTTTAATATTTAGGGAGTTAATTGATCACCCGATGCCGAGATCAGGGAGCTTTTAACAAAATTATTTATTCGATCTTAAGCAACTCTAGAAGGTGACTTAAATTTTTCTGTTGAGTTTTTCTAAACTGCAAACTAGGACGACGTGACTCAAATGTAACTCATTAATCGCTTAGACTGTAACTTTTCCGTTTTTACAAATATTGTATTACTTGAAAATTTTATTTAAAAATTCGTTGATTTGATTGGTTAGCCGATTCAGACACCTTTATTGCAATTAATTATTGGTACGTACGTCATTTTTCTAGAAAGAGATTCGTATTTCCCAGCCGTTGCCCGTCAGATTGTTAACGTGAAATGAGTAATGCGTAAAAAGGCGAGCCCGAGCTTATTTTAATATACAGCATTTTAATCTCGACAGTTCGTTACCCGTCGCATTTTGTTATGTTTTCTTATCGCTTTTGTTTTTTCTTCTGTCGCGTTTATTGTATTTCTCCCTTATGCAAATTAGATGCGGGATTACGATGCCGGGGACGGTTGTGCTTTTGCCAGCCAGGCCTGGTTTTGAATAATTCCGCTAGAACTCAATGTCACGGTGTCACCTGGGTGAATGAAATCCGAACAGCCGTGGGAGAGACCGGAACGCTTCGAATTATATGCAGCTTGCTATAAATTAAAACAATATTTTCAAACAACTTTCTAATTAAATATTGCGCGAACTTTGGAAACAGCTTAATGCTTTGAAATTAACAAACATTGCGAATTTAACAATCTCTCTAATTTATGATTGTTGTTGATTTTTTTCCTTCTAAATAAATCTTAAATATTTCATGTATGAATATAAATAGACGCGCTTAAGAATGTTTTAACGTTATGCAAATCATTTCCACAGTACTGAAATATAATAAATGATTTGAATGATATATGCTCGAGTTATGTATATTTAATGGTATATATTGATAATAATTATAATATAATGTTTATTCACAGTAGAAAAGAAGGCAACCATTAATGGAAATTAAAATATACATATTCAAACATATGTGCAATTGCCTTTTCTTCGGAAAAAACATTGGTTTTCGATAGCTTCACTGTAAATTTTAGTTGCCAAAGATACTTAGGTGATTGCTGTGTTCAAGATTATTTAAATATATGGTAGAAAACTAAAAACTTTATGAAAGATTTAATTTAATGTTGACTATGGTTCAATTAATTTTAAGCTCTTAACAATGAAGCAAATCTAGCCACAATGTTCTGAATAACCAAGTGATCAATATTAATTTTCAATAGTATAGGATAATCTAATCTTAACACAGAGGGATACTGTTTCAATTAATTTTTCTTTAAAACATAAAGTATCTAGCATCAGTGCTGTGAGTAATCAATTTTAATATTGAAGGCTTTATAGTAGGAATTCCTTCATCCAAACATATTTTATAATATTTTCGCATCCATTCGTTCTATTATGTTATGATCGTACTATCTTGCAGTGGAGAATTTGAATACAATTTTTAGACAATAAAATATTTGGTGTCAGGGTATTAACACATTAAAGGTGGGGTATCTCGACGAAAGTATGCTAGGTAACACAGCGACCGCCCCGCCTCGTTTTTCGTCCTAGAGCGGGCGATATTTTGTGTAATTATACAAAAATTTAGACTGAAAAAAGTTTATTTAAACTCTTAAAGCTACAAGAAATATTAAAAAAGAACTAAACACTAGATAAATCGTATTACTACGACTCCTGTCTTTAAGCTACAGTCGAGATAAATCGTAGTATACAAAGGCGACTCCCGCCTTTAACGTGTTAAAAAGAATAAACATTCAGATAAGAGAGTCTCTACTATATTGTAAAGATTGTAAACGCTGATGGCATTGAAAAATGTCTACAATGTTAAGGGTCGATATCTGCTTCAGTTAACTCCGCGACTACTTAAGAACACAAAGGATTTAATTAACTAACTTCTCGACGCTCTACCGATACGATAAGCGTTTCAACTGCTCCCAGAAAATGATAATAACGTCCATGATTACCCCGGATCGTTCCTTTCTGGGTTAGCAGGTCCGCGGCATGGCTCTCGTTAGGTGCGAACAATGAGTGTAATTTAATGAATATTAATACGGGTGTTGCTCGAGCGAACGGCGTGCCGGTTATCCCAAGGGTCTCGGAGCGATTGCCATAGTTTGCCACGGGCATCTCGAGCCTTCCGACCGGAAGTTAATTTCGTACGAATAGGAGAGCGCCGCGCCGAGGGGTAGAAGGGGGGGTGTGCTGCGAGGGGGTTGGTTTGGGTTCGGCCGTGTTCGTCAATGAATTTGCGAAAAGTACGGTATATACCGGCCGTCGTAAAGTTTTCAGCGGGTCGAAGGTCGTGCCCGTGTTTAATTTGAGGTCAATGGTGCTCGAGGGAGACTTAAAACTCGGGCGAAGCGGTGGGTCTGTTGACCCCCAAGATTTTTTACTCCGGGGCGGATGAAATCGGACCACCCTGTCATTAGCATACAAAAGTCTGGGCTCGCCGTTCGAGAGGCTCGCGCCGTGGTTAACGACAGTCATTACGTGAGGTTGGCAGCTCGTAAACTCTTCTTGCGGCTCTTTAAATCTCGTCCCTTCCTCGCGACCGCATTTCCGCATTCACCTTGTCCATTTCACGTTGATTCGACGCCGTTATCGCCCGTTCCCTCTGTACAACCCCTTAAACGGGCCGCTCTATCATCGCTTAACTGCGAAATGACTCATTCCCGGCAACTATTAGCCGCATATGAAACCGGCGATCCGGCGAACCTGCCAGTTTTCTCGCTAATTGATCCGCGAAATCGTAAACTACCCCTTATTGCACGTTAACGTCGTTTCTCGAAAGTTCTATTGGCTCGAGGAATTATTATTTCTTTGTCGAGCAATCAACGCTCGCCCGTTCTCACCGGTCTTTTAACCCCTTAGGTGGAATTGACGAATCCTGCCTGTAAATATTTTCTCTGCCAAACTTTGAATTTGTTTTGTCAAGTCACATATTCAAATGTTTAATATTATTATTATATTTACACATTCTGTTCTTTTTATCTAAGATTGTGCCGTAATAGTAGTTAGAAAATAGAAAATATTAAAATGGAATTTAAATAGTTTATAAATTCTGTTCACAATAATTTCAATTATGATAAACATTAATTCTTAAAAATTAATTTCTTACTTTTATTGCAACTTAGGAAGGATATTTTTCAATTTTTATTTAATATTTGCATTACTGTATTAAGCTGTTTTATTACAACGGAACATTGTCTATATTTATTTCTGTCTAATTTTGTGATAATTCTTCGCACAAAGTTGCAAGTAAATTAAATTTCCGGCACACGCATGTTTTTTTTTAAAATAAATCGTAAGGTAAAGGGTTAATTTACAAATCCTGTGTTACAAAGTTATTTGCGTCATTGTTTCACCATATGTTTTATAACTAAACTAGTTATTTTATATTTATATATTTATATTATTATATAACTAATTTCGGAGTAGCAAAATTCTAGGGAACAAGGAATTGATAAATTGCTCTCTGCTTCAGTTATTTCTAAAATAAATGCACGAATGAGTGGGTTAGAATCATAGTAGCGTAAATCATACTCGAAAATTTTGACTTATCTCTGAAATGTAATCAATACATGCCAATATGTTAAAACAACAACAGTGAAATAAATTATGAAGTTGCTATAAACGGTGGTATTCCGTAGAAGTGTCTGTGTCCTCAACTTGTCCCCAAATTTTTGTATCTCAATGATTAAAGAAAACGTGCCTAATATTACTAGCAAAATAGCGAAACAGATAACACTGCCACGCTTTCCTTATCGACAATAGCACAATATACAGCCTGCCTGTTTAGAGAAAAGTTTCGCCAAGAAACTCCAGTCTCCTGCAGAAGAAAGAAAATATCCTTATCCCGGCCTATTTGAATTTTTGCATTTCAAAGAAATTATTAAAGAAAAATTGCACGACAATAAATACGGAAATTCTAAAGTGCCAGAAGCACGGAGTACTGCCATTCTCCTCCATTGACATCATACGCAGACTGTCAGGCTAGGAAAGTTTCTCCAGGAAACGCCAGCATCCTCCAGAAGAAGGAAGACGTCTTTTTTCCTAGTCTGTTCGAATTTTTTGTCTTTGCCAGCTGAAAGGGTTGTGAAACGAGCAGCGGAAGGGGCAAAGGAAGCGGAGGAAGTCGAAAGAGGCGGAAACAAGGGAGAGAGAAAGAGAGCTAACGATCGGCCCGGCTAAGACGTGTGGGAAACTAGCCCTACGGTATGCAAATAGCCGACTGGCTGGAACGAGGAACCGTCGAGGGGCGCAGGGCTGCGAAAAAAGCGCTAACCTTCAGGTTGGCATTGTGCTCGGTCCTCATAATGGACCAGTAGCACCGATCTTATGTAAATCGTCGCTTTGATCAAAGACAGGCCAACTTCCTTCTTCCTACCCCGGTCTCTGATCATCTGATGTATTCCATCGATTCGATCCGCTGCCTACAACTCGGACTTTTCGACTTACCTCTCCCCCGGAACGAGTGTAATTCATTCCTTAATTGGCTCCCTGGCTTGCAAGAAGTGGAATATTGGGTTGCCATACTCGATGAATAAATGTATCACATTTGCTGTAGTATTTCTTGAACGTTCGTGGGCATTTCGATATTTCCGACAATTTTGTTACAGTTCCTCACTCTTTATTTTTAAACACTGTATTTTTATAAATATAACGGAGGGATCGAAATGAATAGGTGATCTTTTTTCCTAAAAAATTCTCTTTGAAGTTATGTATTATCAATATTTTATTCTGATGTACGGTAAGAGGTAAGAGTTAATGAATCAAGTTTCATTCGACATTATCGAATAAAAATTTATTTAGATAACAATTTATCTGTATATGATTTTATTCGAATAAAAATCTATCTAAATAAGAAGTGATTTGTTCTTTGACTACGAATTTATTTAAAGAAGAATTAATTCAGAAAACAACCGATTTAAATAAAAAATAGTGTTTTCCATAGTTCAGTGAGTAATTTGATTTTAAGAAAGAATGTAGGAAATAGGGATTACCTTTACATGCTTGTTACAAAAATCTTTATTCAAATCAATGTATTACATTTTGAAGGAAGAGGATATTTATTATTGTATAATTTAATTAGAATGTTTCCTCCTGCTGATACGACAGTTGAATGTCTATGTCGCCTATACGCTGACGAAGCTCTTCGAGTACGCCTACTTGTATCAGATCGACATCTTCTGCTGGACAATAATCATCCTCGCTTGACCTGTAGCATAGAAATTGAAATAATTTGTACTATACCGTAATTTCGAACAATGTTTGCTTTACTAAATATGTATCTATTTAATTTACTGCAAAAAATTGAAGGGTATCACGAGTAAGTGTTTTGCAATTTTATCTGCAAAAAAGAAGAAAAGTAAAGAATATCTTCGAGCAGAAAGAGCACCCTCGATTTCTTCAGATCGTGGCGATAAAATTTAAATGGAAGCTTCAAATTGAACAAGAAATAATTGGAAAAACACAAGTAGCCTATTAACCGAGGAATTAAATTTTGTTCAATTCGTTTCACAATGGAAGCTTTTCCCGTCGTAGTGGAAAGTTATATTATCACGATTAAAGTAATAATAAAAGACTGCTTTTCACTTTGTAATTATTCATTTCGATAAAATATTTTATAATATATTTAAAAATACGTAAATCAATTTTTTGTCATATCTAATTGATGATCTAAATGGACGTCGCGTCGTCGACTTCAGCTAGACACTTCAGTTTGCCAAGGGTTAATAGGAGACTATTATTGAGCAACGTGAAATAAGGATTCAAATAATTGAGGGGTTGATAAAGGTTGCCGATGTAACGAGTTTTACGCTTCATTAAGGGGTAAATTTGATTTCCTTCGTTGTTTGCTTTTTGCTTCTCTTTGGAATGCTTGGAAAGCCGCTAGAGAACCTCGGTGGAGTCCAGAGGCGACATCCGGCAGCGTTTTCGCGTCTTCTCCGGAAGCGAGGCGTGCCGGAGCAGAGAGGAGTGGATCGTGAGGGATTGGAAGTGGGCCGAACACCATGAAATCGATTTTTTTTCTCGCATAGCCGGAATTCCGAATAGCGTTTCCCTAATTTCATCGCGAGATGGCGCTAAATCAACCGTTTACGGCTCTTCTCTACTGTTTTTCCTCACGCAATCCCTTTATTATACGATAATTTACAGACATTTAATGTTTTAAACAGTTTTCCATTTTCTCTTATACTATTTTTGTTCCTCAAGTTACTGTAACTGCGCTGATCTATTCTGTAGGGTCTATTTCGATCCAGTATTTCAGAGACTTTTCTCATTTTCTTTACTTTCCTAAGCTAATTTCCTTTTTCAGTTATTTATATTAATTCTATCGTTAATTATATTCAGCTTACATTGACCTCCAAAATTGAAATCAATTTTACAAATTAGCTGTAAAAAATAACAATGCGACTAATAATACAGAGCACAATTTTTATCATGATTAAATAAAAAGAATTAATATTTCATTATTTCATTTTTATTTTTCTTATAATTTTTAAAATTTTGTTTAATCATTCCGTGGTAAATATAAGTGCTGCTACCTATTGTTTATTTATGAAAAAATCAACTACATTAATTTATCGGCCGAAAGATCCTGTGATTAAATGTTTGCACTGCGCAACTCATTGTAAAAGGAAAGTGGACTTACTCTGATTGGCTTCTAAACCGTTCATGTTAAATTGTGAGGAAACATGAATTAGCAAATGTTTTAGAAATCTTTCTCGTACTTTATAAACCTGCTAGGTTTAATTGGATATTCTTCAATAAATTAATAAACAGGAAATTAGCATAAACCCCGTCATTACGAAAGTCTCAATTTCCAGGAGAAACGTTGATGATGTAATGAAAACATTAATTCAAACAATTGTAATTGTCCTCATCGCTTATGCAATCAATTTAATTTACCGCGATAAAGAAATAAAATAATATAAGTCGTATATAATTTAAGTCGCGTTAAAGAAATAAAAAGTAACAAGTAATATTGCCTCAACCAAGGCACTAATATAAACAAGAATTTCCAGCGGGATAATTAACAGTTCATAAAACGGACTGGACAATGAACAGGGATCGTTATAAAATATTAAGGGAAGAGTACATTTTGTCGAAAACGAGATTTAAGTATTTATCTGGAAGAATCCATAAAGGGGACGAATGTTTCCCGCGGAACGAGCTCGCCATGCTTATCCGCATCCCCGCGCGTAATTCATAAATTACAATTTCCTTTATGCGTATGTGTATGTGCGTGTGTTTGCACGGGGTGTTTATTACGGGGCCGCAGAAATTGAGAAACGGATTACCGCGTCTCGCCTTAATCATCCAGCCAACTAGAGCGTGGCAGGAAGATAAAGGAGTAATTAGCATCTGTCGCAGGACATCGAAGACAGAGACATCTGACAACGACCGCCGAAAGGTCGGTTCGTTTGATTTTGTACACCCCTGAGGAGGCCACCCCTTACCCACATGGGAGGTGGGGCTTGAGGGTACCTGAACCTCCATGAACCCACCCCTCGCCCGGCCCAACCATGTCTCCCTTACGGTCCTCCCTTTTTCTCGTTTTTCAACCCCCCCAGCATCTTCGGTCGCGCCATCTGCGACTCCAACCCTACATTTTCGAAGGAAATGGAGAATACCGCGTTCAACATACTTCGAAAACTTCTTTTTCATTTGTTTATCAAGGTTACACTTGTCCTCCGATTATCAGCGTACTGTGGATCTTTAGGCAAAATACTGGTAATGGGTGAATGAGATGTACGACATTAAAAATATTGAAAAATATCAGAAATACTGACGTATTATTTTCTACTAATTATTATTAATAATTAGAGAAATTAGAAATTCTGATTATTATATCGCGAATTTTGTGTATTTACAGTATTATTTATCCTCTACGTCCTATCCTTTTGGCAAAATAATATGTTTATTATATCAATCCTCCCGGTCTTCTATTAATAAATTTTGCTATTTATCCGATATAAATATTTGTATTTTGTATCTTTATAAATATTAAAAGTGTATTACTTTCATTTCATTGTGCAGTTTACCGATAAATGCGACCTCATTTTTATTCATAGCTAATGGTTAATTGCTCGTGACTTATTTCTGTTAGGAACTCCGATTGTTCACACAGTGTCTAAATCATAATTTTATCTAAATCTTTAAAAGTTGTCTTTAAATTGTCAATTAAATTAAATGGAGCAACACGGCCATTTTATTCATTAATAATTTTCATGAATATACACTAACGAAAATTCTAAATAGTATCGAAAATTATTTATGTATTTTTTATTCTTACCTGGCAATCGTCACAATTGTTGGCGGGTTTGGTAGAGCCGTCAAAAATGATCTAAAGGTTACCGTGATCAACCGATCAATATCCGTACGAGAAGTTACATGATCTGGCAAATCAGTATCATCTCTGGTGCAACCTGCATCATGTATAATCTTCCAATCGATGTCCGATTGCTTGTAAACGCTTGTTAACTCGCGATATATAAGCTGCACTGCCTCATATCTGAAAATAGAACAACATTATTTATTAGTATATTATATACATTCTATTGTATAATTGCGTGGTAATTATTCACTCACGCTGTCTAAAACGTAAGTTAAATTTAAATCAAATTAAACAATTTACATTTACTGAAAGTTACAGAGTTTAATTTATTAATACGGTAAACAATTGTACAAAATGTTATCGTATGTAGGACAATAAACGATAATATTATTTTTCACTCAGTGTAGGAATTTGATTTGATGTATAAACTTTGTTTATTCACCCGTTTTCAATTGTTCCGTTTTTTCTAAAAATATTCTATCTACTCTATTGCACATTATCAATAAATATCTATGCAACTCCTATGTCTTGTGATTAATGCAAACAGTTATTATTTTGTATAAAAATATGCAATCTAGTTATTAAATCCTGTTGCTTAATACGTTTTTTTGCGTGCTAAAAATGCGTACTTCACCGCTACTTTGAAGTATCATACTAATCGCTATACATGGTATCAATATTGTGTTTGCTAACTAAACCGTTTGATTTAAAGCGTTAATAAATTTATAAGTTAATAATGTATGGGGTTAAAATGAAATTCGGGTACTAAGAGAACGCGAAGTTTGCTAAATAGACAGAAATATGGAGAAACGCGATCGCGAAGATTTCGCGAAGGTGTTTCACTTTCGAGCACGGTAACGACGCGACGCGAGCGGCAAGGTTGCCGCGTAAAATTCGTTAAAGTGTCGTAAATAATGAAGGCAAACAAGGAAAGGGAAAAGGAATAGAGAGGGAAAGGCCGGGGCAATGGAAAGTTTATAATGCGCGGACGATAACACGCGGCTGCAAAAGTTGAGGCATTTCCTGGGGGCACGCGACGAAAGTTAACACGGCCACGAGACCAGTTTCCGGGTGCTCGTAATTTGTACACCGCTTCCCACCGCCCCTCTTCCGCTATCTCTTTTTCTCGAACTCCTTTTATGCCCTGCGCTCGCCTCCACTTTTGCCCTTATCTGATCCCAAGTTTTCCTCGTTTTCTGCGGCTGCAATTCGTCCTACAGCGCGCGGCTACGTGCGCCTCCGTACACGCTTTCGTTATCAAGACTACCGAGATTCCACCGGAAGATTGCCGGTATGTGTGTTAACGAACTGCTGCGCGACCGTCGAATCGCATTTGCTGCTTTTACCGTCGGCTCCGCAGTTTTTGATGTACCTTTCCGCCAGACTTTGTCGTTTACCGAAATTTTCAAAATACATTACTTTAAATGAAGCCTTCAGAGGTGTTTGATAAATTATTTATTTCAACCCTCTGCTCTCCGAAGTTGAATTGAAATATAAATTATACTGCTGATAAGAATTAACGAATAAAAGATTTTGAGAAGTTCTCTTTTATGTATTTTACATGATTATTTTACAGTATTAATAATTAGTTGGCGAGTAAATTAAGTTGATTCTCTTAATATTGTACAAATTCCTACAAAAACGAGGTAACTTAATAAATGAAATTGAGATCTAGCGAGATAAAATCTGTCATAGTGGGTGGTATTTTAATTCTTTTGTATCCTAAACGTCTTTGTTTAGTTGGAATGTATTGCAATAAAATTGCCAAGATACATTATAATAGAAATCATACGCAATTTAAGTTAATTCAATTTTGTGGTTGTCAAGAATGAGTATATATTAGTACCGATTAGGGTTCGTCAATTCTAGTGTTAATTAATATCTGGGAAAATGCGTGAATTGCAAAGTTTGAGGAATGAATAAATTGCAAAAACTAGTTTTGATGTTAGATTTCATTATAAATATGTTTCTAGTGGTACGAAATTATGTTTTTTCGAATTGTACAATATGTATTGTCAGATTACATAATTTAGAGTTTTACTGCACCGTATACATTTATTTTTTAAGTAATCGTGCTTCTACCAATGTTTTGTTGGACAAATTAGGGCACAGAACTTTCAATCCCTTAAAATGTTTTTAAAAATATGAACATGTCACTGTGCTCTTTCACGTAGATTTGATACAAACTGTTTTCTATGTTCTAAATAGACGAACATACTACCAACATATTTGCAGTTTTTGACATCTCTTCCTGTTAATATCCAAAAAGCCTCCAAAATATGAAAATGTCACCACACAGTATTTCTTTGACTTTTAAGCAATTTTCAACTTTTCTATATTTATTTTTAGAAATATGAACATTGTGCAAAACTGTTTTATTTAATTTTATTACTGTGACAGTATTGTCATTTTTAAATTGTGTTTAATATTGCAAGTGCAATGCAAATATTCTTAAACAAATGTTCGCTAGCTCTTTTATTTCTTAAATAAGTAACGTTTTATTTTCTTTGCCAGAGAATTTATTGTGTTCAATTTTCTCTCTAATTAAGCCCCCAATTGATTCAGTACCAGTGTATATTTATTTTCGGGGTTATTCAGCTAAGCGAATAAATAAAATCGTACACAGCGACGTTATTGTTCAGCGGATCGCGTGCTTGAAATTAATACATTGAAATGCGAAAGCGAAGACTATCAGGCAACAGTGTAATTATAAATATTCACTAAAACGCGTTGCAGGAAAGTGTTGCGGCTGAACGGTTTGGCACGCCACCGTGATTACCGCTCGTTACAGATAATATCCGTTTACGAAAGCATAAGCCTGCGCCGCGAATTTCTGAAATTTATGGTTTCATAATGAACACCCTAGCATTATGTCTAATTACGGTATCCGACTAATTTTCAAACACTGTATTCAATTTTCCTATAAAATTTCTTTATTGTTTCGCCTCGTTTGGGGAATTAATATGCTTGATTAACTTCCAGAATAAAACAAAATCATTGAAAAAATCATTGTTTCCATTATCACGTCTACATTAAAAAATAAAAACACAACCTATTTTGGTTCATTATAAACTTGCAAATGTTAGTTTAGTGGTGACAGTCATTTTGGATGTTTAATCTAAACACTAGCTAAACACATTATTATTATTATTATTATTATTATCATTAATATCTTTGTTTGTCCTTATTGAACTTGGTTAAAAATTCCTCTATCTTATATGTATACTATCTTGTTTCATACATTCTTTTTCTTCTTTCTTCCTTCTATCTTTCTCATACTCTACTTCTTATCTACTATTTCACTATTTACCGACTATTCTTTTATATTCAACTATATTCTATTATATTAACCCTTTTTACTCGAAGCTATTTTGGTTTTAAAATTAAGATATTATTTCGTATAATATTTGAATTGTATACATACGAAATTGTGATTATTTGCATTTTTAAGAATTCTTTCAATACAAATAAATCTGATAATATAAAAATTACTTTGAAAAATTATATAGCAATTATTAGTGGTGCTTTAAAGTCGCCATTCGTTTACAAAGAGTTGAAGTATTAAATATTTATAAAATATTTAATATAATGTCTCTTCGACTGCGACGCCTCGAGAAACACCTTACTAATTTAATTTTCGAAATTGTAACTTCCGTGAGTTTTGACAGAAATGATATTTTTATCCAGTGAAAGGGAATTTTCACTACTCGCGGGATGATTAAGAAATGCGGACAACCAGTAAGACAAGATCGATCGCATGAAATCGTCGGCGATACCAGTATCGTATGTTAAACAATTACGGTACAAGAAGGACAGGCAGATGAACATAATTGACTCCGGTGTCTTTCTTGAAACGACCAGCTGCGTGTCTAAGTAGAAGCGATGCGCCCGTTCGCTAACGCGCTAACTGTTCATCGGAGAAGACCATCATTGGCTCTCGCCCACTTTTTCCTCGCTGAATATTAATTATTCCCTCGACGAGTACACCTGCCCTCACCCCCGGGGCCGGACATACCTATACATGCTCGTGTACATGTATCACGGCTCATGATTCTCGCCGCAGATTATCCTAACAGTTGTGTAACGAAGTCGGTAACGATCGGTCTCACGAGGATACGAAACCAGCCGTGTACAGTACTTCACTGCCACTGAACCGCCCAGAAAATCCTGCAAAATACCAGCAGCCTCGAAGTTCATTATTAATAGTTAATGGTAATCGCCGCTTGGCCGGTTTGCGACGAAAGTTACGAATAGACTGCGGATCTTTGCGCGAAGTAAATAGTTTCTAACTCGATTGATAGAAATTGGAATTAAATCATACTATATTTCTTCTTCTAATAATTTTAATAGACTGAACAAAATAGCAATGTTCTGAAATTTTTCTAATGTACTTATATGTTGGTACATTTTCTAATAATTCTGCAATCTAATTATGAATTTTTTAATTATTATTTGGTTAAGTAGAACACTAAGATGTTAATAAGGTTAATATGTAGCCTGTCTTGTTTAGACAAAATAGATTGTGGTTATCATTTTCCTATCTAAACAATATTATAAGGAAGTTAACAAACTTAATCTGATTTTCTTTGGGTTGGATTAGACATGTTAGGTGGAACTTTCGTTGATGTGCAATTCTGATCTCTATGTGAACAATAATTAAAATAATAGAATATAATAAAATACATAACAATAATTTTTTAGAGATTTTATTGTCTAGATTCTTATTTTTACAAATTCATAATTATAACATGTTCTGCCCAATGAAGTTTCTTGTACAAGTTTTACGACTTTCAAACAAAAGAAGACAAGTTTTGTAAATCTATATTTTATAAGTGAAGTAACTAATAATTTTACAAAATAATTTACTTGTTCAATAATTCTACGCACGGTAGCTTTCATTCAGTATTAAAATTATATTAAAATTTTTTGGGCAGAAGTTAAATGAGACACTGTACCACAAAATTATTGTCTTTCTGGTATTATTTTTAGGGATCGAAAGATTATCACTACACTGCGGACTTTTATTCAAAATAAAAAACATCTGCATAAATTGCAGGAAATAGAAACCGAGTGACAACGTCATTCTTCCTTTTAATGTCTTAATAGATTAAAGATATCTTCACGCTGTTCTGAATTATAACTACTCAATTTTGCCATAACTGCAACAAATTCGCAGTTTAAATATCATATTAATTAAATGATTAATGTACAACAATTCTTAATTTTCATAAACTGCTGTACACCACCCATACAAGCGGTTAACCAACCGGAGTTATTCCGATGTATCCAGCTCTCCTAACTCTATTCGCCACGGAGTGTCTACTAGTTCTCCCCTGCAAGTTTTTTTTTCTTCTAATATTTATCTGGAAAAGCAGATGTCACAGTGGAATCTCGCGGACGGTTTCACGCTTGCAGCAGCTCTCTATCTTTATGATTCATATTTTCTGACATGCAACTGGTTCGACCCTGTCAGTTTTTTTCTACTTAACACGTTTGGCGAACGGTAACAGGAGGTAGGAGGGAGAAAGATAGACATAGAGAGAAAGAGAGGGAGAGAGAGAGAGAGAGAGAGGGGGAGGGAGACAGAAAGAGCGTGAGAGAGAATAGATAGACAAAGAGAAGGCGAAGGAAAGATGAAGAGGATAACGAGGAAGGAAGGGAGATACGAGCGTTGGTCCACGGTGCCACGTCGAATGAGTTAACGGACAATGGCGGTCCACGTTAAAAAAATAAAGGAAAGAGGGATGAAGTGCGAGGGGAGGGAGCCCTCATTACGAGGGGCGCCCCCGGTGTATTTGTCGATAAGGGGGCCTATATGCAAATGATCGTCCCTCGCCCGGCCGACGGAAGAAAAACTTTGCCTCTCCGTCTCTCTTTCTCTCTTTCTCTCATTCCGTTTCCCTCGGTGCACGAATAATGCTCTCTGACGGTGTACCAAAGTAGAAAAAAGGGGGGTATAATGTATCGTAATCAGATGATCAATTATTAAGAGCGCGGCAAAAAAACAACGAGGGTTGACATACGACTGACAGGACAGGAACGTATCCGGATACGAGGGGGCCTTTCCCTCTCCTCTCTCTCTCTCTCTCTCGCTCTCTTTCTATCTTTCTCTTTCTCACTGTTCTGTAACGAGCTTCCACGAACGTAATCGATACTCCGAATGATATTAGAATATTCGTCGAGCGAATATGTTTCCTTCCAGAGGAAAAGCGAGATGTAATTCTCGTTTTGGTCGGATATTCGTATGGGATTCGTTATCAGAATATAAACCTTGGTCGGAAAATAATATCTGGATAGTCGTGTTTGCAAAATAAATTATTTAAAATGATTAAATTGTGGATATTAATAAATTCGTGGTGTCATAATACAATAGAATGTAATAAAGTGTTATAAAAATTTATATTTTTCTTTGATCTTTTTGGTGATAGAAATTCCAGACATTAAAAGGCATTTTGTCCTAAATTTAATAAAATTAAAATTACTTAAGAGAATGGAAATTTCTATTAAAATTCTCTAATAATCGCAAAAGGTGACAATTCCGATACGCCATGTGGTGGGAAACTCTGAAAGCTTCTGCGGTAAAAAATCTGTCGTTTCTGAATTGGGTGAGATAAATCAATGTTTATTTGTTTATAATGAGAGTAAAGTGCTTCTGAATATCTCTACTAATTTAATTATACAAAGAATACACAAATACTTAGTTACAAGCGATTATTATCAAATACTGTCAGCCAAAAGTGATTAATCTGAATTTTTCTAGGTACGAATGGAGTCGCTGAAAACAACACAATATGTATCGATTTTCTGAACGACATTAAATTTTTAAAATAGGTCCAATCTTTTAAATTAAAAAAATTAAAGGCTCGTTTCGATCGGCTGAACAGTTTCAGAGATAAAAATTCCCCAATGCAGCAATGTTTACAAGAAATGGCAAAAAATCAACGACATTCCTGGAAAAAATAAATATTGTAAATTATAATTTTTCTACCACGATTTATGAAAATAGAAACTTGCATAATGAAGATGAACATAATGAAATGAAGGGGGCAGTATTCAAGAATATCTAATGTGACAGGAAACGCATGAACATACTCGGGAAAACCCGTTCGAAACATTGTTTAGCGATCCTTCATTGTATATGTATCGTTTCCTTTGGCCGCGGTCGCATAATAAATGTATCGCTTTCTTGGCCTCTCCTGTATAGCTGAGCAAACTTTTCAGGCCTGCGTATCGAACGCACGTTAGGACAATACCCTGGTATTGAGTTACCAATTTTTAATGGATGTGGATCTAGTCGCGACCATGCGTGTGATCGTCGAGGTAAAAACTGGTTGAGGCTATTTAATACGCGCGTCCGTTATGCATTCGGCTCAGCTCCTAATTATAATATCTATATTATGGAGATTGCTATTGAACCTTCATTTCAAGACCCGTCGAGATGGGCGAGTATGAAACGATATTTTCCATTTTCATTTACACAGTACAACAACATTAGGAGAAATGAGATTAAAGAACTCGTGTTTCATAAAGTAATCAAATACTTAACTGACTCATTCTAATGCACTTTTAATATCAAAGATATATTCCATGGTTATTACTAGATTTTGGATTTTGTGCACTAATGACTAGACTGTGGATCTCCATGTAAATTCTTACTTTCTTAACATTGCTTCATGAAAATCTGAAGAAGCAATAAATGTCTTATATCAACTAGAAAATTTCTTGTAGTAAACGTGGAATTTAATGTAATTAAAATTACTATGCACGTTTACTTGCATTTTAGAAACTTACACGTACTGTTAACGGCCTAAATGATTTACCGAAATGTAGAACTGTGAAAAAATATATAATTTAAGAATATCGATACATTTGTTTCAGATTATTGAAATCACCAGATGAAAACTATTTTATTTTTGTCTCTCACAATTGATGTAGGTAATTTTCATTCCGCATAAAGATACATAGTCTATTAATTAGCAGTAAAAATAATAATTAATTTTTTAATTTCATTTTTACTGTAAGGAAACTTGTAGTAAATGAATGAAAATATGTTTCAGGTTTTGTAAAATGAAAACAAATAATATCAAAGTTTATTTATTTTTTTATTGGCACGGGGGTTTAGAGTAATTGTATAATTTAAGCTACAATTTAGTGCATGGTTATCGATATTGGCTATTAGAAAGTGAAAAGGACAGCCGAATAAAGTGAATGTACCTGACTCGCGGCACGTGTCACTGAAAACAGGATAATTTGCTGCATACTCACAGGTAGCACGAGCATATTTGGGGTGGCGGCAGGTATACGACTATATATCGAGGCGATTTTGAGGGGAGGCTATAGCAATCAATAGATATTCATCCCCATCGAACCATCGACACTATTGTCGATACACGATGCATTCAGCTGCACCGAGGGGCACGCAGGTTGCGCTTTGATGCACCGTGCACTTCGAGCCCAAGAGATCATCGACTGCAGGTTCCTTCTGCAACCTTATTCGATTATTCTCAATTTTTACGCTTAATATGTTCCGAAAAATCAAAAAATTATTTATTCTGTCATTCTTACAACTCCCAGTAGGCAGAAATAATTAATTCTTGAAAATTAACATTTTTTAGTCTTTTCTTTTTGTCTTGTTGACACATCGAACGAAGATCAATTTGTTTAACACTGTGATAGTAACCTGGAATCATATTTACTCTGTAGCAGTTATCTCTTTTCTGCATTCGAGTCTCAAATAAACTCATTATATTAGAAGAAGTTTATTATTATAATAAACTTCTACGAAGTCTTTAGAAAAATGCAAATGTCATATTTGTTAATTTTATGCGTAGGATACGATGTTTAAAATCGAAAAATTGCTTTTACAAATAAAAGAATTTTAAAGATGGCATGCAACCAGTCGGTGATTGAAATATTTTTCTCTATTCGATATTTTATTTTCGAATCCAAGAAAATATTTGCGATCCATTAGAACGGAGAAAGATGCGAGTGTTGCGACCTAGAATAAATCTCGAACGCCGGAGGAGTCTGCCGCATTCAATTATCAGTAGAAGGAACGAGGGTTGAGTTACGGGTAGAAAAAAACAAGAAGAAAGGGCGCATACATCAAAACGAAACGGCTCTTTCGAATTTCTAATGAAGTGTGTGAACTTCAACCCGTTTTCTAGGCGTAACCTAATTAAAGTACCGAACGCGTATGCAAATTTTCGCCCAGCGGGGCACGGAGCCCCCTTTCCCTGCGTGTTGCCCTCGTTGCTTCGCTTTCAGACGGAAACGAAACGTTCGTGCGACGATTTTTCACGGAGCGTATGCTCTCAGTTGTCGTCGGATCGGCCGTTAATTAATTAATTTTATGGGAAAGGGTTACCGGCGAATTCCGTTGCCGGATTGAAACGTTCGACCGGTACCAATTAAATGGAGGGAATTTAAATCGCTTAGCTCCTCAGTCGGATCAACGAGAAGAAAAAGGTGCACGGCTGTGCAATTTATTAGCCTAACCATGATTCCCTTTACGTACCATGCTATCCTCTTTTCAATATACCTTTTTCATCACTGTGACGTGATAGAAGAGATTGTCGTCCACGTATAACTGCAAAAAGACTGAGACGAAGTTAATGGAATGGAAGACAGAGAGATAATGTAGACAAAATTCTACTGCAAAGTCTATCGGTAATATACAAATGTTGGAAATAAATGTTCTGTCCACAAAGGGAGAAATAATCCACAAAATATAAAATATAGGGTGGTTTATCAAGATCTGTCACCTTTACTCGAAAACCGTTTATTCTATAGAGAAAAGGTTAAAACAAAAGTTGTAAGATGTGGAATAAGGCATACGCTAATATAAATAATTTATTCGATGTAATTACGTAAGTTGATCAGAATTGGTTACATTTTAAGCATCTTTTAGATCGTATGTAAGTTAATCAATATCTTAGTAACTTTGGACCCATCTTGTCTCATAATTTTTTACTTAGTTTTACATATTCTCTCCAGCAGTAGAGTCAAGTTTTATACATAACAGATTGAACGTTTAAAATAATCTTCGAATCTGGATAAAAAAAGCAATATAGAAAAGTATTAATTATGTTTGAGTATCACACATTCCATAGACTACAACTTTTATTTGAATCAATTTTCTATAGATGCAACAGATTTCGAGTCTTTTACTGACAGATCTCGGTGGGCCACCTTATATATCGTGAGAAGAGTTTCGGCGTCCTGCTGGAATATTGAAAAGCGTGTAACGTAATACGCCGCTGGTATTTTTGCGAGCATTTGCATCCGGCCAGCCCCTACTAATTATAAATTTCATGCGGCAGTCGTGCAAGGGTTGCACGTCTTCGATCCTGCCGAAACGAACAACGCGGTCCGGATGTGCCTAAAATCAGGACCATATGCAAATCATATCCTGCACGATGCCATCAGCTGTCTTAAACTATTCCAAGACACGATCGCGCTGGAAACAAGGTGAGCCAGCCTCCTGGAATAATCCCACGCTATCCCTCTCTATAGAACACGTTTCTTTTAGGTGAGAAAATTACTAGGTGAGTAACCATCTCACAATATTATTTAAAAAAACTTCAATGGAATTTTTGGGCTTTCGGTGATTGAAAACAGACTCATCGAATTATATTATGGCTCTTTATGAGGTTGCCATCTCGGATTTTCACTAACATCATATTTTATTATTAATTAATTCTCAATAAAGTACATTTAAGTTTTAATTCAATTTACAACATGATTTAATATCTATTCGAGATTCGACACTCAGTTTACAGTAGAAGTTCATTTATCTGAACTCCATTTATTGTAACTGTATGAACTTCTGCTGAATTTGCTGTTTTATGAATTATTGTCGAGCGTTATTTCAATTAAACGAACATTTAGATACTGTGAACGTAAATTCAGCACATTTTCTTTCGTTTGAACGAGAAAGTTACGACAATGGGAATTATCAGCGGACTCTTATTATATGAACCTACCCGGTTGTATGAACTGGTTGTCTCTTGTTGAATTCATATAAATGGACTTGTACTGTACTATTCATTGCGTGAAGGAACTTAAAGACGGACCGCAGGAGTCTGCTGTCTTTCGTTGTTCAAGTATGAAACCTGCAGAACAAAGCTCGGACAAGGAGGTATTGTCTTTACTGCACCGTTCTCCAACCGTCGCCCGCGAAGATTAAATTCCCTAATTAAGTAATAATAAATTTTGCGTTACAATAACGTTCTCGTGACTTTTGATACGGCACAGAAGTTCGGGAGGCGGGAGTCGAGAGGGGGGGGGAGGGGCGCCGTTTAAGTCGTCGAATTTCGTGGCGCGGCATCTTAATTGCGGTCGCGATCGACAATTTGTACGGGAACGGCTTAACGAACTTTTCCTTTGTCACTGGGCTTTATCGATCCCGGGTGAATGCCGAGCCGCCCCATGATACGGGCCAGAGAGTGGATGGTGGCGGGGTAGTAATAATTTTTTAAGAACTCTCGACTTCTTTCAGCGTCCCCGTCCTGGGGTGCATTTCCGCGGTCGTGATTCGTACAAATTGCAATTTAACAGTCGCGAGAGAGAAATACAGGAGAGAGAAAGAGAAAGAATGAGGGAGCAGTGGGAGCGGGAGGCGGTTGGGCCGGTCGTTTTGCTCCTCGAGGAATTTTATCGAGAGACGTAATCCCGAGGAGGTGGGAGGCGCAGGGTCGTTTAATAACGTAATTAGCTCGGAGGATCTGGAATTTCTGCGGCAGATCGGGAATAAATTAATGCAATTATCCTTGATCGAGGGCGGTCGCGACTGGACGAAAGGGGTGGAGGCTCCAACTTCGAACCCTGTTCTCCGACTACGGACCCGTACCCCGCCCCCTCGCTCGTCGTACCAGTGACGCGATAGGAACGATTTGGTCTTTCCTGTACTCATTGTCGGCTCTCGGTCTTTCTCGGCGAACAGCTGAAAGCTACCTCGGTTTCGTCCTCGAGGAATGCTTATTAACATCTCTTATCGATTCGTCTCACCCAATTAACTTGCTTCACTTATTTTCCGTTCGTTTTCTCTCTCTCTCTCTCTCTCTCTCTCTCTCTCTGCAAGCTCGCTGCATCCTCCAGCCAACGCCAAATGAATACTTGCCCCGCGGGTGGCTCTCTTTTAATATGCTAAACATCCCGCCGTTCGGCCCTCCGGGGAAACGCTCCTAAACGTTCCCTGACCACCGATTAATAGTTGCCTTCGTTTTTGGTAACCCCGGGTGAGGTGTCACGGGCAATTATTCGCTCAACGATACGCCGCGCGGTGGGAAGACCGGTGCTGCTGCAGCAAAAAATTTGTAGCTCCGGTAACAGCGCAGATATATCAATGTTTCTTTGAGTTATGGCGACTAATGGCACGTTCTTTCATTTTGAAGCTAACAAAGATGTACTAAACATACCCGCATAGAGAATTATAAATGATTTTGGTAAATATTGTTGAGTAACGGCGATTCATGAGAGCAGAAATAGATAGAAATGGAGGCGTTTAAAAGAATTCTATATTTTTTGACTTTTCTGAACAATATTACTTCATAAGATTGATCTTCTATGTGAAAGGAAAGAAAGGTTCAACTTAACTAAACAAATCGCTTTCGAGATAAATATTCAAGACCGTAAGATGCTTTTCGTCTATATGTATAAAAATATGAAGTTCTTAGAAAAATAAATATTAGTACTGGAAAAGTAAATGTTATCATCACAGAAACGTATTGGAGAATGGTAAATTTTATGGTCAAATTTGGTAAAGTTTATATTTTACGTAGTTGCATTTACCAAAGTGAAATTCGTCTTTAAACCTTAAAAAGATTGCGCGCCGTGTAGAGAGATATACGATCGCCATTACTAAGGATAGCTGATGACGTTTATGTCCGTTGACCCTGATCTATGGACACCGATCTGAACATGGGTTACGATCTGTAGTGGATCACGGGCGGGCGCGACGTGATCTCGCACGAATTAACCGCTCCTATATGAAAAACGACGCTTAACACGCACGCCTATGCGCCTCACGAACAGAAGAAAAATAAAAAATATGTAGGAGAAGGGAGAGCTCGTATTATTTGGACGAAGTAGGGTCGCTTCTTTCGTTCTCCTTTTGTACATGTAGCATTATACGAGTTAGATTCTCAGGCACGAATCTGTGTTAGCATGCAAATGCAATAACAAGAGTGCAGGGACGTAGATGATTTCCCGATGCACCCCATCGGTCTAATGAAGTCAGGGTAACGACGCTTGTAACGTGCTAATGTTCCGCTGAAGCCGGTATCCCGATTTTTAATGTTCAATCTTCGATTCAACTCGATACCAGCACAGAAAATAATTTTATTGATCCCGATCCGTGAAATATATTTCTTATTAAATCTCTTGTTTCATAGATTTGTATATCTAATAGTGCACCACTATTAATCGTAAGTAATTATAGTTAATTATAGTTAATAGTAAGTAATAGTAAGTAAGTAATATGCACCACAATTTCATTGATTTGTATATCTAATAGTGCACCATAATGTATAGGAAAGTAAAAAATATGACAAGAATAAAAAATGAATATTTTATTTATATTATGGTTTCCTAGAAATCTGGAAATAACAACCAGTAGAAATAATTTGTTTATACCATCGATTGTTATATTACGGGTATTTATACGAGTATGGTACGTATAAGATTTGAAAGTACAATGAAACGCGAACAATAACAAAAATTCTATAACAACGTGTTAAATATCTTTCGTTTCTTTAGATTTTTATGCGACAACCTTCGAACAGCAGAATTTGTATAAAAGATTTATTGATGGATAAAACTGTAAAAAAGACAGGAAGAAGATTATGTTTAAAGCGATGTTAATGCTCACTAGAAATTCCACACGTTTCAACGGCGTCGTTGGAGTTCGAAAAATCTTGAATATTAAAGATTGGAAATAATAATAAATAAACACGTTTGCCGGCCACAGAAGGGTTAATTCTGTGAAACGAGATCAATGAGACGGAGCAGACTGCAGAAATTAAACGAATCTCCGGCAGATGTGCCACCGGAGCATGGTCCTGGAGGAGAGGAGCCCTCAAGGTAGCTGTGCAAAGGGCCTATTACGCGAACCGGCTCCGGAACAAGAAAAAACGACACATTGTGATGGGATGTATGCGCAAAGGGTCGCACCGTGGGACTAGAACAAAGCGCCGCGATAAAAACTGGGCATGAATCCGAGGGCCCGGTTGCTCGAGACGGCGGAGGAGGAGGAGGGGATAACGGGGGGCCAGTGGGGGCCCTATGCTTTCAAACCTGCTCCAATAGTTTCAGTCATCCGCGCGTATTCGGCCAGCGTTTCCACTCGCTCTTCGCCTCTTTCAATCCGCGAACTCTTCTTTCAAATATTTCGGCACCACTTATCGGCTCAATCGTAATTACACTTCTTGTGTTCGCGACAGGTGCGAGTGCGCGACAACTGTACAGTCTCTAGTAACGTTCCGACAAAATTAGTGCATCTTAATCCGTTGCATAATAAGAAAATTTATAGTTTTATTTTAGAAGATGCTACTCTCTGTGTTTTCTTCCGAATGTGCCAAGTTTGACCCGCTAGTAAATGAAAATTTCTCAAAATCGAGATACAAGAATATTCTTCGCAGTCTACAGGGTGATCGATAATTAAAAGTTACAATCGTATAGTAGTATCTTTCTTATGTAAATTTAAAAAAAATTTCCATTACTTATGAAATGGCTTAGTATTAATAAATAATTATCCGCTGCATGGTCACGGTAGAATTAAATTTATTATTATAAGTTTGCTCGACGATAATCCTTTATACTCGAAGCCATATACCAATAGTATTTCCATTTTATATGACTTAATGCATCTTATATTATTTATATTTTTAACAGTGCCCGAAATGCAAACAAAATTAACAACACAGAAATTATATCGGAATGTGATATAACAATTTTTATAAATCTAAATCTGTAAATCTAAAAATCTGTTCTTCTATCAGCGTAACTGGGAATGCGCGACACCGGGGCCGTTTTAATTCATTCGTAGGGACCTCGCGGCGACAAAAGATTTTTTGCGCGGCCAGAGCTGGCGCGTGAATTCATAGCAATTTAGAAAAACAGGAACCGGAAAGGAAGCAGGACCCGTGGGATTCTGAGAGGCGGGAACCGGTATAATGTCATCCCCTCTCGATTTGTACGCGTCCGGTCCAATTGGAGCACCATCTTGGATTCCGGTAACCAGTTTTCGTGCGACTCGCATTCGCCTAACTCGTTCTCAACGAAGAAACAGCACGAACATGTGACACCTCGGTAAATAAACCAGTGCGAGAAACTCCGAAGAGAATCGCGTGTTTTTCGGCGCGAGAGAATGTGAGATCCAAAGTGAAGACGTACAACGCGAGAAAAGTGAGAACGTACATTGCATAGTTCCAATCGATGTTGACGTCAAAGCTGGTGCGTTTGAATAGTTCGACGTTCAATGGGGGTGTTTCGCAAAGATGGCCGCTGCGGTCGTACTGTGGGGATGTGGAGCATTAGGGCATTTCGGGATATACACCCCTGTTGCGGGGCGGATGACTTTCCAAGATGGACGGGGGAGACATTTTCGAAAGAGTAATTCGAATGCTTCATGAAACATTCGATATACAAATTTGATATTTTGATATTATTTAGCAGAGAATTTGGCACTTTTGTCACTGAAAATGAGTTTTTAATGAGAATGCTACTATTATACTAATCGAATAATATTATTATATAATAATTAAGAATAATTATAAATAAATGATCATTTTCATTACTAAATTGCTGATGCTTACGCATTTATGGTATATAAAAATTTGTAATATCAAAAATAAGGTACATATTGATGAAAATTAATTTTATCATAATTTTAAATTTATAATTAGGAACTTTTAAATCAGTGCATGAAAATTTTCCTTTTATTACATATTCAGAAAATGATTAATAAAAATGGGAATTTGTATAAAAGTTTGCAGTCTATTTATTATAGAGTATTCTTAGAAAATGTATTTTATTTATCTTGTATGTGTCGCAAGCATGTTTAGAAATTTGTTGCATTTTTCTCGGTATTATCATTATTAGACTGTGAATCTTTATACAAAATACAAATTATCGATTGCTACAAATAGGATAGTTCGATAAAAATTTATTTTCATTCTTACCATTTTTGATCAATTGCAATTAATCGAACGGTATTGTCAAATTTTTGTTTTATATTTAATGTGTTATACTCGTCCTACTCAGTGTGTCATAAATGCATAAAATCCGCGGTGTATTCCATACCGATTTAAATATACAATATATCTCAAGGAAATTATTCGGCATTGTGTAAATATAGGTCCATGTGGTTTAAAATATTTTCGTTTAGCAATTATCATGATCGCAAAGAAATTTCGTAGGAGATCGCACAGTTCAACTCCGTTGAGTGCGTGTTCTAGTAAAAATCACGCAAAATCCGAAACGACTAAGTAGAATACCCAGTACAATAGAACTTTATTTATACGAACTCGGCGGAGGACAAGCAGTTCACAGAACCAAGGACGTTCATATAATGAGATAAACGGATTTAACTGAACAGATTACCTAGTAGTTCGCCCGACAGTAATTGAGAAAACAGGAGTTTAGTAAAAGTTAACTGGATGGAGCATTGCCCAACATTTTGTTCTAATGGAGTAGTGGAACAGGTTTTTGTGGGGTGGCCAATTTCTGTGCCTTCGGAATGTCTTTGAACATAATTAACTTTATGTTTATTGAATAATACATATTCAATCTTTTAATTCATTTACTTTTATATTTCTTAATAAAAAAATGTAATATGTCTTATTCGATAAACATAAAGTTAATTATGGCTGAAAACAATCTGAGGACACGGTAAAATGCATATTCCACAAAAACCGGTTCCACTACCCTAACTGATTTTGAGAAAATTCTACTATATATCACATCTGTACGCAATATCTGTGTACCCTGTTCCCCAAATTGAACAGAGACTCGTGGAGAAGTACCCGACGCAGCGTAAAAACACTGTCGATATTAAATACGCGGGTTACACGCGCGAGCTTCGAGTCTACCTGGTTAGTCGGGCTTTCGTCCCCCGCGATATAGGGGGTGTGGGAGTCGCGTCTCGGGAGAAAGAAGGGTGAAAAGGGAAGGAGAGAGAAGGCAGGGCCGCGTATGGATTTGCTTGGGGCCGTTTTACGGGAGAGAGGTTAGACCAGGGCGGTTTGAAAATGATGAAAAAGCTTCTTGCGTCACTGTCAGCCTCTGTCGCTCGTCCCTCCCGCCCCTACCGGCTCGCCCCCCCCCCCCCCCTCATCACCTACAGAAGAACCTACACCCTCGCCCCTATCCATCTTAATATTATTATTTCATTCCGCGAGCCCGTTTTTTAGAGGCTCTCATCTTTTCTCCAGTCTGCTGCCGTCTTTCTCCTTCTCCCGCTTTATTTTTCCTGATCTAATCGTACGAATACGACCTCCGGGTTTACTCCACGGTGGAAGCCCACCTTCCGTCCCCGCGCCGTCACCCCGGTCCCCGATCCACCCCCGGTCAGGGGACACCCTCCACCTTCCGGAGCACCATCACTTACGGATCAATAGGGTATGGAAGATAAACGCACCTAGAGGGGATTCAGAGGGGCTGCCGGCCGAAAGCAGGAGAAAGAGGAAACGCAAATGGCATCCGAGGCAGACTGCCATGCCGGCCTCTTGTCAACAACCTGCAGGAATTGTGCTGTTGTTGCTGCGTCGGGACTCGCGATTTCTACCGCACTTCGCTTCCCCATTCCTCGCTACGTCGATCTACGACATCTTAACTGCCCTGTTTATAGGCCTTTTAATGACTCTGCTTTCATTAATACCAAATTGTTCACAAGTTCTCACCTAAATTAATACGCCATTTTTGTAAGCCTTCGTCAAAGTGATGGCAATCTCTGTCTAGAATTAGCGAATTTTTACGTTAACGTATTTTCTGTAATAATTTTGATTAGTTCTACCACATTTTTATCCATTTCGTGGCACTTTATGGTTTCCTGTTAGTTTGTCTTACGATTAATTTCCCTCTCATCTGACGGTATTTACTCGTCGTTAATCATTCGAAATGAATATAAAATGGAACGTATACTGGAAGCTCTGCATTGGACGAAATTTAGCGGTGAGAAACTGGGGTCTCCTCGTATACCTGGTCTGTCATAGTTGGGCCCCACAGTTCTGTTTTCATTTAAGAGACAGTTATGAGAACATTGATTGAACAATAAATTCATTATAACGATTATGTATCGATAATCCAATACTAACAACTAAACTTGTTAACTTAACGACATAAAGGAAGAGTAAAATTGCATTATAGTTCCTGGTAGTTGTGCTATAGTGGCAATTTTATTGCGAACGACACGCCAGTTACTTTTCCCGTTCCCCTGAACGCGTCCGAATAGTTTGGGGGTAAAAAAGTGTGAGAACTGTCTAAAGAAGGATATTAAAATGCATGCTGCGCGGTAGCTTATGGTACACGATTTTCCGTGGTTATAGTGATTCGTTGTTGGCCAGCCAGTGATCGCCGCGACGTTTCATTTCCAGGGCGCATAAATAGCCAGCAGCCAGGAACAGAAAACATTTGCGAGCAGCTTTCCCGTCTTTATCTTCTTCTTCTGGTTCCTCGTGGCTGCTCCTCCGTCTTCTTCGAGGGTACTCTCTCTACCCTTGTCCCGGTTTTCTTGCCCAGAGGGTGCTAGAGCCAGAGGTGGGCGAAACTTTCGAACGAATTTGCATGTCGCTCTCCTAACGATTTCCTCCTTCGAGGAGAGAACTCGGTCTCCATCCTCTCTCCGTTCATCGATAAAAGAAATGACGTTGAATAAGGCCTCCCTTCGGCTCGGCGCGAGATACTCGCGATAACGCCCGCGAGATTCCTCCGAAATATATTTTAGGGAGCTCATCTTGATACGGAGATTGGTCTTCTTCGCTTCGAGACCCGGGAATATCAATACTATTTACGGGAGTCTAACCAGTGGCTCCCGTTTTCGAATTCTCGTGGAAATCTCCGTGCGACAGTACGTCCTTCTTGGAGATATTAATAATTCTTGGATAAGAATCGAGTTTTATATACGAGGTTATTTATTATAAAGGTTGTACGAAATCGGAACAATTGATTTCCTAAGAAAAGATTAAGGAAGGCTAATTACTTCTCTGGTCCTGATCTTGCGAATTTGAACAGATTTTAGTTTATTCAATTGATTGTAATAGAAATTGAACTTCGAGATAGAAATATTATGCCACGAAAATTGGCAAATGTTAATTATTTCGTCGATGACGTTGTTTTAGAACATTGGTCAAGGATTGCTCTTGTTCCAAAGAAACGAAAAGACTTTTCTACGAATAGATTGCGTTCCCTATAAAAGATAAAGACCTGTAAGTATAGGAAGATCGATAAAAGATCCACGTGTCTTATAGCGACATGATGACAAGGTAGAGAAATTGGAATTTGAATTAGAATCGAGCATTCTTGAGAGTTTCGGAGCGATCTGAAAATTTAATTCCCCAGATTTTAATATTCCCTGCTCTCTAAGGTATCCAGGAAATCTCCGGCCGAAGACAAAGAGATTTTTCTTCTTTGATCTTCAGTACTCTGGCAGCGGAACATTCGGGCGGAGAGCTTTGAGCCAACTTCGGGAGTCCAATCGTGTCCTAGACTTTCCAATATACGGAGTAACTTAAGCTGCGTCTACGTTGTCTCGATATGAATCACCCAGCTTCGTTTTATAAATCATTTCAATTGAATTTTAATATTTTACGTAATTTTCGAAAAAAGGCCTTTTAAGTTGAGTATTTGTAATCCTTTAGCAAATTTGTTAAATTACATACTTTGAGTAAAAGGTCAACAAAACACTTTTTTTTGTCCCCTTTGCGAATAATCTAAAATTATTCATAAAATGGACATGGTGGAACCAATGTGTAGTTACTGCACCTAAGTTAGTTCGAATATTTCACGTAATTGTCGAAGAAAATACTTAAAAAGATATTCATTTGTAATCCTCAGACTGCGGATTTCATGTATTTGTAGTAAAATCAGACGGTAGCAATTTGAAATAGAAAGACGACACAAATTTTAAAATGTCAATGTCTTACTACAATACAGTTTCTATTTCTTGCAATTAATGTAGGCAATATTTATTTTGTATTATAATTTACAATCTAGTAATTGTCTTCCGACCGTAGAAAATTGATTCTACCTTCAACAAGAGTCCCAAAATGTTCAAAATGTTCGCAAGCTGAAGTCGACATGTGGTCACTGTTTAGAGTTTGATTCGTTCGAATCTCTCAAGTGGTAACCGAGAAGAGCGAACTTTCCGAATCATTAATCCGTGCGTCTGTGTTTCCGAGAGGCTCGGTGGCCCACGAGAATTAATGAGAACGCGGCCGTAAAGTACTCCCGTAGGAAGGATAGAGAGCGTCGGCCGGCTGTTTATAGACAGCAAATTCTCGCGGTATCCAATTATTTTGATATCCCTCGCCATAAATCTGCGGGACACGCGAGATAACGCGGTCTCGGTCGGTCCCGGCATAAACGGCGCCTCGTTTTTCAAGCTTCGTGAATTTTTATCGCACCGCGACGCATCCGACCGCGCGTGCCATATTTCCCCGGCCACCCGATAGATTTTCGGTCGCGCAAAAATACTGTCGAGCAAGATAAAATAAAAGCGAAAACGAAAATCGGTGGGAAACAGTACTCGGTTTCGGATCACCGCAAACCCGCCCACCGACTTCCTCTATCGCTGTCTCTATTTTCTATCCGATCTTTCTCTCATTCTCTCTCTCTCTCTCTCTTTCTCTTCCTCTCTCGGCCTTCGTGTCTCTCTCTCTCTCTCTCTCCGTTCCCCTCTCTTTTTTTCAATCGCCGGCACGCCGTCGGTACGAGGGTGGATGGCAATATTCGAAGCGAATCGAGCCAAGCCCGCTTAATATCAGCAGATCGAGGCACAAATGAATATTCATTAAACACATTTTTCCGATTTTAATTACATCCCCTAAGCGGATCTGGCCTGGGCTTACGCAGCGGTTCCCTGCCTCTCCTCTCCTCTCCACCATTTTTCTACTATTCCAGGACCCCGTCTCTCTCTCCCGTTTCTCCGCTTTCTCTTTCGACCTCGTCCTCTCTCTCCCTTTCTCTTTTCCTTCTATCCTGAAGGCCTCCTCGTTTCTCGCTCTCTTCACATCGCGGCGCCCGCTTTTTAATGAAATCCGCCACGGCCCAGGAACAACGAATGCCATTATTAATATCACCGGTCTTATCTTTCGGCGCAATAAAGAATTACTTTGTTATTAATTTCGATGTTCACCCAACCTGGAGCCAACCGAGCTCTCTAGAGTTCTTCGCCACTGTTTCGTGTTCCCGAACGAATAAAATTGCCATACCGGGGCATCGAATCGGGGATATCACGTCGAAGGGTGTTCGGAGACTTTCGGCCGAGATGCTGCCGATTTAATTTTGAAGAAAAGAGAGAGCAAGAGCGAGAGAGAGAGGTCATCGATTGCTAGCGACGCGGAAACGCGCAGTTTTGTCTTTCGTTTGATGTCTTCGACCGGCTAAGCAAATTTCACCCGTCGCTTGATGCACTGCCAGCACCAACTTTCGCTCCCCAACATTCTTTTACGGCGTTTGCTCTGCTCTAGCCTTTGAATTATTATTACTATTGAATGGTGTCGACCATTTAATTCATAGATTGTTATCATTTTTGCTCGAATTGTTTGCAAGAGAGATTCAATTTCTGTGGAGAGAGATAAATAAAGATAATTGGATAACAAGGTTTCTTTGTTTTATTGGAATTCTTACTGTTTTATGTTTCGAATCCTATATGTTTAATATAAATAAATATTTATTAGTTTCATTAGAGACTAGATATTTGGCATTTGTAAGATCAAAGCAATACAAATAATTTGGTATATCAAACTAGTATTTTTCTTCTCAGGTTCAAATAAAATTTACTTAATTTCAATCGATACATGTTGATTGCAAATTTATATACATTTATTCTCTTCGCAATGTTTAAAAATGCATTGATGTATTTTTTTGTTACAATGTATTTAACAAAATACAAAATACGTTTTTGTTTCTTCATTCTCATTCATTCATTTTATTTCTTCACAGACCCTTAAAACCTGTTATAAATCGTGTTATACATTTTTATTCGAAATAGAAGCTATTAGAAATTGACATTTATTTAGCTAATGGCATTACGAGTAATAGAGTACTAATGGTGTACGCTTACATCGCGCACGAACCTATGGAACATTACATTTTTCCTTCACTTTCAATGATCCAAATTTAACAGCCGCTAAAAAAGAATTTTACTTTATAAAAATAGGAATACTTATTGTTAGTGGCTTATGCAACTCATAATAAAATACATCGACCATAGAGGGAACTGTACTATATATCTCTAGGAATTTATACTTATCTTATTTTTACTGTTTGCAATTTCGAAGTCGCCGGAAAATAATTTTACCTTGTCATAATAAAGATAAAATTAGCAGTTTATTCATAGAGAGTGGTAGAGTACCGACTTCTGAATTTGTGCCACGCATAGAATTATGAAGCAATATTTTAATTTTTGAAATTGATAAATATTTGCTTAGCAACGCATATGTATATAGAGGATAGTAAACTGCAGATCCCCATGCGTTTGTACCAGACATAAATCCGCAAATAGTACTACTTCTATTTAAACTTTACTTAATTTCAAAGTCGGGAAAATGAAGTTTCACCGTGTCTCGACAAAAACAGAAATTTGTTTAGCCAGTAGCGCGCGGCTGTACCACGATGGGCAGTCAGAGGGGTTGTTAAACAATCGTTGGCAATCCTCCTTGTGATCTCCAGACGGCACCGAATTTTTCTTTGTGCCCTCCCCCATCGTCGCCGTAACACAGGACACCGCGCGCACACATGACGCGATGGCGAATGGTGGAGGGCCGGGACGCATGCGCCCCCTCATTTTTTTCTTCTTTCTCGTACTCCACCCCACGGGCTACTCGCAAGACGAGGGTTTGGTTTGGTTTGGCGGTCGGGGGTGCGGGTCTGCGAGGTAAGGGTGTTGCCACGGGCAACGCTAACGAGCTCCATGAGCGACGTTAGATAGAGCAACACACCCCCATGTTACCCTCGGAATTCTCCCTGCGCCCCGCGCTCTGTTCCTGCCACGGCAGCCGCTGCTACGACAAACCCCGTAGAAAGTTGGTTATGTATAAATACTCTCCCTTACGCGGCTACCGTCTATGCGATACGAAGGACGAGAGGACGTTGGCGAAAATAAAAAGAAAGAAGAGAGAGAGAGAGAGAGAGAGAGAGAGAGAGAGAGAGAGAGAGAGAGAGAGGAAGGAAGGAAGAGGAGAACCGAACCCACGTTGTTCCGCGCGCACGTCGATTCAGTTCGCGGCTGTTTTTCTTTTTGTTCTTACGCGCGTACGGCCGTAATTTAACCGTTTTCGTTCGGGCTACGTTTTTCTTGCCGATTCGCGTCCCTTTTCTTCCGTCCCGCCGATCCGCCAAGTCGATCGACGGCTACGCGCAGCTTCGATCGCTCATGGTTTCGTCTACAGAGTCTCCGGGACAATCTACCTCTCATTGTGCAGCCGGAAGGTTGCGTAATATCGACGTGGAGATAGTAATACGGAAAAAGGATCCGCTCGCGATCGTCAAGATAAAATATCAAGAGATATTAATTCGGTGAACATTTATTTTACCGTGCAGAGTGTTCCATCGTAGCCTGAGGAATGTGCAGATTTTGTTATTTAGAATTTAGCAGTTTACTGTGGCGAGTTTTCGTCCTTTAAGCCTTAACTGCGGACATCCGCATTTGTGACAAAATATGTTGTTTATAAAATGAGCATGGCATTAATTAGTTATATAGAAATTAAATATATTATCTGTTAATACGAATTTATAGAAATCAAAAGATTCGAGGAAACAGAAACATTTTCAATTTCTGTCAACATGAATATAAATTTGTAAGCCACGGAAGGACTGTTAATTAATTAATTAATAAATATTCAATGAAAATACAAGCGCCACTAAAGACTTTCAAAAGCTGTATTCGAAGTGCATATTTCAAAAGGTGATTGTTCGAGCGCCGACGGTGTTTATTATTTATTAAATATAATATTGTCTGTTTTGACCAGGGGGTAGAACGATAAAGCGTTTTTAAACGTCCGCGGTGTATCAAGGGTCAGGAAGGAATTAATTTGTCCTAAAAGGGTTCTTTCTTTTAGGAAGATGTTCAGGGTGAGGATCACGCAGCTAGGGGTGAATCAGCGGGGGTTTACCGGCCGCGACGAGCCGTGGGAGGGTGATTGTCGGAGCGGGAAGGCAATTACGTAATCAAGTAATTAGTCCCTGACCTGAGCTAACAGCTTTCACCGTGCCATTCAACCGTCCTGATTTCCTACTGAATCTCAACTTCCTTTCCTCTCCGTTCTTTCGCGCGCAACACTGCTTTGTGCTCTTCTTAAAGACAACCGTTGCTTCAATATTATTTTTCAAACTGTCCTACAGATCTCCCTCCACTTCAATTCTTCCTTACTTCCCTATTCTTTACGTTCATCATTTTCTGTCCACCACACAGTAGTTATTCGATATTAAAATTCTACAATTGTTTTAATACTTTACTTATCTCCGCTTTTGTTTATTGTTTATTTTGCCAATATATAATTCTCTCAGTTACTTGCACTTTATCCTTTATCCATACTTACATAAAATCTGACTATAACGTGACTAAATTTGTTCTTTATTGTAAGAACAATTTCAATACAAAATAAATATTTATTGTCTGAAACAGTGTTCTCAGATACTAAATTTGCAAGGCTCGAAAGTATTTCAATTTTTAACGCCGATGGAATGTGCACGGATATGTGTATTTTCATTTTCCTGGAGATTAATTTGTAAAACTTAACAAACGATGGTATGGCTGGTTTAATTAAATAATGGAACGTTGTGAGATAAGTAAGAGTCAATGTATTGAATGATGGAATGATGAATGAGACTTGAGAGACGATTGGCATCGTTATTCGTGTTTGTGAAAATATTGTGCGTGAGATTCGTGTTGATGTTTCAATTCTCCATTTTATCAATGAAATACTAGCACGAACAGATTTTGAAAGAGTCCGATTGACAAAGAAACAATTTTCTGAGATAACAATCTTCGACCTCGCGCCGTCTGATCATGGCCGACCGTTTCCACTTCCCCGAATCACCGCATCGACCAACCAAACTCGATTCACCCGAAAACAAAGCCCGCCGCACAAATCCCGTTATTCACAATGTTCGACGTGTTCGTTCGCGCAGAATCGCGCTGCGCTATAAAATATTACTCGACGTTCCCGATGCAATCGCGCGCGCAAAAAAAAAGGATGAAGAAAAACTGTTTCTATTTAATTGACTTGTTTGCCGACCGATCGCAAAGTTATTTCGCGAGCCGCGCAGCATTCCTCCGTTCGCAAAAAAAGGCGGACGAGCCGAAGCAGGGGAAACGGATAAACGGAGGCGGACGGAGGAGCGGGACGTAGAGAAAAGGAAAGTTCGCGCAAATTAAAAGAGCCGCTTTAAGCAGCGGTATCACGCGGGAAATTGTTTGCGTCTCGTTCGATACTGATTTCGCCGGCGCGGCGCTGCGTCGCGAGCGCGGCTGCCCGCTCCCAGTTTCCGGGGAAGTTGCAGAAAATGTTCGCGTTCGTAACGCGACAGAACGGAATAGTTGCGCGCGAGCAGATACCGCGATGGAGCGGCCGTTTTTGCTCTCCTACGTCGGGATGGAGTTCATGTAGAAATATTTATTGGAGCGAGAAATGCGACAAGGGTACCGGCGGACCGTTTTTTCAACCCCCTCCATGTCCCGCGCCCCCGTGGCACGAAAGTTTTGAACAAATTTTTAAAAGCGCGATATAAAGACTAGATGAGATAACGGGAGGATGGGCAAACGAGTTTCGCGCAAATTGGAGAGTTCCTTTTCGCGAGCACGGTAAATCGTTATATTTGAACTGCGTACAACGCGCACGATAAAAAAGAGGCTGGAAGAGAAAGAGAGGGAGCGGGAGAGGGAATAAGTGAGAGAGAATGAGATAGAGAGAAAAGGAGAGAGAAATTCTATTCCACTGTTCCTGGGGCCGCGTACGATTTCGTCTAATGAGATACTCGTGTATCAAGGGAAGGGAAACGTTAAGCATTGCGACGCAAGTTTTTGTTTTCCAGAGATCAAAGCTACTGCCGCGCTGACTCTGTGTCCGTATATGTTTGAGCATGTCGTCGACAATTATTGAGAATAAAGTGTTATTCGAACAAACGAGCGCCCGGAGAGATTGCGTTAATCGTATTGTGCGTTTATTTGCTTCTCGCTCGTGGTCTCCGTTTGGTTTTGGTACATTTGGGTGAGCTGCGATATTTCCTACATCATTATTGAAAATAATATATATTAGTCGAAAAATGAAAACCTGAAATGAATGAATTGGTCGTGGAATGAGTTACTTTGTTTCTAATTGGAGGCGGGGCTTTGATTCCTTGATTGCGTTGTATGAATATGTGGAGAGTTTGTGCTATTGGGAATTTAGTTTGAAATAGTTCGATTATATCAATTAGTTCGATCTGTGAATGCATCTTAAAGAAATGCGAAGAAAAATTATTAAAGCATTTTAGTCGAAACTAATTAGCTTAAAAGTACTACATTGTGCGTCGTTTTCGAATATCTCATGTAATAATTTATCGTTAAATATTGTGTTCTTATTTCTCAATATTGGCCTGCAATTAATCCCTGAAAAACTACAGTTTTGACAAGTTAGTATGAATATATTGAGATCAAAGAGTTAGGAGAACATATTGCAGAGCCAAAAAATTCACATACTGCATCAATTTGTTTAAGATTTAAATATTGATTTATACTAGTTTGATTACGTTTAAATTATACGAATACATTGAGAATAAAGAATTACTCAACATTTTAAACGTCCATCTTACAATTTAGTGTTTTATTTCGGAAACTTAGTTTGGTTTGGGTAAGTTTGATTATGTTTGTTTAGAATAAATAAATTGAGAATACCGCATTATTAAACTACATTTCAGTGCCAGAAATAATTAATCTGATGATATAATTCTTAAATTTGATTCACGTTTAGGTTTAAACTAATTTGATTATGTTGAAAAGGTATAAATATCTTAAGAACGGAATATTACTCGAATAAATAAACAACCGCTACAAAACCCAACTTAATTTAATTACATGTATAAGATAGTTTTGTTTAGTTTAAGTAGGTTTAGCCATGTTCGAATTGTAGGCAAGTAAAAAGAAAACTTGCAAGACTCGCGCAAAAAGAAATTATACAAAGTGTTGTCTGTGAACGCGAAATATTTCATTTTGCATAATATACTTGTCTCTAGAAATGTTATGGAAATAATAAATTGTATAAGGACAATGTCGAAGTAAACCAGATGTGATATTTATGTGATATTTCAGCTCGTTCGCGTCGTGAGCAAACGAGAAAAAAATATTCGACAGACACACTCGTCTCGCCGGGTACAAAAGAAATGATGTCAAGAGTTGTCTGGGAATTTCGAATATTTCATATCTCCTTTGTTCTACGGCCAACGTTACGGGCACCACGTCGTCGTCGCAAGAAATGAAAAAAAATCCCGTGATCACACAGGATACAAGAGGGTGGCTCCGAGGGGTGGGGATTAACATCGAAGGCAAGAGGAAGGAAGAGACTGACGGAACCTTACTTATTGCTATGTTTTAATATAACGATGCTGTAACGATGCTTCGTCTGCTGTTGTTCTCTCTTGTTTTTCCCCATTACCCCCGTCGCAATTTATGCTTGGATAATTCAGGATCCTCGGTGTGTCTTAATATGTTTGCCTTGTCCTTATCAAATATTCACACGCATTGTTCTTTCCATTCTGCGGATTTCACCAATGCATTCTGTTCCCAAAAAATGATGTTCGACAGTTTATTTAACAAAATGCATGTTTGATGTCGACATCGCACCGATTGATTCTTCGACCATCGTAGCTTTCATAAATGCTGCGAAAATAAAATTTGAAATATTGAAGTCAAATCAAATAATATCAATATTTAAATAAAAAATATTTATGTAAAAATATATATTTAAATTAAATTATATAAATATCATTAAAATAAAAATGTAAATAGCCAAAGTTGGTTAGTAAAATTGAAATAAAAATTTTAATTACAGAAGAAATATTTTTCATTGTTTTACTGTTGTGACAGAAATCATTTAATTGCTCCTAGAAATTTCAATTATCGTTGATTAAAACAATAGAATGTACGATTTCTCAGAGCACTATTCTCTGCGTAGCAAGAATTCAAAACAGAAAGCTATTGTTTCGTAGAAGAAAAAACAACGATGAAATTTATTTTATCGAGCCACTGAGACTGCCGCAGTCACGTTTAGACAGAAAGAAACAATGGCATGCTTCATAGTGTGATAACGTTGCAAAAAATACGCTGGGAGCGTTCGATCCCCCACATGCCATGCGTTCGTCACGCGTTAGATCTCTTCTTCCGAAATAAAAACTATTCAAGAACATTATACAACTGACACGTCTCGATTTCCACGAAATATTCCATGTAACTCTTGACACTATTTTTTGGAGGATCCATATTCATGGCAATGAAAACTTCGAAATACGAATGAAAATTAACAAACTCGGAAACAAACATATTATATAATATCACATTAAATAAATTAACACATTAAATAAAATAACGCTGTTTCGCGACTTTATCGATGTTCTCAGAAGACTACGTACTCTGAATCCTAGAGTAGAATGGGATCGCAAGGACAAAGATATCCCGGTAGCTGGAGAAGTGATCAACGAGAAGGAAGAGTCACAGGCGGTGGAGTATTGTGCATGGCACAAAGCACAGGTTTTCCTCCATTTCTTTCCATTTCTCTCTTCGCTTTGACCGTCCTATATCAGTTTCTCCATTCTCCGGCTTCGTTTCGGTGAATAATACCGCCTCGGATATAATAATACTCCCGCGCAAAACACAATGCGATATTTTCTCTTGGCAAATTATCTCTCCGTTGCCTTCTCGAGTTCCTTTCCATCTGCTTCTCCTCCTTGCGTTCCCTTCGTCTGATCATTTCCTCCCTTGATTCGGGACTCTCGACAAATACCTACCTCTGCCGTACCTATTCTATCGTATTAACAGTCTTTCGCGAATGTGAATTCTATCGATACGAAGAATTTCCTCCGTGAATTTTTGCAACATACAAGTATAAGTACTATAATAGTTTCTGTAATAGGTACTCTAGTTCAGGGGATATAAGATTATCATCGATTTTATTACAACATAAAAGTGTTATTGATGAATACTTATATTGTTAAAATTATGCTATATTTATACTATTGTTCGATAGTTTGTTTTTTTTCAGATAACGTGACGAACGTTGAAATATTCATTTAATAAGAGTAAAAAATAATATGACTAAAATAGTAAATTACGCGTATGTACCAATGATGGAATACCGTTTTCAAACTATTAATAGCTTTGAAATCATGTGCTTGCAGAAGTCCAGTTTTTTACTGTAAAAATATTGAATGAAATGCTTTGTTAACGTCCTCACAAAACAATCAAATAATTTCGGACAATTATTTTCAATTGTTACGTGCTACATTAAGATCGACAGAACACTGACGCGCCTAGAACGAGTAGCTCAAAAATATGTTAAAAGTAATTGAAAAATAAGATTATAAAACTATATTGTTATAAAATGTCTCGGTGTTCGAATGTTAAATTTCGCCTGTCTTTGATTTCCATAGTTTCTCTTTTTCGGTAGAATATTGGCTTGTATCCCTCCACGTAAAATTGTCGATCGTTTTCGAAACTCAGGATCCTCTATTTTTGGAGAAGGAAAAGCGACCCAGCCGAGGCAAGAAAACAGAAACAGTCTGCCGTGCTCGCGAATGATAAATGTTTTCGTTCTGCGGTGCCATCGGGCCGTGGCATCTCTAAATCCAATTCCTATAATGCTCGCCACCCCCTCGCGCGCCTGTACCGGCCGAATCCTCCCTGCATCTTTCGCTTCGTCTACGGCGAAGAGGAAAAAGGGGAGTGCAAGCGTAAGCGCGTCCAAACAAACCTGGGACCGGGGGATCCGCGTTCTCGGGGATCTAGGGTTTCCATTCCCGACTCGATTTTCCCTCCGACGGAAAATCCTCGAACCCCCGAAAAGAGGCGGGAAGAAGTGGGATCGGTATGATAATGCAAAACGAGGCGTCTCTGCGGATACGTTTCGGCTGATTGGAGTCTCGATAGCCTCGTCAAATGCAGTAGAACCTCTCCTATCCGTACGTCCGGACATTCTATTGCCCAAATGTTACATTATCGGAATATTTCTTGCGGAATCATTAATTTGTAAAAGAAATAGCTGTATCCGCGATGAAAAGAATTAATACTGCATCAATGTGCTCCCTTCTTATGTAGGATTTTAATAAAAATATTAATGATTGCGTCTTTTTGTTTTAAAATTAGTCATGTCTGGCGAAAATATCTTAGGATCTGTCTTTTGTTGGTTAAAATTATTTGTCCCTCGTTCAACGAAGGACGTTGAACCAATCATTTAAAAGATTTACAGGTATTATGGTACGAGCAAGCATGAATATAAGTAATATCACCTGATCATATAATTCGTATTATTATGACTATTATATTAGCTATGATAAAAATATTCATTTTAGTCTTCACTGAACTGGCATAGTGTGACAGCGGAGGGATAAATCCGGAGGGATAAATAAGTGAGAACAAATAAATGAAATTACAGTCGGAACTCTGCGAAGTATAGAATATTCTAGCGTTACTTAAAAGTTGAAAGCGATGTCCCAAACATTTTAAAATATTCTGAAAGATGACAAATTAGTAAATAAGACATAGGACGGTGGAATAAGCCTGCTATCGTTCTATTGTTCAAAGAGGATCAACCATGTACCGGATTCAAAATTTTGTTTTTCAAAGGAGCCTGGGAGCCAGGAGATCCGTGGAGGAAGAGTCACACACAGTTCCTGTCGCAAAATAATCCCCTATACCGGCTTATTGATCAGATCACAAGTCGTTGGAGCACGCCACCCCGTTTCGTCCACCCCCTCTCGCCCCTGCGTCGACGGTTCCCTCCCCCCTCGGTGCCGGCTCAGAAACCGGGCATTTTTATTCGCGCAGTTTCAGCCCCCGTCCTTCCTTCCATCTCGCCTCACCTCTCGCCCTGTGCCCCTCTGCCGCCGTTCCACAAGCCGCCCTCTCAACGACACTGGGGTGGTAAAGTCGTGAGAGCGCCATTTTTTATTTCACCTACGTCGTGGAACGGCCGCATGGAGATTCATTAATAACAAGCTGCGGTGGTTCCTACGAGGATTAGAGAGAGAAAGCGAGAATCGGAAGCGGCTGGATTGACAGCGGGAGAGTGGGAGGAGGAGGGAGTGAACACCCTTTCTCTCTGTCTGGCCTCTACGGGCCTCTCTTTCTCTCTGTCTCGTTTGTTAGGTGGGATCAATCCTCGAACGAATATCGAGGGAAAAGGAAAATTGCACGAGTCGAAATATTCGACGGATTAGAGGACACGTGCCGTAGTCTGAAGAAAATTGCTAGGAAATTTTAATAAACCGGTCTCGCGCGCGATTATGACTCCGGGGGTTGTGTTCTGCACCGTCTATTGTACTGAGAAAAATGATCATTGGATCTTGTCGGGTTAATCAGTCGTTTCAGAAAATAGATTTGCTATTTGGAATTTTGTGAAGTTTGGTTTCCGTGCAACAGGTTTCTTAACGGATTAAAAAGGAGCTAAAAGATAGCGGGTTTCTCGAATCGTAGGCAGCAGGAGTCGGTGAGAGTTTCAAGAAAAAAGAAACGGATCGTCTTAGACTTTGTTTACAAATCACTGTTCATTATATCACGAAGAAATAGATTTAGAAATATTGGAATACCGCAGTAGATTTAACGTCATTTTGATTTTTAGATAGTATTTATAATTTTCATTGCTAAGGTTCATTGTTTCTTTCTATTTCGCTGGGTTTTCCTTTATACAAATTTTTCTGTACATGTAATCGATTCTTTCTTTGAACGTTCAATATTTTGTAACTTTTTGCAAGTTTGTAACACGTAACAAAAAAATGTTTGTCCATTTTTTCCTTGCAAAAATGGTCGGTCAATTTTACCAATTCTTCCTTCTATTTAATTAAAATATTTTCTATTTGGAGTCTTATTGACTAATTAATTTTGCTTATAGCAAACTACTTAATGTAGCGAAATAACCAGGATCTAGCGGATTTGTATAACATTTGTACAGCATAGCACACCAATTATTATTAATACTGAACTTACTGTGTCAGTCACAATGACAAGTCTCACATTTTTATTGTGAATAATGCAGAAATGATAAAGATTTTTCCACGCCAATTATTTCAATAACTTTCTTAATCCGATTATACATTATAATAAAAATAGAAATACAAATATATTATAATAACTTTAAAGATATAAGATCATCGGAGATTTTGAACACCATTGTAATTCTAAGAAACGGTTCACAGTAATATCATTTCAATTTTCAAGATTCATTTTCATTCTCGAATCATTTTCCTTCATCACAATTATAGTGAGTGCTACAACTTGCCTTTCTTTATCCAAGGAAAATTGTTAGTTAATTTTGTCAATCATTCTTTCTATTTTAAAGCAGCATTTTCTATTCGTACTTTCTTGTAATTTATTTTACCTGTAATAAATTTCGTAAAACGAAAACAAGACTAGGATTCGGTAGATTCATGAATTTAAAAGGCAGGAAAGAGTCTAGGAAGAGAGAATCAATTAGTAAATACTATCGAGTTCTATCTTAATTGTCAGATAAGGTTCATAGAAATATAATTCCAGTGTCCACGGTTTAAATGTAAAGTCACTCTTGATTTATCGATCTACAATATAATAATGGTGATAAGTGTTGAAACTTGTCAATTTTTCACAAGAAAAAAGCACTCGCTACTTAGAACTTCGTGTGCTAGTTTATTTTCTTGCAACAAATTCCTTAAAATGAAGAAAGAAATGGGACTCGCTGGATTTCTAAACTTATGGACGAAAGAATCTTAGAAAGCTGAAATTAAGAGAAAAATAAATCGAACGTTAATTATTATCAAACGAGAGCCATTTAATCTAACTCTGTACTTCCTAAAATAATTATGCAGTTTTTCGAACGATATTTCAATTTGCAGATACGGTTCATAGAAACATAATTTCAGTGTCCACGGTTGGAATGTAAGGGGCGCGTTTAATTCAACTGGCACCGAAAGAAAAAGGGTGTTTTATTATACGTCAACATACTGCCGGCTCTGCGAACAGTTTTATTCGGCCGATTCAGGGGGTTGGTCTCCGTTGGAAAACGCCGTAGGGTGGATCGCTGCTGTTGCAACGAAGAAAGAGGGATTTTTGGTGTTTCGCGGGAGACCGGAGGGAAACGGGACGACGACGAGCCGAGAAGGATAGATCGTGGCTGGTGGGGGCCGGTTAAATAAGGAACAGAAATAAATAGGAAGGGAAGAAAGGAGCTCGTTAGGGGGTCTTGGTGAGTTTCTGAGTACCCAACTACGCGGCCCCGTACCCTCCTCTCTTCCTTCGCCTCTATCTTTCCCTTCCTGCCCTTCTGCTCCTTTTCGTGGTCGTCTCTCTGTCGCCTCTTACGTCCCATTTCGTTCTGCGAGTCTTCTATACCATCAGCCACGTTCCAACAATAATTTTATACGCTGACTTTTGCTCCATATTAATCGTTGTACAAATTCAACGTTTATTTTACACTGTTACGTCGCGTCGCAGTTATTCTGAAACGCGTCTCGAGTTGTTAACGAACAATGAAAACAACGTTCATTAATAGACAATCGTGAGAAAATTGTTGTAGGGAAAGTCGAGCAGCGGTTTACATTTATTTCATCGCTATTTTCGCTGTGGAGTGTAAATGAAATGAGAAAATCATTTTTATTATTTCATTTAATAATATGTGTTCATTTCATTCAAATTATTTTCACGGGAATTAATGTGGAATAATATATTATACTTCATTGAACGAAAAAATATAAATCAAACTACATACTTGTATTGAATTTGTAAAGGTAATACTTAGACTGCAGATTTTATGATTTTATGGCAAAAATGAGTAGAGCAAATGCAGAACGTTACAATCATTTAAAGAATTTAAAATTGCTACCATGGTACGTTGAATTAACTCAACAAAATGATTGAAAATACAGTCTATACACTCCTTGTCTCCTGCAATTAATGCAGACAATATTTACTTTGCATAAAAATCCGCATCATTGTTGCAGTAATAAACCGAAAAGCTAATAAATTGAAGGTCGTGTAAAATGTGTCACGTAATTATAACCGAGAACAGATGGTAGTGGTCTAACAAACGTAAGCACGATGTCAAATGTACCGCAATGATTTAAAAATGATAATATCGGAATTAACTTACGTATTTACAGGAAATGTAATGTAAGAAAATGTAATTTCTAAACATTTGCCGAAACAATTGCCGGTACCAAAACCGCTTTTCTTCTCGATCCCTGGTCCTCCGTAAAAGCGGAACGTCCTGCGAGAATTGCGCACGACGCTGTCAGCGACGGCGTAAAAATATTTTCTCGGATTCGAATCGTCGAGGGGAGAAGTGCAACAACCTGTCTGAAAACTTCCACTTTAATGGATCGAATATTGACGTGAACGACGAGGCTGTTTTCCGCGGTGGGAAGCACTTATGTCCTTTACGACGCCTCCATTACGGTGAACATTACGTGACGATAGAAGAAAGGTGGGAAAGGGACGGTGGAACGGGGGAAAGAAAGATGGGCTCGTCCGCGCACGCAAATGCGAGTACATAGGTACGATGTGCCGAGCAATTAACTTAATGTCTTCGAGCCATTAGCCCGTCGTCGTTGAAACGATGCTCTGCAAACAGTATCCGCCTCGTCTTGATTGTGTACCGGACTTGTCGCGAGACAACAGACGGGGGCGGGCAACGGGGGGGGGGAGGAGGGGTATAATTCGCGCTCACGTGGCTGCACGCATGCTGATTAATCGGAAATCAATCGAGCCCTTCCGACGGAAACTGAAATTTCGTTCGGCGCTCGCGTTCGCGTTCGGCGAAGTTAATTTGGAAAACAGCTCGGTGTTTCGAATGGAAATCTTTGATGTTTCTGTTTAATTGATTTCTATTTAATTTAAAAGAAACTTATCATTTCAAGTGCGAATTTCTAACACGTTCGCTGATACGTTTAATAATTTTAAATTTTACGTTCCGTGCATTCTACTTTTGTAGTTTTTGTAATTTTATATTTTCACGTTAATACGTTTATTTGCGGAATGTATTCTTTTATTTTGCACGGATACGATTTAATTTTCAAATATTTTTTCAGAATACGCGATAAAGAAGTATAAATACATAATTGTATTATACATTACGCGATGGCGTCTTTTAGAATTTGTTATTTTGAATTTCTTTAAAAAAGCATTATTTATACTCTCGCTTGAGTTAGTTATTTTGTTCAAAGTGTTTTTTATCTTACGTTTGCTCTTCCATTCAAGCGATGCCAGTAACAGGAACGATGGGTTTTATTTGTATATTTAAACACAGTTTTTTGAAACATCAAATTTAATCGAATTACTAATTATATAACTGATTTAAGCGAAATTTATTATTTCGAGTACATATCTTTAACAAGGTGAGTGCTAGAATCTTATATATGAATGATGAGTGACTGCTTTTATTCTACACTATTGTAAAATTAATATATGTTCACGTTTACTAAATTCTATTAACATTTTCTGACTTTTGTAGTTAGAGATTTGACAATGACTGCGTCACACACTAGACATCGAAGTTAATTAGATACAAACCACACCGATCTAAAAAGAACATCATCTTAGCGGTCTGTTTGATACATTGATCTCTAAATAGCAAATTTCAAAAAAATGAGAACACCGCCGTTATTTACAGCTTCACAGAAAAACTTCTTAAAACGAAGTTGTATTGCTACAAGGGTGGAAAATGATTTCTGTCTAATACCCCTTTTTATAAGGCTTTTCCTCGAACAGCATCGAAGATGCTACGTGGATCAAGAGTTTAAGACAATGACCTGAAAGATCGTGTGTCGTTTTCGATAAAATTAATCGGCAATTTCGGGGGACTCGGGCGCTAATAGTGGATCGGAGGAGATCGTTTTTTGTCGGTGGATCGTGTGGAGGAAAGCGAGAGCAGAAATAAAAGAAAGAGGTGTAATTCAACAGACGATTGGCCCAGAATAGGCCCGGTGTCGGTTGAACGGTTCTGCCTGCGGGCGACATCTGGACAGACAGCAGGTGATCCCGATGTAACACGTAGGCTTTTTCGCCCGTGTGTGCGTGAGTGCGCGTTGCACCCACGTGTCCGCATCGACGGTAGCCATTGAATAAAACGAATCGCGATGGACGCTTTTGCCTATAGCAATTTCAATTTTTTTAAGGATATTAGCCCCAGGACTACCGGCCCTAAAACGTAGTTAGACTAACAAGATTGAACAAACTAAACATTGTCTGCATTAACTGCAAGACATATGAGCCGATTCCATTTTTTAAATCTTTACGAAACAAAAATTGCTTCCAATAATTCAGCAAGAACAAATATGTAATAAATTAACTATAATATTACCCGATGAGCACAGAGAGCAGTATGTTAATTTGATAAATTACATTAAACTACTCTCCAAAGCTTCTCACCTCTTATGCTACGTTGTCTATATGTATACATTCTTCCACATTCAGTGATTTAGATTCGAACCATGTTCACAATAAAATTTTTATAGTATGAAAGATTAAGTCAACTCTTGTATCCGCTAATTATAATAGCTTAATAGATAACGCTAACGTTTACTCTGAATTTACCGTACATTATTCGCGTTCTATTAATAGATTCCATCAATTTCTCTGCAGACTTGAAGAGCACCTGTGTGGACGCGTGGGCAAACGTGCCGTACCACAGCCTCTGTGTCTGGTCCTTTTGGAAGACGCTCTTCCAGATGGTTTGCTCGCGAGTCGACCCTCGAGTGGATCAGTGTCCGTTCTTCAGGATTCCGGGAGATTGAGCTCTGTTCATGGTTCATCTCACGGCAGAAGACTCGGTTACACCCACCTCCTCGACCCTATCAGTCCCTTGCCGGTCGCCACCTCTCTCTCTCGTTTCTTTATATACCAACTGTTAACGACTTTGTTGCACGCTTCTGTGACTGCATCGCCGGCTCCTTTGACCGGCCGATCAAACTTAACAGCCAAAAAGTCGGGAAAGCCGTTTCCCCTTGGATAATTAAGCTCGTTCAGGTGACCAGTCACGCGAACCCCCACGAGTTTGCAAACTTTAACATATATTCACTTAATTTTCCATTTTAGATTGCGCGCAGCTGCCACATTTTTTAGGCTCGTTCGCTTGCTGTGCGACAGATTTTTCTAGGGTGGTTGCTCTATCATATTCTGCTGGTATAGTATACGTCGAATCGAATTACGATTATTTTAATAGAAGCAAAGCATTATTACTTTAGCTGCTACACCAACAACCTCAAAAATTGTATACAATTAAAACATCGTATTTAATCAAAGTAAAATTGTCAAATTGAGCTGTATGCCATCCATCAATTACATTTCCAACGTCCTTAAATTTTTCAGATGCTAATAAAATTAGAAAAATATAATAGATTGATGTAAAAACAAGTTTTTGAATTTAAGAAAGTTATTTCGTGACTCGTGTATGGATGATGTGATAGTTAAAACGGTCATTTTTAGTTTACAATAGTGCAAGGGGTTAAAAATAGTGTAACCGACTTACCCTATTGTGGTAACATTTGTAAAACTTATGTAAAGCTATCTAATACAACAGTAGTAAATTACGAAGTGTTTACAAAGATGGTTAAATATAAAGATTGTTCCGTTTATATAAATTTCATGAATGAAGTAATGTTGATAAAAACAGCTTACGACACCTTGTATGTTCATTCAGTACCTGCCGAATGACATCAAAGGGAAAAGTTTAACAGTTTTCGAATGTAGCTGAATGCCCAGGTGCTTTCTTGGCACACTTATCCCTTTGAAGGGCCGCGAGACGGAAACTCCTGTCGGATCGAAGGGCGGAAGAGTCCTGGTCGATCGGCTCGATTTAACGGAGAGACAAATGGGCACGGTCGACCTCAATTATCGATGAGAGAAGTCGCTGCGGCCGGGCTTGTTAAACGCGCTGTCTTTCTAGAAACGAGATATAATCGCGAGGTGATATCTAAACGACCCTCGGCCGGGGACCAGGATAGCCTAATTAACGTCATCCCGTGGATGAAGAGCGACCGCGCACCCAATGTAAACAAGTCGAGTTAGGTCCAATTAGCGAAATCGAGCATCGAATTAAGTTTAGGATCTAAGGTGCAACCGTCTCTAGTGGACAACGACCCGTAACGTATGATTAACGAACCGTTGCTTACACCAATTATCCGTACGCTGCTCTATTCTCCATAATTATTTGCACGCTGGACGTCGCAGCCTTAATTGCAGTGTGAAGCTTATTTATTTCTATGTATACGTTCGGCTGCATTGGACTTACATGAAATTTTTACGGAATTACATTAAGCTTGTTTATTTATCTCAGCGGTGATTTCGATCTCGCTCTTGCATTCTCGTTAAGTTTTTATCAACATAAACTGATCTGCAAAAATTAATCTGTTTCAATCCCATGGAAATTCTAAAGTGCTCTTAAGAGCGACTGTTTTGTAGTCCAAAATAATTTGTACGTTATCTTTGTTCGTATCGATTAAATCGCTAATCTATGTATGGTATCAATAATTTACAAATGCATCGAATTCATGAAATTTTATACATTTCAGTGTGATCTTTACACCCGTAAAATATTTCAGCACGTTTTGCAATAGCTTTTAATGAAATCGGTGCTTCGAAACACCGGAAAGGACGTAAAGGGTGGTAACGCGGATCGTAAATGAATTGTGAGCGATTTTTATGGAATCTCTTAATGTCTCCATGGTAATTTTAAGGGAAACTTGTCCCATCGAGAAACACGACACCGACAATGACTCCGCGTTGACGGATCGGGAAATAATTTTGTGTGTACGAGGTCTAGAAGGAGGGAAAAAAGTTTCGCCTGTGCAAACATTGCCTCCTAAGGGACAATTAGGACGGTCCATAACACGGTGGAACATCAAGGTACGCTAGGACAGTTCCAAGGGAGCTAATGTGCTTGCGCGACTCCGATTACATTAGGCCTGGGGGATGGGAAAGGGCTGAAATCAGATAATCGACGCACACTATACATAGAACGTGAATACTATTTTCTTTACGAACTTGTAATTACCAGATATCTTCGAAGTAGAACACAAACGAGATTATAGTGTTTGACAATTTTATGGCAGCCATTGCTGGTTCCATTCAGATTCTTATTTATCATTTTAATTATCGATGTTTTGGAATATACTTTCCCGAAATCTGCATTGAACTTTTTATTAGGTTCGATGTAAATAGTTCACAATTTTAATTTGTAATAAGTTTGTATACAATGTTTGTACTGCCGCGTTGAAGTATGAATTCTCCAGAAGAGTATTTTTGTAACTTCGGTGATGGTAAAATACAATAGGATAGTAGAAATTTGTTCTATTGGATCATGTAATTAAAGCTTTTAATGAGAAAATAAAGAAAGGTTAATAAATTTGAAAAATTGGACTATTCACTTTTTTTTATATACTTTTAAAGAATTTAATAAGTTATAACTTAATTATTTCAGTATTCTCCACGAGAATTGCGATAATTATAAAACGAATAATCTGAGCTGAGTCACATTAAATTTAGTTTCCACCTCAGTACCTTTTTCAAATATCTCAAATACTAAAAAGGAACACCTTTTTCGCTTTGAAATCTGTCTCAATCTTCTGCGAACCATGGACGGCTCCCACAAACCACATATTCAGCCTATGTCAACAATTACAAACCGAATGACCAGAAACGCGCGACACTGACTAGTCTGGTAATTGCGAGACTGAATGTACGTAACAAAGGCAGATTAAAATGTCTGAGAAATTATGAAATTTGTTAGCCGCTGATGCGTCTTTTTCGCCCAGTGTGCCGAGGATAGTCAAGGAAACGAACTGTCTGCGATCCTTGGCGCTATCTGAGTGCGTGAGCACGCACACACGTATTCTTCGTCCGCCATGATCAAATATTGATGCCGCGCGAATGAGTTGGACCACCGGCAGGAAGCCATGCTGCCACCCTCTGATTACAATGCGAGATAGCGACAGGACTATTAGGCTGTGTCTCGAGAGGAGACGCCGGGAGGAGAGAGGCCGGGCGAAAAACATGCGGGGAAACGAGCACGGCGATGGCCTTCATCACCTTGGAAATGGTGACACGTGGCAGGAGCCTTTACATTTTTGCTCTCGCCTCCGGGAGACCCACCTCTGTTAATTACTGTTTACTTTCCGAGCATTTGGCCCCGGTCCATTTAACCGTCTTCCACGGTTCTATTGTGCGGCTCGAGGATCCCTGGCGAGTGCTGGACGTCTTAAACCTGCGCTTACTAATTCACGACAACCTGAAATTCCGTTTCGCATTCATTCCTCTCGGCGCTTGAAGAGAATCGAGAAGACAAGATTTCGATTCGTCTGAGATCGTCTGGACACCTTTAATTGAACCAATCAACCGCGGATTATCCGTATTAAGTTTCGCGCCTCGTTTCGCTCCTGCTGATTCCGTTCCCGTAATTTCGTCGGATAATCCGATCTACGGCAAGTCTAACTATAATACGCTGATAGCGGGAACAATAACCTCTGCGGTCTGTCAAACGCGGGTTCCTAGAAAGCATATCGTCGCAAGCCAAGAAATACTCAGAACTGACAAAGGACGTTTCGACGCGAAATTCGATATTTAGATATTTTCTCTTTGAATTTCAAAAACTCGAATCAATTTTTTAAGGTTTTTCCAGTTTTACAAAATTATTTGAACGAGTAAAAGTAATTGCGCGGGCATAACCGCTGAGAAATATGAACGGATTGTGACTGGACAATAGAAGCACATTATTAACATACGGTATCAATGTCTTCGTGGCAGGATGACAGTTCATCAAGATTATCCGAATTACAACAGACAGTAATCTCTGCATACTGTTCATCACGAGATCCTAAAAATTAACTTGATTCGTGAAGATATATTAAAAGTTCATCAGCGGTGCCAGGTCATTACGGTCAACAGAACCTTCTATCTTTTTTTGTATAATATCTGAGGTACACTGATTCAGCTAGGATCAAATTTAAATCGACACCGCCTTCCGACAGTCCGCTTTTCGCCTGAAAAAGACTGGTAAATACACCGCGAATTTTATGTATAGGGAAATAAGAGAAGCTGAAATATAAAATTGAGTAGCACGAGAAGAATTTAACAATCTTGTTACAATATTTACGACTTATTGAAATTATTGATCCTAGAACGACCGCCTTCTATTCTTCAAAATGAGTAACAATTGTAGGATTGCGGGCGACCCAAAATCTTAATCATAACAAAGTTATTTAATATTTGCGAAATATGATAAAACAAAATATAATTGTTCAAGGTGCTTTCAGTCTTAAGAAATGGTTTAGGCGGCTAAAGATAATTGTTCGGACATAATTGGGAAGAAAATCGAACGAACCGTAACCGGGCCACAGAAACAGGCTGCCATGGTTGTTCCTGTTCCATGGTGACAACGTGTTCGTGGCAGGACACGTGGTTCACCAGGCTCGTCCAGGGCCAAATAACCCGGAGGCACGACGATCCTCGCGGTCGCAGGAGCGCACTGATGAACCAGGGGGAGACGGTTGTCAGTTAATCACGCAATTTTCGCCGGTTCCTATCAAGTCCCCTGGCCAGCGGGATAGGAGGCTGGTCTTAGGGGGTGAGAAAGTGGCTGGTCGGTTAAAGAACGAAGCAATGGCGCAGAATGGCGGTGGGCAATTGCTCGTAACTCGCTAAACCACCTCTCTCCGCCTAGCCTAAACCCTCGATCCGGCGACCAGCGAAACCCCGTTAAACTCACCGCCGAAAGCCCCAGACAAAACCTAGTCGACCCTTTGCCGGGGCGACGATCTTCCTTCCTTCCTTCCTTCCTTTCGTGGCGAAAGGGTTGACCACCCTCTAGGACCCTCCGGGGACGGGGGATGGGGGAAATTAACCCGTTAAAATTTAAAGCCACCCAGAAACGATTAACGACACGATAAATACGGTTCTTGTGGATCGGCGACTTCCGCATCGGTTCGACACTGTGTCAGGCTATCGACACGGAATTGGCGCGTTTCGTTAGGGCATACACCATGAGTTTTTGTTCGTTCATATCTTTTATTCGGTCTGGTGGAAAGTATCAGACATAGTAGATTTTTTTGTGGGAAAAACCTATCTTCTTGAAAGATGTACAGATCGAAGAAAACTTTTTATTGACTTCAATTTTCAAGAGGGTTTTTTATATGATTTGGAGGAATGCAATGATTCGGTTAAACCTTTCCACTCAATGCCCCTATTTAGGAAATATGAATTATGATACTTCAACATTACAAAGTTTTGTAGCATAATATTTGTTCCGATACAATCCAATGTCATATTCTATTTGATCTCTTCTTCATCCGCAATAATTCTCCTAATTAATTAAAACATATTTTCAATGGATATTATTTTTCAAAAATTATTTTGAAAGAATATTTTCAAAAATTAATTGATTATTTTCAACGTCTTATTATTTTATATTTTATTTAAAGCGTCACTTGCCACTTTCCGAGTAAATACGTTCAAGTTGCTAGTAAGAGAATTATATGAATTCGTCAAAAGTCAATTTTAGTTTTCAAGATCGTGGGAAGTTGAACATTATCGAGATTTTGAAATAGTTCCATCATGATACATTAAATAATCGCAGATATAAATGTCGTGCAAGGTAAATTGTAGAAAATCGCGTAATTGGTAGAATGTTTCAAGAACACTTCTAAACTTTTTATTCCCTTGCTGTTACCTCCTACGAATTCGGCGAAGATGAATATTGAATACGCTTTTCGAGTCGCCGCGCGTTCCAAGCCCATTCTGAAAGTCCACTTACGGATTAAAAATGGTGTGTAAATAATCCATTGATGTTTGGTAGTAAAACCGGGGGCTGGAGAATATTCGCGAAGTTAACAAAGTGTATACTTTAGAAATTCGAGGCGCGGGCGCGGCGTTCGGCGGCAGGATATTATTTTTCTTTCTATTTCTGTCTGCCGTTGGATCGAGATGGGGGTAAAATTACGGCGGCCGTGCATGAAGGACTCGTTTAATGGATACTTCAATTAAAATTGGTCGAATCGGGGACGGGTTAATTAAAACGGTATTTACAAGGGGGCATGAAATTTAATAGAAAATTTTCTCTCGGCGCGGCCAGTTGAAAGTTATAATGCCGATTATGTAACCAAGGAGCAGGAAAGAAGCAACGTGGCATTTATTAATTCGGCGCGGAGACTCGCGACGGAGCGGGTTAATCGTTATAGGAGGAACTGCTGATGAATTCACCGGCGAGCCCCGGTTATAAATATGGATGGCCCTCTCCGAGAGGCCACGCCGCGCCGGGCCCCGCTGTTACAACTTAACCTAGAATAATCGCGGAATTATTTCTCACGGGCTCCCGGTGCCCGCCTCTCCTCGAGATTTCCTACTTTTCAACAATTTTCATAACGACCGGAGGAAAACGCCGCTGAATCGAGTCCAGTAATGCATATTAAATAAGGAACCTCCGAATATCAACGTCTCGTTAACGAAAACACACTGACGACCAATACTTACGTATTCTCGCGGCCTAAAATCTTCACTCGGTTTTATCACGATGACGATAGATCAATTGAATAACGCTGGCCGCCTTCACAAACATTTTTCGAGGCGAAGAAAAATATTTAACACCTGTTGCAGATATTTTTATTCCGATGCCTGTCACGATCTCGGTTACTAAAATGCGAACAAATAAATCGAAATGCAGGTGCTCGTGTAGATTGAAGATCAATCAAACGGGAATTAGAAAACCACTCGGTCCCTTGATATTTTCACTTGGAAAAATAAGAATATTTTATGTCTGCTCGACTTTACAATAAATTTTCATTCAGCTGTCCGTTCTGTTCGATTTCAATCATTAAAACGCGAGTAAATGAACACATGGCTGTCAATGCGTATTTTTTCAGTGACAGACGTGCGTTTAGACAATGAAAAATAAATATTTTTTAAAAAATATTTTTGACGCTCGTTGACGTTATAGGAAGCTGGATTTAATTGTCCAGCCTGTCGAGACGGCAATTGTAATAATAAACAAATAAATATTAGTTTTTTACGAAATAAAATTAATGACGTAAAAATTTACGTATCTAATTCTTGCTAATAAATTATTCAGTTCCTTGAGACGAATAATATTTTAGGGGCGATCTCTGCCGTTTACTAAATTTTCCAACAACCCCGTCTGCAGCGGTTGTATAAAATTCGAATACACTGGCGGGGAGCACGGCCGGGGACAATTACAACAATTCGAATTGTTCGAGCGACGACGACGAAATTTTTTTTTTTTTGCCTCGGCCAAGGACAATTATTATTTTTCTCCATCGGTTTTAACAGCCATACTCGTTCGACCGCAACAACCTCGAAGGGTGTATCTTTCTTATCGTCTTCTCGTTTCCTGCGCGGTTGTTGACTCGGAAAGTTACAAGGACAGAGACGGAATAAAGAAACGACAAACAAGAAGAAAGAGAAACAGCGGGAGCGGCGGGTAGGCAAGATGGAAGGGAAGGGTAGGATGGGATGAAGGCTCGAGAAGGGGGTGTTCCAGGGGAATTGGTGGAGAAGGAACGAGCTCGTTACCTCTTCCTGCTTCGTGGATAGAGACTCACCTTTTTCGCACTGTCGCATCATCCCCAGATCCTGTACAGACCCGGCCCACACCCGCGCAACCTCCGCGCACCCTCCCGATCTTTCCTTTGCGCGACCTCCTGCTTGTCCGATAAGGAATTTGATTTAAAAATTCCAACGACTCGCCCTTTTATGTAAATACACGCAGACTGTTCGACGAGCACGAAAAATCAGGGAGGACTCCCTCTTTATCATCTGCCCTCCCCCTTGACGACATACTGTAGTCTTTTTATATTATTTCTGTGTCTCGTGATTGCGGCCATTTAAACGGGACCATGAAAAACGAGGCACAACATGTTTATTCGCCACGCTATATATTTTTAATTTTCAGCGAAGCGGGGAACGATGCTTTTACAATTTTTTGTCGAGTAAGTTAACATGTTTATGCTGGTTATTATAAATAGCCTTTTTGCATTTTATCTGTGCGGCGTGACATCGACGATTTGGGCGGACTAACGAGGAGGAACGCGTTTGTTTACCGCAGCGTAAGTTAATTTTTTGTTTTATCAAAGTGAACGATTCAGTGGTATTTTGTTGTACACGAAAGCTAAAATGTTCATTGTATAAATAACTGTTTTCGATGTCCTCAAACTTCTTTGGAAAAATTTAGTGTCCCCAATGGGGGCTGCACATTTGTTGATTCGTGTATTTATAAATTAATCGATTTAGTAAAATGGAGGGAGTTCGTGACAGAATTCGTGCGGTACAACGAACGTATTTAATGTATTTAATGATTTACAAACGACGATACCAGTGCACAAAAGGAAAACCAACCGGTGCATATTTTGATTAAAAAAAAATTAATTTTATTAAAAAAAAGTTGGGGTCCGAATAATATGTGATTTCATATTACACGACGTTCGTAATATAACAATGTTGTAACATGCTTCAGTTAACACTTTTGCTGGTTTTTGCAATTTTTCATAACGCTGCGGTAGCTGTAATAATTATATCTACTAGTATAAGAATAAAAATATTTACAAGTTCATAGAAATCTAGACTTACATAACTTCTATTTCCAGGACGATTCGATCGAATTTCTAGAAACAATCGAGAACGTGTTGATATTATTATACATATATCCTGGTATCCGCAATATTTTGCGTACGGATAAAGATGTAATAAAAAAAAACCTTTGATATACGTAAATGGTGGAATGAGATTGAAAATGAGAGATGGAAAGGTGGGAGGAGTTACCGAGGACATAAATCTTCAGAGCTTCCTTATCAAAGGTGCTCCACTGGGAAATGGCGGCAATCTCGGACCTTTTCGTTCTCGAAATGAAGAAAAGCCGATCTCGATGCCGATATGCCTATCCCGTTGCTTTGCTCGCTTCTGCGGAGCGCAGATGATCATATTAAAATATCCTTTATGGTAAAATCAACCAACGAGTCAAAGGAATATTTTACTAACTTTGTGCCAGCTGTACAGGGAACAACCGCATAATAAATAACCCGAGAAATTGGACATTTAAAAAGACAATGGTAAAAGTAAAATTTTTCTGTCACGAAAAGAATTCGATCTTTACCCGAAATACTAATATTAATGCCAATTTCAATTTTTAGTAGATTATGGATTTCGTGTGTTTATGAAGAATTTGAAGATGTCGTTCTGCTATTATTAAAAAATAATAAAATTAAATTTTAATTTTACTCACTTGAAATTCGATGCGAAATATTAGGTCGAGTCATAAATCACTTTCATTTTTTTACGAACATTTATTTGGTTTTTTAATTTATTTTTTTAATTGCATTTATTTTGATTCCTTATCTATTTATTGAAAACATATACTCGTTTATCTCGGTGGCTCATACTAACGATAGATTCTACCTAGCTGTATCGAAATTTATTTACGACTTCACTTAATATAATATCTGACTAAAATATATAAAATATCCATTCCTATTCGACATAGTCATTTGGATAAAAACGTTTTCACACGAAATAGTTAAAAACGACAAGATTGAAATCACGCTATAGGCTAATTTGAATTTAACTAAGTGATACCTTAAACAACCCCTAATTAAAATACACTCCATCATATTTCAGTTTCGATAAAATAATTAACTAATTACATTAATTGAAATTAAGTTGAAATTGTTTGCTACTTTTATTAATGTAAACCACCACTTATCAGGAGCAATTTTGTAATCCAAAATTTGAAATTCAAGTGTGACCAACTATATGATATCATAAACTGGTATAGCGATGAATGTCCAATTGCACAATAAATGTTACTTTAGTATATCATGGTGTCGGTTATAATTTAAACTTAACACTAAGAACGCAATCAATTAATTTGTCTGAAAGAAAGTCCGTTCGACTCTGGTCCCGCGAACAAATTCGAGTACGACATGGAACGTTTCCTCGGTCGGAGTCATCGACAGGGTGACACGAGCTTTCCAGTAGGCGTAACATAATAGTCGTTACATAATGTATTCGCATGCATATAGTGTCTGGTCGTTATCGTGGTAGTCGGTCGTTCCTTGAAGGGCTGTCAGGTGAGAGAGGGCCCTCGAGCGCAGGGAAATAGGAGTGCTATCGGGGTGAGAAAGGCGGGACAAGAGGGTGGGCGAAAGGGACGAAAGGGCCGGAGTGAGAAACCTCGGTGAGAGCAACCGAGATAGCGATAAGGGGATGACGGGGCAGGGTGGTGGGCGGTGTGAGAGGTGGGGGAGACGAGAAGGAGAGGAGAGGGCTCTCGGCTTTCGCGAGTATTATCTTGTCAGCGCGGATAACGACACCTCGGCGTCGTTCTACAGCCCTCATCAATTATAAATCCCGGCTACCTCTTACTACCAATCGCGATATCCCCATCCGAAGGCCCGCAATCGCAGATCAAGACGTCTCATTATCTCGCTAGTCGGCCATTGCGGTCGCGCCGCACATACACCCTGCCGAAATTGACGGAACGCAGCCGTCGATAGTTGCACCGCCGCTGCAGTTCGTCGAGGGCTTCCATCGGAGATCGAGATTGATCACAGCATGACCATGTCATCAAAATTTATGCGGGTGTGTGGCCGATGTTACGGATTCTGACTACGTCGACGCGAGATTACGACTATTGAATCGATTTTTTCAAAGCAATGAATTCCATCGTATTGGAAAATTCGACTTTTGTTTCTTCAGTGTTTAACACTCGGATGACGGCGTTCGTGCTCATTTGAACCCAAAATATAAATATTATTATTTTACTGTATCAAGTTTCTGACAATTAATTACAAATTTCACACGTTTTATAAGCACTAGCATGTTTAACCCTTACGTACTATTGCAGACCTGTGAAACCGCTACTAATTATTTATCATTCATAATTTTTATTCGGTCTTATTCATCAATCCTTATTTATAATTGTAAAATAAAACTGTAAAAAAGGTACGTTTTTAATATACTCGCTTCTATTCACTCGATCTTGGAGCTTTTAATTAGGGATGTGCAATGTAAGAACAATTTATTTGGATTTTTTATTCATTATTTTTAAATATTAGTGGTCTGTGAGATTGCTAATAGTGATTACGCAAGTTTCAATAGATATAGTAGTTAACCATTATGGAAGTGTCAAAAAATATTCACTGAATTTTAAATGTGTATTTGTGCTGTAACAATGTATTTTTTATAAATATTTTTTTATTTTATTTTTCCATTAATAGGTACCTAAATGTATTATCTCACAGTGTTGTAAAAATCAATATACCTCATACAAAAAATTAATATTTCCAGAATTTTTTTATATGGATACAAAATGGCCCTTTCTAAGCAGAATTTAAACCTTCCGATACCCTAAGTATCCTAAGATTAAAGTATATAAAAATAGTATATTAGGTGTATAAAGGTGTATAAAAATAGTATATTATAAATGATTCTAACTCTTTCATGCAGTATATTTAGTTACACTTTTATCAAAGAACTAAAGCAGCTAAATTTAGTAACTGACATATTGGATAACGAACTAAAGACCATATTTTTAATAACCGATGGATTATATGAGCAACTATAAAAGTAAAAGTTTAAATTATATCATTCAACAAATTTTTATTATATTTATTTGCTGGTGAAGTCGTCCTCTAGCTATAGAATGCACTAGTCATTGATGCATAATAATTGCAATTTTTTTAAACTATATTACAACGTAATGGGTAATCAAATGTTTCATTTTAAATTATTTAAAAGGTACATTTAGTAGTGCAAAATATGGTATCAATGTAAATGAATTAATTTGTTAATTAAGCTTTGGTACAATATGGCGTCTACTCATCAGCTAAATAACTATTGCAGTTTCCATAAACATATACTGAAATTTCTGAATACGTAATTACACTTTGAGTTGTTTAATTGTCTAGATTCTTTTTTATAAATCCTAGGAAAAACTAGGATAATTCATTAATCCAATTCAAATAATTTTTACATTTTTACATTTGTTTCTACTTAATAAATTGCTAAAAAATGGTAGTGTGTTACGGATAAGTAAACAATTTTACCTGCAAAAAGAGAATAAGAATCGAGGAAGAATAGAATTCTCGAAAGCCAGAAAAAATGTCTATAGTTCTGAAGTGAAAATATCTTCGAGTGTAAATGAGTAATATTGAAATAAAGCATACCGACACTTTCAAAGGAAGTTCGCTTTACCTATGGTACGACATAATGTGCTTAAAAACTACCAGTCCCTAACGAACCCCGGGAGGTCCAAAAAATTGACCAGTCGGCGTTTTCCCGGTAATGAGTCTGCGAAAGTCATGGAATCGCCTAGGCACGGGAAGCCATCGGCGATTGGGGGATTAACGATCCCGTCATTAATACAGTCGGAATGAATAGTCTTTGTCGGCGGCTCAAACGCAACGATTTTCCTTCGTCGCGAGGAATCCTCTTCGACCCTTTTGCCCTTTTTCCCTCCACGGAAGATGCAGCAGGTCTGCTCTTGATGGACAAAAGGTGTTCCACATAATGAAGGGTTCCAGTCGGCCTAATAAAAAGCCGGTGCCCATTACGCCCGTTTCTTTTTTTGTCCTTTTACAGATATATTTTCTCGTCAGGGTGCCTCGTGAATACAATCGCAGGAAAAGACACTTTAGGCTTGATACGATCTTCCTTACCAAGCCTATATCTTGATCCTGATCCTAATGACGTGAATAATGACGTTTTTCCTACAGCTTGGAAAATAGAAAGAGCCGTCTGCAGTTGCTGCAACGTTAGTTCACTATAGTTGGTATAGTTGGTTCTATATAGAAGGATGTGAAAGCCGGAATTTCATTTCTTGAAACTAAGAACGTTCTTAGAAATGTGCCAGAAGTGAATGATTTCGTGAAAAGAATGCAATCCAGGGAAATAAGTAAAATATAATTGAAAACACAGTGGAAAATATCTGGGACTGTTGAAGAGATTACAATGATTATTGACGTATCAGAATGCTGTAGTAGTCAAATATGGAATATTAAAAAAAATCAATTTGCATCAAAATTTGAAGTCTAATAATAATAATATTATAATTTTAGAGTTATGATGCTATAAACATTTTGTCCAACAATTTCACGAGTTTGGCGATCAACAACGTTACAGCGTTACGACACCCAAGTGACATAATTGCCTATTAGGTTGCCTACCCCTAGGAGTTAGTATTATGTATATTAGGGGCGGTTAACCCTTCCGGAGAATCCATCTGCCTGTTATTCATCGGAGAATCACCGGTTGCCAAATTCTAGGTGCACGCGAAATAAAATAATCCACGTTCACTGTCTTTAATTTTATTACGATTACAATCCGATAATTCATATTTATTTTACAATAAATTAAGGATAGTACAGAAATTAAATTTCATGTATCAATATTTAAATTTAATTAATCAGTAGTAAATTAAAAAAGGTGTGGAGGATTACTTCGAATTTTTCATTTTAGATAAAATATAAATGAAACTATTAAAACTTTTTGATGGTAGATTTTTGTTTGCAAATGTCACTAGGGGTTGTAAGAAAGGATTCCGCCATGTAGTGCCAATAGCGACCACGCGAGTCGCTGGCGGTAAAAAAGAAATTACGCCCTAAGAAAGAATTCTGCCGCATCGATACGATGGGGACGTAAAAGGGTGAGCTGCTTTATCGACATTTATGGCTGTTGCCATTCGTGTCATTTCTAGCGTCACCACTAGATTGGTCTGATGTGTCTGCAAATTTTTAAATTCAACATTACCACCCCTAAGTCGATTTAAGGGTGGTATTGTGGAACATTGGCCGAAACTTTACAGCGTAAAAATTTGTTTTACCGTGAAATTAATTTTTATCTTAGAAGTAAAGATTTTACAGAATAGATTGAAGCGTAATATTGTTTAAATCTTCCTTCAGGTTAAAATAATAATAAATTTTATCTAAATTTTATGCATAGCTACTGATAGCATTATTACGTATTTTTATTAATAGTAAAAATTGCTGGAATCTTGTCATTGTTTGAATAAATTTAAATTTAATGAAATAATGATTTAAACTACCCCAATTTGACATGTGTTGTATTATGTTTAATCTTTGATTAAATACTGATGACGCCTCGAAGAAATATTTGTCGTTGAATACAATGATTTCAGAAAGCCTCCTTATACTTTTTCAAATCTTGATAGATTTTGAGTATTTAAATTGTTATAATTACGTTAAACCAGGTTCTATGGTAATAAACCTGGACTCATTTTAAATCGTGAAACTTCTACCTTCGTAATTTAGCATTCCAAAGACATTACATTTATTTCACAAATGTATCTACCACGGATTTGAAGATTAAAGTTTCTCCTTTATAAAATCTCTTAAAATTTAGTGTACAATTTTTGTGAGTAATTCTGTATAATGAAAACGAGGAACAAGGAATAAGCTTAAATCTGTATACCTTTCATTTAAAGTTTAACAAAGTGATTAAAAGAAATCGTACAACAAAGTTTAAGAGGTCATTGTAAAGGAGTGATTTGATTCTACACAATTATGTCAGTTAGTCAGTCACGACAAAATTATTTAATGTATTTACGGACGTCTGAATCCAAATAATTATCATGAACGAGCAGGTGTCCTTGGTTTGCATTCTTTATCTAGCGCAAGAATAAGTAATATGAACATTGATATTACATAACAAAAACTGAAGCTTCAAGCTATGAAATGGGTACAAGTATGTACGTTGTCCTATGAATCTTTCTTACGAAATTATAATAGCTTAAATATCGACAATTTAACTATAGAAGAATAGAAACTATATTATTATCGATAATATAATAATTTAAATATCGATAATTAAAGTATACTTCAGTTAACATAAAGTTAACTTCAAGTTCAAATTAAGCTTAATTTACGTAATTAGCGTAAAATATTTTCCCATTTCAAGTATAGTTATAAAAATTATATGCAAAGAGATGACAAAGCTGAGTAAACAAAAGAATGTGGTATAAAGTAAAGAAAAAGATATTGCAGGAAAATATGAAAAAGGAAACCAAAATAATTAATTCGAATGTAATTAAAGATAAGGAGGATTTCGATTTAACCTTAATAGCTCAAATAGCAGAGCGTTTGAAGACAATTATGAAGGTAGAGTGAAAGTCAAGAAAGTGCGATACGGGATTCGCAAGAGTGCAGATCCGAGTAATAGTTTATACTGTGCAAGGGTTTTATTAAAAAGCATAGTCCTAAAAATGTGGAAATTTATGTAGTAGTACATTGAAGTGAATGTGCGAGAAAATGGAAGGGATTGTAAGTTGGTTATTAATGATTTACAAAGAAAAATCAGACTTTAGTGGACAAAAGATTTTTTGCTTCGGTTTACTATATCGTAGAGACAGTGTCTGTTGTTTTGTTCGATGTACACGTCCGGTGTCATGTTTAGAGTTATTGTAAAATGTGGATGGAAGTACACACGCATCGCTGTGGCGCGTTTTCCTCTTTCCACCCCGCGTTCGCTCTCCTCCTCCCCCTTTCTCTCTCTCTCTTTCTGTCCGCGGACTTATCGCAGTGGAGCAGAAATATCTCGAGCGTGTAATAAAGCACCGAGAAAAATGTCGAAACTCGAAACCGAGACGAAGCTCGAGGTGCGTAATGTACGAGTATCATACGTCACAATCAACTGCACGCGGCGCCGAACGCTTATTTCTCCGATGGCGCTGCCACGCTATGAAATTACACCAAGTTGACTTACGTTCGCGAACGACACCCTGACGTAGTTTAAACTCGGTCTCGCTGGGCAAAAATAATTTTCTCGTATATTTAATGCCTTATTTACGTCTATCGCAGCCCAACTCGAGCCTCTGTTCTCTGGTAACGAGGATTTTCCGAGGAGCTAACGAGCGTGCACACACGCGCACACAACCCCCGTGAAACGAAAATTAACATTTCATTCCCTGCTTATCGTTCAAATAATGCTTTCTGCGTTCGTATCTTTCGCACGATTTTTTAAATCGGACACTCATGGTCTGCAACGATGAATAGATAAGTATGATAATAGACCTGGAGGTAACATCATAATTAGAAGTTTAAGTATTTTTCTTCGTTTAATCTGTTACAGCTGTACCTAATTTTGATACGTGGTATGAACATTTGTTAAACGAAAGTAATTATAAATGCGACTTTATGTTACTATAGCATGAAACGATATAAGCATATTCACAAAATTTTTAATTATAATATTTATTTCACTGCATACGTCACTTTGAAATGTTCAATAACAAGATGTATACTTAGAGACTGATATTCGTTAGCGTTAAGATACATAAATTATTTTCAAACCACGTAAACAATATGGGTTGTAGTGGGTTAACACGTTTGTTACGATGTTTATAATTTTATTTATTAATCTTTCTCTACTTATTTTTTAAGGAGCTTTCTCTAGGCATTTTGATTTTCCTATAGATCTTAATAAAACAGAAGGTCGCTTTTATTAAATGTTAAAACGAAACAGTGAAATAATAAATTTATAAACTTACGTATAATTCTATCTCCGATTTATTACCAACAATTTTCTATTTCTGTATTTTACTTTCACTGGCAAAAGTTTCGATAGAAAATATAAACTAACCTAATTGAATTATATATTTAAATATCTTTTGGAAATTGTTGTGTGACATGAATGTTTAAAAATCTGTCATCCATTTGTCGTCTCAATTTAATCGAGGGAGGTATTGATTGCGAAACAATAAAGTTGCCATCAAGACGTTCACTGTGTTCCGATTGTCAGGGGACACTCGAAGAACTTTAGACTTTAGTAACTTTTGTGGTATTAATTGAATTTTGCTCGAACGATCAGGGTTAATGGCTTTCCCTCCTGAGCGAAGTTTAACCGAAGTGGCCGAGTTGCATAATATAGGGCTATCGAGGAAGGAACAGTTAACAATTAGCTTCGATGAGGTTAAATTGAGATTGAAATCTAATTGGGAGCGGATTGCGAACAATTATTAAAAACTCGTTACCGACTAACGCTTCCAGCTTGATTTATTCCTGCAATTATTGCACACAAAAGCTTTCGATGTTGTAAGACTTTCAAGAAAGGAAACAAAAGGAGTGGATAATCAAATAACTTCATTGTTTATTTAAAAAGAAATAGTTTAACATAAAATGCTAGACAAAATATATCTAAAAGGTATCATTCAGTGAAAAGGAAACAACTTCTACATTTCTTCACATATTTTATTCAGTTTGACATTATTAATAATATCAACGCTATTAATTTCTTTTTAGTTGCAATATGATTATATTTTTCTGTTATACGTACCTCATTACGAAATTTTCATGAAAGTAACACGTTGTGAATGCGGATAAGTCAAATGCGCAGTTCAGACACCAGTGAATTGCGAGAATTTGTGTAAAATAAAAATTGTCCACAGTAACAAACAGGGAATTCTATCTGTTATTAATTATTTTAATGCGCCAACAGTACCATATTGATACCTTCCCAATTTTTAATCTCTCTACTATTTATAATTATTAGCTATCAATTATTAATTTTATTAGTCGCAATTTAGTGATAAATATAGGAAGCGACAGTCTGCCGTTCATATTATCAACCACAGATATAATTTCCTTCCAAAGGATTAGCAGGGGAATCGCATAAACAGTAAGGATCCACTTCGTTCACCTGAAACACAGATTTCGGGGGTCGCGCGTGTGCAGCTGATAACGAACAATGCGCCGCGGTAAGATGAGGTTTTGCGTGAATGGAAAAAACAGTGGCTCGGGGTTAGCAAAGCGATCGATAATCGGCGGGGTAATATTATCTGACGGATTCATCGAAAATATGATACCATATGCTAATAACTCACGCATGGCTCGCCGTAAAAAAAGGTCGGGAGAAGCGAGAAATCGGGTAGCGCGGCGGTTAGAGTAACCAGACAAACCGATCGTATTATGCTCGCAAGAACGAATAAAGCCTGGATATTCCGCATTGTGGTTCGAGGGAGATCACCGGGAACGAGAGAGAGATATGAAAAAAAGAGAGGGAGAGAGAGAGAGAGAGAGAGACAGGAAGAAAGAGCAAGAGAGAGACGGAGAGAACGCGCGAGAGAGTGGAGGTCAGGTAGAAGCTTTTAAATATTCGAAAAACGAGACAGAAGCCAGGTAGGGTTGCGCGCGTCGATGTAACCGGTTACAAACGCGATATGTACCTGCGATTCCGCTGTTCGATCGAATCAGTAGTCGGCTCGTTTCACCGGATATTCGAGGTTCGAGAGCAAACTCGCCCAAACTGCCTCGAACAACCGATCAACGTTCAAAATCTTGTTTACCGTGCACAAACAATGGCAACGTAACCTCGGGCTTAAATTTTCTCCTCCAAATAATCGTTACGATAATGGAGATTCCAACATTTATTTTATTTATTCTATAATAAGAAATAAGAAATTTCCTACTTTATTTATAATTTCTATGATGCTTTTACTACTGAGACAATTAACACTTTAGCTATTGTTTTCTAATAATGTTCTTATAATTGAAGATGAGCTGTTAAGGATATCTTAAAAATTTGTTCAGAAACTATAATAATCTCATTCGTAATCCATGGAGTTATTTAGATTATTATGAAGATTCATTATGAAGACATAATCTACTAAATATGCTTGTTATTCACACTTATATTATCATTATATAAAGTAAAGATTGGCATATAATCTTGAAATGCATTTGTGACGAAAAATAATCGACGTAGTTGTGAAACCATTCATAATACGAGACGTTAGATAATAAATATAAATATTAATGTAAAAATATTAAAATATTAATGTAAATATTATACTTTTGTTATAATTATTATCTCATTATGGTGAAGCAAACGTAGTAGTAATAATTTCGTAATCTGCTTTCACGGTCCTTATTTTTGAATTTTTTTATGAATACTTAATTTGAATTCATAGCTGCTGCTGCTACTACTTAAAACACTGTCTGTATAGAACAAAATCTTAATACTAGATTGTGAATCGTTATATAAAATAAAAATTGTAAACAGTAAATGAATAGATTTCTTTTTTAAATTGATTTAATAACTTGTAAAAGTAAAAGTATTATGATACTCCTTTATGGTTTTGTATTCCCATTATAATTTTTATTATAAATGTTTAAAATTTGAAGTCTACTTATTATGATATGGTAGACATGACAGAAAGTTATTCTAGTCATGGTTGTAATTATTGCATTTCATTGTTAATTGTTTAATAGTAGTTTCTACTATATGTATATATATTACTTATTATTACTTATTACTTGATCACGAATGTTTATGGAACATAATAAATATCTAAGCTAACTATAAGGAAAATTAGTTAGATGAAAATGTCTTTCCTCTTTCAGTTGTCATAGTAAGTTGAAAGTGACATAACAAAATCATTGAATTCTTCTAATGCCTTTACAGTTTTGCGTTCGACTCATTTATTTGTATTCTAAATGCGTAAAGATTCATGATATACTTATTGCAACAATGAGATAGGGATAGCCAATTTTATGATCTACTTAGTTTAATAGTATTTGATTCACATTAAATCTTCTGCTTAAATAAAGCAATCTCAGTATCGTTTGAATTGAAATTTGATTCGAACATAACGTACAAGGATATGGAGGCTCTAATTAAAATAGTTATACCTACCGTGAAAGCAGCGATGTCGGAACGAAAGTGTACAAAAAATTGCTTCGGCTGTAAAGCAAGCAAACAAGGTCAGTGGAATAAGAATGGCCATTGGCTTTGAGGCGCGGGGGTTTGTCGATTGATCGACATCAGCCCCAAACCCATCAATTGGTCGAATCGGTCCCCCTCTGATGAACGGGGTGGACGCATTTCGATTTCCACCCCCTGCGTGCGAGGGTGCGTTTGTCATCAAACGGCTCGGCCATGCTTGAAATTTCGTGCGATGCAGCTATGGAATATCGATATTCCCTGGCAGCGTTGCTGGATTCCTCAAGGACGACATCAAAGGACGCTATTCGCAGGGATTACATTTACAGAAGAACATACATGTCGACCATTTTCCCTAGCTGCTCGCGGTCCTCGATTTTTCTAATACCGAATCGAATATAATCCGCTGAAATTTGTAATCGTGGCTAAACTCCATTTCTAAGCATTTATTAATATACAAAATAGGACGATCTGTCTAGAAAATGAACACAAAATTTAAATGTTTTTATTTAATCACATTAAAATTATAAAGTCATGTTGTATAACAACAATTTTCAACATTTTTACAACTCGCTGATCCTAATAAAATTAAGAAGACATAATTGATCAACGCAAAAATTAATATTCGTTTAAAATCCGTCGGCAGTGTGATTGTTACTTAATTCTCCGAAATTAATGATCGTGAGTGAGCTGTTCTATTGCTACGTTCATACATCTCTGGACACAATTCTAGTAATTTCTAATAGTTGTAGCTTTTTTAAATCCTGTGATGTAATACTTACTGTTAGTGAAAAATACGTTGAGCGACAAACGACCGAAAATTTTATCAAATCGATAAATTTTTGCAAAATACAATAACATTTGTTGGTGTGCCATAGAATAACACAAACGCAATGGTAAGCTATAATCATTCACATACAGTATTTCTATGTACGCAACAAAATAATTTTGTAGCACACAATTCTGTTTTCCAATTGTTGACTCTAAATATACGGTGAAACGTGTTTTAAAATTATCGACTGTTTTTATTGAATATTTTATTATTATTTGACTATTGTAAGTGCGCAGACTTTGGAATTAAACGGTGCTTTCTCTTCATTTTATTGCAGCTTGCTGCGGTAGTACAATATTTCATTAAATATACAAATCAATTACTCAATTAAATAATCCACAAATTATACAATTAATTTAATAAATAATTTAATAAATAATTTAATAAATAAACAAAATAAAAGAATAAAAAATTGTAATATGTCCTATTCGATATATATAAAGTTAATTATGCCGAAAAAGAAATAAAAGACGCATCCCACGATAACCGGTTCCACCCTAGCTTTTTACACTAGTGTTTCTAACTTCCGCATGCGTTCATAAGGAACGTTAGCATCTGACTGAAAACAAGACAAAAATTGATCCGCGGGAACGTATTACCGTTCGATTTACCATTTATAAGGATACGGGGCCAGCTCGGCCGGGATCTGGCCAATAAAGGGCGACTTAAGCGTTCGTTTTCGAAGGCAATGGCTGCCATCGTTCTTCCGTCACGCGGTCGGGAAAGAGACTTGCCTGGAATTGGCCCCGACGTCACCGAAAGAAGATAATACCGAGGCTCGTCTAGGTTCCTCGCGAGTAGGGTTCCTCCTCTCGCGAGGTGCGCCGGAACGCGGTGCATCTCGTGATTCTGGTTTCGAGAGGATCCTCCTTGGTTCCTCCCTCGGTGCGCCATCCTCCCCCTCGCCTCCCACGACTTTGAAGAAATAAATCTTCGGCCCGGGGCTCTACATCACCGGTTGGCAAGCAATTTGGGCCCCGACGATAACTCATACATGCATCGATAGTACTTCGTTCCCCTCTCCGCCCCTCTCGCCGCTCCTCGACGCGCTTCTCACTGCCGCGTAGGCTACGCCTATCCGTGTGCGCGTGGCTGCGCTCGTATATACGCATAATGTATTATGTATGTACGTATATAAGCTGAGAAAACCGGTGGAGAAGATGCACGATGATTCGGCGGCCGGGGTACAATGCCTCGAACGGGCGGGAACGAGACGAGAGCATCTCGGCGAGCAGGACGCCGGATCGGTGGATCCTGATAGCGCGGGAATAAGCTGCGTCGAAAGATCGCTGCCAATTTTCTCGTTTCCCTCGACTTTTAATTGTGTCGCCTCGGCTCTGCGAGATTTCGCGGTCCGCATCTTGTTCAGGTGCGCAGAGCAACTTGATTTGGTTCGCGGAGAGGTTTAAGTGGATGTTGCGTGAGCCAGCTATGTGCTCACGCCAATTTATTGATTCACGTTTTGAAATATATTCATTGCTTCAATTGATTATCATTGGTAGGGACACCTTTATGGAATAAATTTATGACAACGACTGATTTTGGAACCCCGGAAGGGAAACTGGGGCATCTTAATGTCTCTGGACAAACATCGATACAACGATATTTTCCTATTTTTATTTCAATGTCGACACCGAGAACGTTGATTTGTTTTTATTCGTTGAATCGTTTTATTCTCTGTAACCCAATAAAATTTTATCGATTCTTCGACGTCTGTGCAATGGAATTTCGATTATCCGGGCTGAGCAGAGTGACATGAATGTTCGGATATTAGAAAAGTTATTTAGTTACAGTACCAAATTTAATTCTTAATACCTCACTTGTTGCCATAAAATTGATAAATAAAAAAATAGAAATCAGTTGTTCTTACATAGCACATCAATAATAGAGGAGTCCAACTTGAACAATTCTATTGAATAGAAGAAAGTGTATTAAAAACGTTCCTGTTTTTCAATTTATATTACAATTCTGTTATCACCGCAGTTAAATAAATAATTAATAACGATCTCGCAGATCGGTAATATTAATTGTGGGTTAGTCTTTACTACTTTTACGACAAATTGTTTGGTAATATGGTATAAATTGATTGTCTTAGATTGAGTTGATTACATGTCAGGCATATTCGAGTAATAGCAAATTCTAATATTACAGGACAGGATAATCGAGGTTCTATTGTAATTGAACATATTGAAGTAGATTTAACTAATTTTGAAAATTAATGGCCGTAAAGTGAAATCAATCTAAGCTACATTTTCTGTTTTAAGGTTATGTAAACCTAGACTACGTATATTATACATTTACGGTAAAAATATATAAGTAAGCTTGAATTCGATGAATTTAGGAATTTACGATTGACTTCGCATGTTTTTATTTTGCGCGAAGACCTGCAATATACTTATTAGAGTTTGTTTGTCTATCTGCTTTATTTCATTATATTTTCAATAGAATGATATTCTTTGCAGTTTCATTTCATTATATTATTGTCTTAAGAATTTCCACAGCTAGTGAGAAACAGTTTATGCTTGTACCAATTATTATAAATAAAAATTGACACATATTTTTATATTTAACAATATACCTACTGGTTGTTTTCTGATTGGCTTGTTTAAAATTCTTGATATCATAAAAATATTTCGTTGCGAAATTTGCAAACATTTAAACAAACTGCTTCATTGAAGCTTATATTGCAACAAGGATCGTTTGAAGTTGAAATAAATTCGATCGTATCATTGTTACAAAACGATATACATTAGTCGCGTTTAGTGTTCGGCAGTTCTGTTATTAAAATTGTACAATTTCAATTCTTTAAAAATCTAATAATATAGTTCGACATAATTTGACATGGGATTGCACAGATTGAAAATCTTGTTCGCAGTGGATGTAGAGAAAGGGGATAAGAAATATCGGTTCTCCGTTCAATGCTCTCGACATTCACAGCCGCATTTCCGGATATGATTTGTACGTTACGTAAGCACATCGGATCAGTTTCTTACATAAGACCACCACCGGTAGATAGGTAGTTTCGTACATCTTTGCATATAATTAGAAGAGCATTGAATCGACCCTCATCGGACGTCTTTTCACTGTGAAAGAGCAGGATGGGACCACGGGGGTACGTCTGCTCGCATCCCGAGTCGCAACCATACAACCCTCTCTCTCTTCTCTCTCTCTCTCTCTTCTTTTTTCGGGGCTTTATAAAAAGAGGTCTCCTCCACCCGGTGAAAAAAGAGAAGGGATGTGGGTTCCTTTCTAGATCGGCAGGTACATGCCTGTGACGTGTTCTAGGGCACATGCATATTACCTGACAATGGCCCATCCGGAAGAGGGCAACTGAATTAGGCCAGTGCCGTACGAGCCTCGTTCCTATTCAAAAAATTAACCGACGAAACAATAAACTAAAATCAATAACGAGATTCTTTAGCGAAAATATCCCTTTTTCAGTATGGTTGTATAATAATGCACTTAAATATAATTGAAGGAAAACTACTCGAGATTCTACCCCTTTCTGTAATAGTACAGTTAACAATGACTGAAAAGAAATTTCTAAGTGAGAAAAGCATTTCTTTTGCAATGTCGTTATATTATATAACGGCACACTTAAAAGTAATTGAGTACTTTTGCTACCCCTATTTATGTATCTAAATATACTCATTCTAACACGATTATGCAATGGCATGGCCAATTGTAATCGAAAAGAAATGTACCAGTAAAAAAATTGTTCCTCTTTTAATTGTGCAATGACATAGTTAAAAATTGTTTCTGGAAAAGAATTTAAATTCACACTCGAAATTCTAACCTACGAAGTCAAATGAAAAGAACATTTTTCATATTAAAATTCTACGTTTCTTCGTGCAAAACGATGTCATCTCTGGCATGATTTTGTAACAGTAAACCTTGTCCCGATTTTTATCTTCAGTTTAACACAATTTTACAACAAATCTTGCTAGGATTTTTATTCTCAGTTTCAAATCGTTGAAAAATAATGCGATAGGTAACATTAATTTATAAATTGCTTCGTTCGCTGTCTAGTTTATACAGGACATGGAAATAAATATTCCGAGCGAATTGGATTCTGCGTAGGGCAAGGAACGTTACGGCCCTGACGCAGCAACCCTTCCTTCCTTGGGCCCCGACTGCTTCCTTGAAAATCATCGGCATAAATTATGTATGCAGGTAGCTGACATTGTGCGGCCGCTCACCTCAGCGGGGCCCGATGATAAATTATTGCACATTGAGAATTTCGGGGCTAACGAGGGTACGAAATTTGAATATCCTTCCTCGCGCTTTTCATTCTCACGGTCGTCCACCCTTGTCCCTCTCTCTCTTTCTCTTTCTCTCTTTCGGTTTCTCTCGAGCGACTCTCATCGCAACCCCTTATCATACGTTCTCTTACGCTCGCACGACTACGCGCGCATCAATTCTGGTCTACCTGAGGCCACGCGAGCACAATGACTCTCTGATTTGATTTATCGAACAATTTCTCTTCTATGCGCGGACTCGCGTTTATCAAACCATTTTTTTCCTCTCACCCTCTTGCATACGGAACGTTCTACGATGCAGCGAGGTTTTAACGGAGCCACGAAAGTGGGACATATTCGCGTGACCTTGGATCTTCGTCTGTAGAACCTTGAACCTTGAACCCGTGGCCCCGAGCTCGTTCTTTCTTTGTATTTTTACGATTACTTCGTTGATGAAACTGGACGTGCTTGATTGTCTTTTAACGCGACCAATGTTTTTGAAACGTCCTATAGAATTCAGACGTCATATTTCTATGATATATTGGATAATTATTAGAGGCCGCTATGTTTATGATTAATAAATAATAATGTAACAAATAAAAACAGAGATCCGATAGATATTAGATTCTTTGAATTGAATGAAATATTTTTAAGTGTAAAATGGAGATAATCTGTTCTACACATCTACATATATATATGTTGCTCAGTTAAAAATTTTATTATATAACATTTTTTAAAGTATACAGTATATTTTCAATGTATTTTTAGTTTGAAAGTAGTTACGGTATGAATTAAATTTATTTTTTAGAGAATAAATGGAAATATTGTTACTAAAGGCAATGAAAAACAATATTCTGTTACTTTGTTATTTGTTATGAATAAAATAATATTTATTTCGTAGGATAAACGTAAACCTAAAATACTAGAAAATCAAATTTATATTAGTGTGTCATTTGTCACAGAAAATAAAATTTATATTATAGAATACTAAATTAAATATTATTAGATTATTAGATTATTAGGATTATATTAGTTATATTAGTTATATTACTAGATTATATTAGCCTGGTAATAATTACTAAAGCAGTAAATATTAGGATTATTCTACCGTACTATTTACCACGATGAATCTGCATCAATTTCTGTCTAACTCGCAGAAAATTAGCATAATTAACATCAGAAAACAAAAGTAGAAACAAAGATACAATAGTATACGTTGCTTCTTATAATTCCCTTTAAAATATAAAATCAAATAAACATAGGACGTTGTACTATTATTGGCACAACTTTCATATATCGACAAGTGAAATAAAAAGTTATCATATACACGTACGTATAATAATAAATCTTCCGATATGTCTAGATGATAATAAAACTAATGTATAATAACAAATTGTATTGATAAACATCTGTACTAATTTGTCTAATAAATCTGTATAATAATATATTGTCTATCATTCCATAACCAATCAAATGTTTGTTATTTCAGTCTAAAAATGTCAGTAAATGTATCGAGGTCTAAATGTTGCAGAAAAGTGTGGTCTAATGAGAATAACAAAACTGATTTGTTTTCAATTTGTTACAGCTTTTATAATTGCATAATCCCGAATAAAGAAATATGTTCAACAATTTCTAATGGAAGCTGTTTTATAAATTTAATAATCACGAAACAAAATTATTAAATCGGTCAAGCGATCGGTCTAAGGAAATTTATTTAAAAAATATAAGAAACTGAAGTGCTTGAATTTAAAAACATAATTTGAAACGATGGTAAGTCGACTTGACCTATGGACGGCTAATTCGCGAAGCCAGTGATCCAAGGATTAGAGGATCGATTGAAACGCCCATCGGTGTAAACTACACCCTTATAAACAATCGTGGGTCGTGTGGTTGGTGGGGTTGGTCGCCATGATGGCTGCCGCCTCGGACCCAGTGCCCCTATCTCGGCCGAAAAAAATAATGAGCTTCCTGGTTCGGCCCCACCACTCGGTCCGATTATATTTTTTTTGTTCAGTATGGGGCACCGGGAGGATAGAAAGAGAAAGTCGAAAGAAAGGGAGCGGGGCAGAGGAGAAAGAGAAGGAACGAGGAAGAACCCCACGCGAGTGATTTGCATACGCGGCCAGCCGGCTGCGCGAACCGAGTTAGTTCTATCGACGAGGGGTTAACTCGAGTCGTCTCTCCGCTTTAATCAAGTGCCGTTTTCAACGTTCAGTTTGCTTTTTCCCGCTCCGTTTTGTACCAAATGTTTCGATAATAGAATAACAAATTTTCCGTGAATTTTTGGGACCGCTGGTCACGAGTTTCGCCGCGAGTTCGTCGAAATCCGCGGATTTAGGGTTGTTCGGTGACCCAGGAACGCGGTTAGGGTATTGTGAATATTCGGTATGCAAAAGTCGGTAACGTGGAAGTTGTACGCTCTTTTGTCGAATTTGATGAGAAATTAACAAATTCAAAATGCATATGAAAGTTTGCAGATTGATAATCGTATGTGATTATTGCACTGCAGAAGAATAAGTATGGTGGTTTTTTGTGGACGATTAAATAATGTTTCGAGATTGAATATTTTACTAGAATAAAAAATATTATGTCTTTTGTACATCAATGTTGCTAATGTTTCACTAATAAGATATATACTCTTCTTTGTTACTATTTCTTACTTTGATAACATCGTTTAGTTGCTAAAAAGATAATTGATCATGTACGAAGAATTCGTTCACATATAGCTGCAAATTCTATGAATGAATAACTATAATTTAATTGGAAATTCTATGCAAATACAACACGAACGATTACACGTAATTTTGAACCACAAGAACAATAAAAAAATTAATCAGTACTATTCTGTTTATTAAAACAATAAACAAAAACAGTATAGAAAATGGTTAATCTGCGTTAAGATAGTCAGACCACCCATTGTCACCAACGAACATTCACTTGCCAAGTCTAAAATACAAATTCCATTCGAAAAAACAGTTCCACGGGTTCCTTGAAGCAAGAATACTGCTTTAAAATATCTTTCATCTGGTTGTCTCGTCAAATTAGGTCACCACCTTCGAAGAAGGCTCGTTCATAGCACATTCCTCGCAAATTATTGATCGACAAAAACAACCACTTCGGCTCACAAATTCGTGAAAGAAAGCACACATGGATCTCCTATCCTACCGAGATTCTGAAAATACTTCCCCGGCGAGTTTTATCGGAATCCTCGCGGCAGCCTGACCAATAAAAGACGTCGATCGAATGATTTTCATTAACGAAACAACCGTCACTTCACCTCCGGTATTAATCGTGTTTCGATACGGCACACTCGAAAACTTCTCGTGGATATTCGAACACTCGGAAGGACTCGGGGCCGTTTTTCGTGGAGGAGCCTGCACGCGAGATCGCGTCGGCACGAAAGCACTTAGCGACGTTTTATTAATTACTGATACGGGTTAAACGAGGGAGAATCTAGCCTGGATGGAGGCGAGAAGTGGCGGCCATTTTGACGCCTGCGTGCAGTGCCGTCGAGACGCTCTTCTGGGGCGTTGTGACACGGGGGCGGAAAGGGGGTGTGCTCTGCTACGAGGGGGTGATGCTCGGAGGAACACACTGCAAAAGCTGAACGGCGTCGTTATTTTTTCAGATTTTCTTGCCTCGATCTCTCGCGTATTTACCCATCTTCGATCCTCGCGAAAATCCTTCCGAGGGTTTACCAAGAACCAATTTTAATTTTTAAATTGATTATCTATCTTGAACAAATTTCACTCTCATACTACCGTTTAAACATTTGCATCCTATAATTCTTCCATTAAAATCCGCCCTTATATCGAAAGCTTCATTAAAAAATGATCTACGTTCACTGACTGTAGGAAAATATTTTTATATAACATTTATCTCCAGCCAGGGAATGTTTGAAAATTCTCAGCTTCTACGTATCATTTTATAACGGACAAAGTGAGAAAAAAGTTTTCTTCAGCAAGTAAAAGATTACTTATTATAGAAAGAAAATATATATATCATACATCTTCTTGCATTTGGAAATACTACAAAAATATTTTTTATAATGTAGATCTTTATACAAGTTCTCATTGTTTAATGTCATTTAATGTAGGCAGAAAAGAAAATCTTTATGCAAATTCTCATTTTAATACATCATCTTAGAAAAATTCATGCGAAAGAAAATCTTCGTCAACTAAACGACTGTTCAATGTAAAAAGATAATGTTATTAAACCTACTGAATTTATCTGTCTTTTGTACTATAGAAATTCTCACATTACAAAAACGCATGAAGACTCGCTGCCTATTTAACTCGTTCCTATTTGTTTAATAATCAAAGTTACTAGTCGATAGAAATGATCGATTAAAAACCGAAAATAATACTTCTGCAACTGTATCTAAAAAGACCTCCGAGTCTTTACAATAAATAATATTCTGCGGAAGGGAGAGTACTATGAGTAATTAGGGTATTCGTGTCCGACTGATCAGTTAAACAGTCGGAGCAGCTACTCGAGGCACGTAGGGAAACAGGGACGAGCGTTTCGAGTTTTCCGCCGGTAATAAGACGACGACGAAAACAAGAATATTTTTCCTTCGAATTTGATTGGCGCTTCGAGAGGCTGCCGCATACTCCCGAATAGGTTGGTGCGCGCATGTAAATATTATATTATACAATCCGTACATGCACGCCTCTATTCGACTACGCAGATATATGTATATAGGCAGATGGGACGCAGACGCCGGCGTCGCGACGTTCGACGGTACAGTTCCCGTCGGACGGTCCTTCGAGATGGCAGGATCCACTCTCAGTCCTTCCTACGCCTTCGCTCTGACATATTCGTCCTTTCCTCTTCAGAAGACTTGCTTCTCAAAGAAATCGCGAACCAAGTCCCAGTGTCCACGACCTTGATCTCTCGATGAATTACACCAAATCGATTCTAGAAAAGATCCTCCGAGAACGAAAGAGTGAAGTGACATTTTATTTTCATTCTTCGAAAAGCTGACTATTTCGAAAGTCCACTTAGATTCGTAAATCTCGATAATTTTCAATCTTTCTTCTCACTTCTGACGATGTACAGGATCTGCATTTTTCTCGCAATCGCGTTACGTTCCCAGTGAAGTGACCATTTTCTTTCATCCTTTGGCAAATTAGTCTTTTATAAAATTGTGTAACTTTTGAGCAATGATTTTGTTGCTTGCATTTCGCTATTTGTATTTTGCTAAGATCGATCAAATTTTGCCTTTTCGTCAATTCGAGTTATATAAATTTGTTTATACTTGATAAAATTGTGTACAAAGGGTTAATCAATTTTTGAAAATCGCGAGAAAATACTTTTATCTTTTTATGAAATTTATAGTTTTGAGCACCGTAGGTGTGCTGCACTGATAGTGGGGTAACGTAGCCGGAGTTATGAGATCACAGTAAATTGCAGTAGATTCTTGACACAGATATTTTGGAGGGACGAAGTATCTCCAAGGGCAGCCAACAGCTGATTGTTTCCCTCCCGCGATGCGTCGACCACCCTCGTCTCGAATTAATTACGTCACCGCCACCTCTCCGCGGGCCACCCTCTCCCCGCTCTTAATCACCCTGTGCCCCCACCCTCTGCCAGTGCCTTCTCATTCATTTTCACTTTCACCGACGACGCGTTTCCCCCGCATTCTCGCCGTTATTTACACCCCGTTTCCTCCTCTCTTTCCTCTGTCCCCTCTGTGCGCGTGAAAATCAACGCGGTCACTTGGTTTCTGAAACAAAATTCGACTTCGGATTTAGACCATTTTCGATTTTCGTTTCAAATCGGTTCGCGATCGAGATCGACGAGGGAGAAGCAACGATCCAAGATCATCGACGGTGAGTGATCCGAATAATTCTAACTGTAATTATATCTAGAAAGTTGTTAATAATTTTACCGATTTATCTGTTATCTTTGTTGATGTATAATTTTAAATAAAAGACATACGCTTGTGAGATTTTTGGAGACTTTAGCGATCGATTATAAAGATACTGATTATGGAGCGCATGAATTATAACAGAGTGGTGAATATCACACATCTTTGTTGATTAAAAATAAGTCAATATTTTTTAGTGAATCGAATCGAAGGAGACGATTTTCAGTGGTTAATACGTTGGTTACCGTTAAAGTGCAAAGTTATATATTTTTGGTTAATTATTGTTATTTGAAAATTAATGTTTGTACTCTTTGAACAGATTTTAATATTTTTCTGATAATTCTAATATATCAAATATATGATATTAATCCAGACGAAGAGATTGATTTTTTTCCTAATATAAGAACGATAGAAAATTGTATAATTTGATATCATCAGTATAATAAATTCTATCACGATGATTTCACAATAAAAAAATCATTTTCTAGCGAATATACAAAGTATATCAAATTTTGTATTACATAATATATTATATGAGCCGTTCAGTGCACACATCGACTAACTCCATAAAACAAAAAGTCGAGAAACGCGATGAAATGATGTACATTGATTTTTAAAATTCCTGTAAAAACATAGATTCACATATATAATGTAGAATGAATAAATACAGATATAGCTTTCGTTTAACGTATAATTTAATGTATAAAATTAACAAGAAAGAATAGCCAAAACCAAAAAGAAAAAAAAAAAATTTTGCCGTTTAATGGTGTTAATCTTTATTATTCAGGAAAGTTATTATAAATATAAAAAGTTATGACTATACCAAGTGCTTTGACACTTAAATTTAAGATTTTTCAAAAAGTGGAGTTAATCGATGTGTGCACTGGGCGGCTCATATGATATAATATCACATTCTGGTTTATTCATTCCTATCTAATATTTAAATTATTATATTCTAAGCAAAAACTAACAATTAATTTTTATGTTTTTACCTGAAACGTATGATATTTCATTACCATTTACGACACTGCCAATATATTGAATGAATCCAGTTAGGATAAGAAAATCAATTCTGCACATATATCAATAATGAATCCAGATTAATTGATCAATTTGTTTGCTCATCCATTACAAATAGCAAACTTATATTTCTGCTATTTCTAACATATTTAACCAGAATTAATTTAGATTAAGAAACCTATTTGCTGTCTCTACAATGAAAAACAGAAAAAAAACAAAAGGACGCTCATTGCTGCGAACCTTTGTTTTTCAGTTTCCACCTCGTAAAATGAATTACGTTGATTTTGCCGGATTTTCACGGCTGCCGGCTCGGCCGTGAACGTGTTAAGGAGTCACGATTAAATAAGATTGCGAGGAAGCGACGTTTAAAGGCGACGGCGTTGGTCGCTGGTTTGCCGAGTATCGGAGTTTTGCCGACGTTCATGAGACTTTCAGCAGGCTAAACGGTTATACTTTTGCGCGAGTAATAAATACGATTTTCTCAAGGGGCGGAGCGAAAAGCGAGGAATTGATAAACGTATTATGGCCGGGCCGGAGCGGGAATGGAATCTTTAATTCCGAAACTGAAATATTCGAGGGGAGCAGCACCGGAGGACGTTGACAGTCGCGGCGTAGATCGTTCACTTTGACAGTCACTTTTCAGTCGCCATACAGTCACCAATACTGACAAATTTATTTCCCAACCCGCTCGATTAACCAACGAATGCGTATGATACATTTTTGTCGAGTCCAAGTTTTTAAAAAATTCAATTTTTGTCTATTTTGTAGCATAATCAACTCTCTAGCCGTGGAACGTTTCTTCACATTTCGATTTCAGGAAATAATTTAAAAAATGATACTAAATATTTCAAATTTCATATTTTAGAAATAATTTAGGAATATATTAGAAATACTTTACAAATATCGTAAAAATGTTTGTTTCATGGCACTTCTAAATTAACACGTCTGATTGGCCAGTTGTACTTATTAAATTAAAGATTAGATGGAAAATTTACCAAGAGAATCACTTTGTATCCGAATGACTACTGGAAATAAAATGATTATTAGTCTCGTCGGATTCGGAGTAGCTGATGGCACGATAAAACGTTGAATCAGTGTTCCATAGTTACCACAGCCGCGAGGATAGATCTACGTTTTCGTGGTCTCACTTTCGCTGGCACTTTCGGTCGTTCTGCATGGAGATTACGTGTTAAACTGACACGTTTCCGATGACAGGAATCCGCGAGGCCGTTTTGTCGACTGTTGGGGACAGAAGGTGGGGAGGAAGACACCGGTTGCACTCATCAAACCCCCTCTCCCTCTACCTTCTTTAACCCTTTCGCCCCTCCAGTTCCCGACGCACGTTCTGCATGTGTTACGGAACAGTCGGGGAACATTGCTTCTTCATTTTTCGAAATTACAGATGGTGCCCGTCGATCGGCCAGAAACGATTCATTACTAGCCTCGGCATTTTATAGAATATAATCGTAATACGAGACTTTTTAACAACCAGTTCTGGTCAAAATTCAAATCTGGAACTGTTAATAATGCATACGAATTTCTGTTACATTACTTGAATCATTTGTGTTGCGTAACGATGGTAGTTCACTTAGAAAATTAATAAAACCTCTAGTCTGTTTTATTTTAATTATTGTACAATCGTGAAGTAAAACACAGAAAAATTCTGCTTGGTGGTCTGCAGTTTAGTTAGAAAATTTATAGATCCTCTGAACATCAGCGATTTTTCTATTTGATTTTCATTATCGTGAAACTTTCAATAAAGTACTTTAATAAAGTATTCAAATTCTGTAGAATTTTCTTTGCGCAGAAATTTGCAACTTGTTCAGAATGTTAACAAATCTCCTGAACGTCAGCGATTTTTCTATTTGATTTTCGTTAACGTAGAAATTTTAATAGAGTACACAAATTCTGTAGAGTTTTGTTTGCGTAGAAATTTATCAGCGAGTTTTCTATTTGACTTTTATTATCGCAAAACCTTTAATATAGTGCTCACCTTCTGTTTAATTTTACATGAATCGGTGAAAACTAATAAATTCTTTATACATTAGCGAATATATTACTTTACTTTAAGTCTCACGCGATTAGTATACTGAATCTTTAAATCTACATTAATGACGATAATCTGAAGTAAAATAATTGGTTTTTTCTTAATCTGGCATTGGTGTGATAGGGAAAGCCACATATTTGGGTCACAATAATTTCATTTGCATATCCTTATATTTATTATAACATTATTGACAAATGTATTATATAAATTAAAAATTTACTTGTTAAGATTGGTTGTTTAAACATTTGTATATCACACTAACGTCAAGTTGGATGTAACAAATTTGTGTATGCTGTTAAATTAATTAAATTCTTTTAATTTTTCATCCTTTTTGTGTTTCACACACTCAATTTTCTTATATACGCATAAAATCCGCAGTCTAGTTATTAGTTACTTTATATGTAACAAATGTATTCTATTACAAATTATTATATTCTCTTTATCATGTACTTACTCTTACCGTACTTGTGTCGATTTGATCTCTTTTACCTTGCAACGAGAATTGTTTATGAAAAATATAAAATACGAATATTATAAAATAAAAATATGGCCAACAAATACTGCAGATGCTTGTCTTAGCATTTCCTCGGAAACAGATACCACCATTTTCGAATTTAGTAAACCAAAATGTCGCAGCAGAAAATGAGAAGCAACTCACGAACGACACGCACTCTGCATAACACGCATAAAACATAGTTGACAAAGGAACGTATGAACAAAGACTGGGGAAAAAAGGAAACATCAGAGAAAGAGCGTCGTATCAGCGGGTCATTAAACACAGATAGGGTCAGCCCACTGCATATGTTGCGGCCCGAAGACTCTCACTGCCGTTGGATGGCAGCTCGGCTACTTAGTTATCGTGTATGCAAAGCCTGCCCAGGTAGAAGAAGAGTCGCTCTGATTATTTATGTGCCGTGCGCCTCCCCCCGTTACTCCAACCCTTTCCTCTCGCGCGTAGGGTGACAGGGACACGGGGTTCTACCAGCCGTTTGCTTTTTATAGATAGTAAAAAATATTATAATCTATGCTCCGATGGAAAAGAAAAATATAATTCATTATTCGACCTGGCGTACAATGGGACGACAACGGGGTGCCCCGCGGGGTGAATCCCGCCCGCCTTCCGGCAAGGAAAAAGGGTTCAAGGGAAGCGAAAGGGTTGCCTAGACGAAGAAAACGTTCATGGGAAATTTAAGACACGTAGAGATATTTATTTTTGTTTACAGTATTTCTGAGGTGTAATGCGGAAGTTTGGAAAAGGTTTTCCTTTGTAAAAATTTGGAAAAAGTCTGTATCCTTTGTCTCGTGTTCAGTATAGAGAGTTCTCAATTGTAGAGTCAAAGTAATTTTTATATTGTTCCTGCTATTTACAAAAAAATTTAACATAATAATGTATTTGCATATTTATAATTCCTATTGCTTTTAGTAAGAAATATAGGAATGTAATATAGTATAGGAATGTAACAGTAATAACCTAACATTACTTTGAGTTTATAATTACTAACACTATTGTATGAAATTTTAATTGGGGTTGCATATTGTGAAATGTGTGAACTAGGGACAGTTTACGTCCTGAGTAAAAAGTATTTCTTCTTTTAATAGTTTTTAGAAGTTGAAAATAATGTAACCATGATGTTAAATTATTTTCATGTGTCCACTATTTTTTCTTGCGTTAATTCACTTTTTTAAGGGTAGAAATTAAAGTTAAAATATTTTGCTGTTCGTCATTCTATTGCTATAATTATAAAACTATATAAGACGGAAAACCGTTTTCAAAGAAAAGTTACTTCTTTTGTCGAAATCTATCACGTGATATACGATTTATCAATTTTTATACAATTGAAAAATGTTATAAACAAATAGTCTACATGTCACCATGAGTTGATTATCCATCATTTCATTGTATCTTATTGTATTAACATTTGTTAAACACATTTATTCAAAGTATTCCTTAAACATAATAGAAGTAAATACAAAGATTGCCCCGGTCTAAATAAATTCGATGAATGAACTCAGAGTAATTTTTATGTAGTTTCATTCCCAGGTAGTTTCCTTAAAGATTTTTTTATAATTGATGTATAACACGTTATTGTAGTAGAAAAGTTGGTAGTATAGATATTTTAAAAATTGGATAAAAAATCTTTTTCACGTGTCCGATTGTTAATTACGAAACAAATCGTAAAACAAGTTGTTCTAATCCGAAGCGTCTTTTATCGATGCGGCATTTAACGCGTTAAAAATTAACGAAAAGAGTTGGTCGAGAATGTTAAAAGGAACGGTTCAATGAATGATTCACAACTTGCGAAACGCGGAGCACCCGCGGTCCAACAAATCAAACGGCGCCGCGCAACAAAACTACATTCATCTATCAGAGAAGGCGAAGGAGGATAAAGGGAGAGAGATCTGATTTTTTTGTTGCTCTCTCCCCGACCCGGTAAACGGGCACTTTGGCTTCTATCCCGTTTCACACATGGTGCCGCGAACCCCTTTTGCCGGCATTTCGGTCTCCGTCTGTGGCAGGTCGGAGTAATGTTTTAGATCTTATCCCCGAAATTATACGTCTGTCTGGCTGTCTGCTTCTACTCCCGACCCTCAGGACGTTGGCACGCGGTATCAAACGCTAATCGCATGCCACGTCTTTCTTCCTCCGGCTCTCACTATCTCTTTATTCGGTCTCCTCCTTTTCTTCCTGTCTGGCCCTGTTTCACGTCCTCCTGCCTTCCGTTCTCTATCCCGCAGGATAACGGAACGACACCTCTACCCGCACGTTTCGCGGGAGGACAAGACCTGGACACCCTCTTCGAGGGATTTCGAACGTCCGCAATTCGTTCTACCGATTTCTCTTCGCGTCTCTTCTTTTATTCCTTAGGATTTTTTCATTTTCTTCCGCATCTATCAGTGAAAATTTCGACTTGACGCACGTTTTACTAAGAATTACAAACTGATTGTTTTTATACGCTGCTAGCGAACAGAGGTACTGCGGAACTCGCGTTTTTGCTTGTAATTAGTGGAAAAAGGATATTTTCGTGAAATAAAAATTGTGATCACTTTTTGCAAGCTGTAGAAGCTACATACACATTTATTTCTTTTCATAGTCATTTAAATTAGTTATCATTGTATAACAACATTTTTAAAATTTTTAGATGTTTTTACTCTAGCTATAAATGCATTAAATCTTGAATCCAATATACTGCGTATATAAATCGACTAATCTCGAGTTAAGCTATTTATGTCGAAAAATGATTAGTTCCTGGTTACCTTCCGTAGAAATCTTTTTTACATACCATAATAAAATAGCATAATATTCTTGAATAAAATACTTTTAAATTAATAATCCGTGATACACACAGCGCAATGCATCGTGAATAAAATATTTGTTAAAGTAATTATTTTTCGACGTAAACAACTTAATACAACTTTTAAGCAAATATTTTCGTCAAAATATACAAAATATCTTTTAAAATAATGATTTTTCGACATAACCGGCTTAACACATTTGCGTAGAGAGTGAGCAGCATCAGAACAGGGAGCGTATTTCATTCCATATAGGATTTTATGAATCTCATTACCGAGTTTGATTTGAAACTTTCAGTGAAAAGTGTGCGCGCAGATTTTAGTTGAATTTTATGGCGACGGGCCGCGTCGTCTCGTTTTATTGAAAAAGTTAATTGACACGGCGAAGTCATGTTTAATGACGACGAAATGAGAGACGCACGCGCTGCATCGCGCAGGACCAAAGTCGCCCCTAACTCCAGATCTACGTTATTATGCAACAAGTTGCTCGACTCACCCCCTTTCTCTATCTGGTCTCCAGTCGCCGGTAGTTATTAAGGGCATCGTCTTCATTGGGCAACGTTCCTGCGAAATGCAACGATGTTTCGCGTTGCTCTTAAAGACGACTATGCTCGATTATTGTTATGCGTGTTCGATAATGCCATTATTACAATTTTATAAAATAATGTCTCTTAATGGTAACGTGGTCAGAAATTGTCAATAATCAAATACAAATTCACAATATATTCATGATTAGAATTAAATCTTGAAATTATATTTTTGAGTTTCAAAAAGTAAAGTATATCAGGCAAACGTCGTCGACGATTTTTCTTGCAAATTTTCTTTGAAATGACACTCGTGTTATTAACGATAATAGCTTTGTTATAAAGCTAGAAACATACATCTTATTACATTAAAAGTAATAAGAATATAATGAATTATAAAAAAATGAAACTAACATCTTCGTTAACACAATACAAATTTTTATTCTAGGTTAAGATTTACTACACCCAAGAATAGGCAACTGTATCAGATGTTCCATAACTTTAGTCGGTGGCTGTAGTTGTGACAATATATTTTTAATTATATACAGTAAAAATATTTTATATTGATGGTCAGAAACTAACAAAGATCGAATAAAAGTTCGCAATATATTCATAATTGAACTGATCTTTTGGAGTTTCGTTCTTTAATTTCAAAATTGAAGCACATTAAGCAAAATTTGTCGATGATGTTTGTTGCAAATTTTCTTTGAAACGTGGCTAAGGCATATTTGAGGAAGCATTACGATAATATCGCTGAAAAACCGTTTCGTTCGGAGGATCGACCGTTCTCCGGCAACTCGGAATCGCACGGTCGATTAAAAGAAGAGAAAAGGGTATTCGGTGATTTATGGGAGATCGCGCTGTTGCGTTTAACCCTTTCGAAGGTCAGGGTGCATCCTCGAGGACCGGAGGGTAATCGGACGCATTTTACGGGCCTTTTAGAATCGGGGCTTCTCTCTTTGGCGCGATATTACGATACTTTGCCGTGAACGAGCAATGTGACGTGCGTGTAACCTGGCAATAAATCCTGATTATCGATGTCCTTCTTACCGATTCTTTTATTCGACAGCACTGTGTCCATATGCAGATACGAATGCGTTATTTAGACCGTGAAAAAAAACGGGGAGAAAAATGCAGGCTGCGTGCTCTGCACTGGAAAAGAACTCTTCAGCGTAGATTCATGTTTTCGAAGTGTTCTCAATTCGTTTAAAATCAGGAGCTATCGCTAGACTGTGAATTTTATGTATTTATACAAAAATAAAAATGAGTAATTGAAGTATAAAGTTGTGAAGACGTAACAAGAATTTAATAATACTATTACAGTATTTGAAACTTTTAAAAATAATTAAAGAAAATAATTTATTTTTATTTAATTTCTATTTCTTACTGTCCTTTTGGAAAATTTTCATTTTACATTTAGATCCGCAATCTAGTGATCACGAAAATTCAAGATCTTTAATTTCATTGCAATGTGGTGGTAGCTTCAATCAGGTGAAAATCATTTAATGCAGTTCCATTTTTTGCATAGAGGTGTAGTAGTTGTTATTAAAGTTGTTAAAATCCTAGAAGACATGCTTAAATAAATACAATTAAAGTATATTTGAATCATTCACATGGAAAAAATAAATATGCTTTTAAAATAATAAAATATTGATACAATACTGTTGCCGTTACTTAATCTGTGCTTCGCAATTTAATTGGTCAGGTATATAAAAAGATCCGAATGGTAATTTTGATATTCAAAATATCTTTTTTCAATTCTAAGATATTAAATTCTGATTTCGTAGCATTGTGAACGTCGCGAAGATCGTCATTACGTTTATATTCTCGAGCCGACACGAGAGATCCAGGCCGGATCATTCACGCGTTAATGATCCACACCGCGTATTTTGCCTGCGAGCCGAAATAAGAATCGCGAATGCTGGCTACGCCCGTTTCGCCTCTGTATAACTAAATACGTCGCAGCCGTTCTTCATGTCTTTTTTCACGCATAAGCTTGCTGAGAGCGTACATATGTACACGTATATATGTGCGGATGTACATAAATGTATATAATTTGTATATAGGTACATATGTATAAATACACACACATACATATATATAAAAATATATCCATACATATATATGTATATACATATATATAACATACGTTGTTCAATTTCACGACGTCTCGCTTCAATTCAGCCGACGGATTTTCTACCATTACTCCGGCGTATTCCTCCTCTTTCTGCCGCTCTCTGCCTACACCATCGCCCACCCTCACCGTCAGCCCGTTTCACCCTTCGCCGGCCTCAGGGACGGCACACCACTTTGTGCTCGAAGACAAATTGGAAATATCTTCTCGCGAAATATAGCCAAGGTATCGGCTTCGACTTGCCGAAATATATGGGGCGACGACGGTACATCCGGTCCTACCCGCTCGTTATTAAATATCAGTGTTACCTGCACGTCAGCGATCCCATAAGCACGCGTCCTCCATAGTAGCTTAGTTTAAAACAAAGAGAAAATCCAGAATGGTAGATAAAAACTTTCCTAGCGGCAAATAGCATCGATGAATAATTGAGTTACAATTATATATTTTATATTATACAAAATTACGCATGTTACAAATGTATGAATTTTCGAAACATTAATTTTAATAAATATTCTAGACAGTGTGAGCAATAGAGCTATAATATTCTTTAATTGGTAGAATAATATCGAATATTTTGTATTTCGAAATACAAATGATATCAATGCAATATTGTGGTACTTATAACTCAAATAATTGTTGTATTCACGAATGCGCCAGCAGTTAAAGAATCAATATAAATTCTACCACAACGAAGTGAATAATACTGTAAAATTAAAAGCCTTGAAAATGAACTCTCCAACCGTGGAAGTTTGCTTAGCACTCAGAATGATCCGGCATATTTTCGAGCAGCAGTGAGTCAACTCCGGCAACAATAACACCTGACGCCGTACTCGAAAAATCACCTTTGAATCGGGCAACCCTGATTTTTGTCGAAAACTCTCGGTATTGTCGCACAAAAAGGAAACCCACCCTACTTGTGTGAACACACGTTGACCCACGACCCCTGGCTACCTGCTGACGGATACTGCGGATACAAACATTTCTACGGTGATTCCCGCACAACCCCTCGGGCCTTTTACACGGCCACTGTTCTTTAATGCGGCATTATATTGGACGCCGGTTATTAATGGATGCTGTCCCGAAGCCGCGCCGTTCGAACCATCCGAACTGTTTTCCTGTCCTTTAATCCGCCAAATCGGAGGCTAAGCGGTTCCCTTAATGTCACCGCCTTTGTACATGTCATAGTGAGAATAATGTTCGATATTTAGTAATTCTTAAAACTGTCGTTTGCCGAAGGGTACGGACGGAAACGACATTCTCGATAAATCGGCAACGAAAAATCGCACATTGAATTTTCGGCGCTCGTTATAAAGGGTAGATTTCGTTTCTTAAAATTATTGCAGTATCGGTAGCAGAAAAGATTGTTTAAACTTCGTGCGAAATTATGAAAGGCAATTATGTTCATATCCCTGTGTACTTTGTAACGTCATAGTAGGGCAAGAAAAATATCAAAGTCAGGATAGTAAAATTAGAAGTCCGATTTTTTTTGCAGAAGTACAACCAATTAAATATGGACGAGATTTGAAAAGCTACACTTTATCTTTTATAGTTAATATCGTTAATTTACTTGTATTCGGCAGTGGGATATATTTCATGAAACAATTCAGGAACGTACTATATTCTCCCACATAGTTTCAATATGGTGAATATGAACGAAACTTAAGTAAATGTTGTTTGGTTAAGAATTTCCATTTTGTACACAAGAATATAATGTGTTTTCCAAAAAGAAAAAGAACAATTCCGAGGCGTGAAAAAAGATGCTTCATTCTTTATAATAAGTATAGGTAAACAGCACTCGAACAATTTTGCAAAGTTAGAACAGGTTGAACGAACATTTTCGACGAGTCGGGGACGCTGTAGCTTCGATCGTTAACGTTATTTGATCGTAGATGATATTTGCTCGAAGAGTGGCAATGACGAGAGAAAATTTTAAGCAGCGGTTGGCTCGCAGGTAATTCTCGCAGGTAGAGAGCCGAGGACTACCCTAAAGGTTGCGCAACCCCTAGACAAGCACGACCGGTCCGGGACAAGAGAGGCCCGGCCGAGAGAAGAGGATGAGAAAGCTACCTACTGAACTGTCGGCACAATGACACCAAATAGGCGGTTGATTGCACAATACGTCGATGTTTATCGACCAACATCGATACCGTGCCTCTTCCGCGCGCATCCGTGCCCTCCGGTCGAGCGGATCGCGCGCGCGAGTGTGTGCGCACCGAGAGTCAACAGCCGAATGTTACACCCAATTTAAGACAGCCAATGCGGAAGCGTTTGATGCGCATTAGAAAGCGAGAGAGCAGAATCGCCCTTTCGAGCATTTCACTCGGCTGTCCGGATGCACCGGTACGAATCGGGCTCTGTCACCTTTCGATCGGAGGTCGATCGAGGGGACAGCGACCGATAACCCGGAGAATCTCGAGTGGATTATCGATTGTCAGGATAACGGCGAAATTGGCACAGGTTGATTTTTAGTAGATTGCATGTATTTGATCTGTATTACGCCAAATTCACAAACTTTCTATCTGTATCAAATTGTGTGCTATTGAAAAATAAAATACTTTGGGAGTATATTCAGAAAAGAGCAAAAATGCATACATAGTAAAATCACAGTAGTTATTTTCTTGAACACTATTTTTAGGGATGGTTGATATTGTTCCAAATGTTGGCCTATGCTATTGACTTCTCATAACATCCATACATTGGACGATTTATTTGCAGCATTGTTTTATTAGTAACGGGATCATAGACTCAAAAATATTATATTAAAATTACGAACTATATTATATTACCGACGAATATTTTTCGGCAAAGCTGAAATGACTATCAGAAAACTAAGAGATTTGTACAGTAAATCCTCGAGAACGTCTGCTTAAAAGTTGAGTAAGAATGTAAAAGTTATACGATCACGGCAAACACGTTTCCTGGATAACGTTTGCGATTATAATTTTTCTAAAATAATTTTACATTGAATAATAAAAAACGCAAGTTCTAGAGTGGCCTCTTAAAATTACCTTTTCAAAATTTGTCCATAAAACTACATCAGAGAGCCATTTTCCCGAACAGCGTATCTAAGAATAAAAGAGGACATGCTGTAGGAACGCATACAGTCTCGTCGTACAAAGAAAGTGGTAATTCATCGTTTTAAGCTTCTTGAGCAGGCAGTGCTTAACAATTTAAGCTCTCGTATAGCCAGTCAGTCTTTTATGGCTCAAGACGTTTGACGTGAAATTTGGAGGGATAAGCCTGAAGACGGTCCGTCAACTGATGAACTTGTTATAAACAGTCGGACGAACTCGTCGCTCCTGTCACTGATAAAGACTTGGCCAGCGGCACAACAGATTTTCCTGTGTGAACGAAGAGCGGGGGAGAGACTAGGCGAAATGAGAGTCTACTGCGGCTGGAGTAGGTCCCGACAAGCAATGGGGTCCGGTTCGCCGGGAAAGCAGAAAACCGTGGATGCACTCGTTCCCCTCGATTACCGGCGTCCTGACAATAGACGGCCGCTGGATAAGACGGCAGCGGCAGCTTTGGGAAATTTTTCGATTCGATTGCAGCTGTCGCGCAACGAGGACGACGAGGACGACGAAGACGAGGATGAAGACGACGACGACGACGACTGCTGCTGCTGCTGGTTGCAGGCAGCCAGCAGCCTCGCGCCACGGGAATAAGATATGGAAATTTTCAATTCGGGCAAAATTTAAGAATTTACCCCGCACGCGGCTGGGTAGGGTGCAGGACATGTATTAAGCGGGGAACGGTGTCTTGCGAGTGGAGGAACGGGGAAAGAAGTTACGCGGGAGGAGGACAGACAACACGGGAAACGGAAGGGAGAGGGTACGTGTGTGTGACGTGTGTGGCGGCCATTACGGAGAGCCGGGGGTGGTTGCCAGGCAACGCCTTTCAGCCCCCACATACTCACACCACCCTCGACCAACCCCAATACCCCCTTGTGAGCGCCCCGCTATCCCCTACACACCCTCCTTCACCTCATGGCGTACTCTTTCTTTCTATCTTTCTTCTCTTTCTTTCTTTCTTTCCTTCGAGGGTAACCGGCACTGTTGAGTATGGTTCATTGCTCGACATCTTACACATGGACTTTAATTATCATGGTCCCACTTTTATCTCTCAAGACTTGCCACCGTTTAAGTAATACTTCTGATCCTAGTGTATCCCGATTTATGTATTCGATCCTCTTTATGCGAGACCGAAGCATTTTGTGCGTCGTGGGTAGCTAAGGTTTAGCAGCGATAGGCACGAGGTCTTTTACGAATGTGAGAAAGACGAACGTGTTGTTAACTTTTAACAGTGACACCCGCAAATGTATTTCTGAAACTGAGGGTAAACTAGGAGTAACTAAGTTTTAGCAGTGACAGGCGCGAGGCTGTTTCCGAATTTGTGAAATCTACTTGAGTAGCTAACTTTTAACGGTGATTAGCGCAGATTTCTTTTAGTCAAGAAGGTAAGAGGTTAAACGTAGAAGTTTATACTCTTGATAGTTTATATTTGGTATTTGAGCCTTTGTATTTTTAACTTCTGTATAGACGGTCAAAATGCAGAAAGGAGTTTTATGTTTCAGCAATTAAACTATTTGAAGTACATTTGAAATGGAAATGTGTGCAAAAGGACATTCAAGAATCCAATTACTAGACTGCCGATCATTATGCACTTGCAGTATATGTAAGTTAACAAAATACAAGAATTGTTTATATATATATATATATATATATATATATATATATATATATATAGATACGCCAATTTCTTCTCTACTTCAAATATTTAGAAAATACGTAAAGCTGACAACTCGCGCAAATATCTTTTTATTAAATGTTGATAGAAGAGTCTACGAATAAAGCAATTTTATTAAAAGTCTACATTGTTTCTACAATATTACGTAAGAAAGGTGATTGGGTACAATTTTTAACAATGAAAGAACTAAAGAATAGTATTATTATTTTAAAATAAACCAAATTATTCAAGACAGAAAAGAATTGTTACATGATTTCCTATTTCAAAGGTATCGAATTTTTATGAAATGGCGTAATTATAATAATAATGTCGATACTTTAATATAATGTGGCGTCCTTTTAGATACCGAATATCGATCGTGTGATAGAGTTACTAATTAGAAAAAAGGTATCCGCCCACGAAAATTTACACGTTGACTTCTGAACTGATACAACACTATCGAATTGGTCAAACTTACCGATTCCATATCTTTTCTTATAAAATTGATGAAATTATGAAGACTCCTTCATTGAAAATGACTAAGAAGTCTAAATAAATACACTATTTCATTGTTATTAACCCCTTGACGTACCATTTTCTTCACAATTACTACGATTAGGAATTTTTCAATTAATATAATTTCCTAGAAGGGACAGAACATTAATGTTTATTCCGTACCTGAATTTACTCGAATGCTTAAATATTAATAACAAAGGATTACAATTTTATTCCAATTTCAAAGAACAGAATGATATCCATACTTAATAATTTATTATTAGTAATTTCCATCACGAATCGGACTCGTCAAAGTATGGTAAGGGGTTAAACATTACATCTCACTTACTTTGACAATTCGATAGATTTAGTGTTAAACGGACATCGTTGTACTGCTAATTACTGATCGAAACGAATGGGTTGGTTTCGTGTTTCCGAGCGCGTCTAAACGGCTGGGTTTAGGATGAAGGATTTCGTGACGTGTTTCAAGAGCAGAGTGAGCGAGAGAGAGAGAGAGAGAGAGAGAAAGGGAGGGGGGAAAGAGGGAGATAGTGAGAAAGAGACGAAGCGGGAAGCACAACACCCGGAAGCAGGAAGCAGAGGGTCGCGAGTCCTTTAATCGGATGTCGGGGCACGTGTTTCGTGGTGGCACCGCTCGCAGCTGCCAGGACATTTATGCAAATCGCGCGCGCCTCGAGCCGGCTGAGCTTTCGGCTTTATGCACTCCGTTTTAGTTGGCGAATTTGCATCCGTTGAATCGACTCCGCGCCTTCTCTCTTCCTCCGGGCCCCGTCCATCCTTTCTATTTTTACCTTTTGCCCGCGATATATACCTGCGAGCACTGCCGCCGAGAGAGTATCCTACCCGCGCGTATGTATACCAAGCCGCCACGCAACGCACGACAATATCGACTAATTTGCATACGAGACGCGTCGCTACAGGCTCTTTCAAAGCTTTCAACGGCGCGCCAATCGGGCCCGACAAATATTTTCCTTTTGCTCGAATCAGTCCTTTCGTCCTGCCACGCGGAACGCTTCGCGATTCCTCGTACGCTGCTTATAATCCTGTACCACCATTTTCGGGGGATGTATCGAATCTTCAAGCGTTCGTCGGATATCGATTTCGGATATTTTCGAAATTTTACCGCAGCTTTCGGCGAAATGCGTGCAATCCCTGTAACTGGGCTAGCGAAAATCGAGCGGTTTTCTTTGAAATGCTTTTCGATGTTATTCCCGTTTTAAACAAGTCTATTGCTTAAATCTTTGATGGCAATCGAGTTTCGGTTTTCTTAAATTAATAACCAAAAATTTTATATAAGTAGTCCTTATTGAAATCTTTTCCAGCAATGTTACCAATTTTCGAACAAGTTAGAATGATTTAGAGGGGGCAGACTTCCTAATAGAGAAATAATTGTTTCTTATTCTCGCGACAATCTTCCCTTTAGAAAATTGTATAGAACAATGACATGGATAACAAAATATTAATTTTTACAGTGCACCGAAGTGCAATAAAAATCTTTTATTGCAGAAGGATATTAGCTAAATTCTAGCGAAATTAACACTAAACCAACAGAGCGGGTCAAACTAACCGGTTTTACATTTCATTTTAATATCATTGAAATTATAAGTACTTTTTGATAGAAAAGGATTGAATAAATTTCTTAATCCAAGCATACATTATGATAAAAATGGTGTAATATTAACCTAATATTGTGCATTTTCTTACCTTTTAATAAACAAATTAGTGTGTCATACTCGACGAATATAAAGAAAATTATGCTCGAAAACAAATCAAAGTCACAGTAATTCGTCACCCCGCAGTAATTCGGTCGGTTTGGCGTTAACCAAGATGGATCAATGCGAAATAAACTATGTTTAATGTTTGAATACTTTGTATGAGGCATTACGCAAAGTTCGAACATTGTTTCATAGTATTTCACTGTAGCATGAGTTCGTCTGAATGGATTCAGGCGCGATTCACTATTGCCAACTCGATTTCATTGGTCAGAGAATGTGACCCGGAAGTGACAGAGTTCAGCGGCAACTTCCTCTCTGCACTCTCCGTGAAAAAGAGTAACCAATCCGCGTCTGCTTGGAGTGGAATAATATTGTCATGCAAATTTCGCTGACCGTGTGCACGCGTACACAGTCACACACACGTGGATCTCCTAACCTAGCTGGCGCACGTGGGCACTCGATACACACGGGAGAACAGCTTTTGCGCGGTGATTTGCATACGTCTATGGAACACGGGGCTGAAACGCCGATAGGTTTACAGTCTGAAGAGAAAAATATAGAATAGGAGAAAGAGGGAGAGAGAAAGAGATAGATAGATAGAGAGAGAGAGGGGCTAAGGGAAAAATGGACAAAGATAAAAATTGGGAACGCTCGCTCTGCATCTACCTGATTATTCGAGGCTCGAAGGGCACGCTGATCGAAAGAGGGTGCCGGAAGAACGTTGAGAAGCCGCGGGAAGGGGGCACCATAGATCGTCGGGCGAACGTACATATTTGCAAATATATTTATCCCGATTCGACAGGCCCGGGAAGTTAAAAGGGCAAACGATGTGCGCTCGATACTTCGTCCGAACTCGGTGAGCCGCAGTCAATTTAATGATTCCGTCTACCACACTCGCGTCTCCCGCTTTTCTCGAGCAAAGCCGGCTCACGGCGAACCTAATCGCGTGGCGAGGGAAACGAAAGTAGGCAGTTTTCTTGTATTTTTTCTATTAACACATTTTGCGCGGATCACGGGTCGAGCTTTACTGTCGCGACTAGCGAGGGAAATCAGTGAAGTTTGAAAGTAAATACATATAATAATATATTTTATATTATATATTTACTTATTATCGTAATATAATATATATAATAATTTATAATAAACTTTATCGATTTTTGCAGTCCATTGTGCCATTATAAGTGAATAAATAGCACAAATGAATTAATCCATTTATTAGTTAATATATAGCCGAACGCAATTATAAAATAGAAAATATATAACACAAACATAAAAATAAAATATATAATTAAATAGTATAACTTTGCATAGCTTAATTTGAGTTTTCTAATTTTTGTCTGGTGCAAAGTTTATGGAATTATTTTTAATAATCGAGTAATTGAGTAATGTGAGAGTAATGGAAGTCGAGACATGGTACGATCAAATGATTAATGAGAAATGAGAAGCTATGTAAATTGTTATCAGTCAAATTTATTAGAAGCAAAGTTATCCAATATATATTTTTAAAATCGAAAGATTTTCTGTTCATTAAATTCACAGCCGAAACTATTCCTTGGCTAAAAACTGCGTTAGTTTGAACGAACACTTTTCCACAATTTACCATCAGCAGCTTCGATTTAGAAGCACTACTTTCTGTATTCTTTGAATGTAAACTAGTATGCGGGAACTATGCCTGGTGTTCACTAGGTTTAATGAGGGGGTCTGTTTTACAAGCTGCATTAGAGGGACAAGATATCAAAGCTGTTTGTTCCCGTGGTCGGGTTCCGTTATTCAAAATATGGGTACGGCCAATCAAGTGACGCAGGTATGCGAGATCCAAAACCGAAAGGAAGGGGCTGAATCCGTGGATCACGCGCTCTATGACGGGTACGGGGGTTAGTTTTCTCTAGAGCACCATGTGAACTACATTGGATCCTCCAGTGAAGTGTTTCATATTCGTTGAACAAATTTATTCTAGTTTGTAAATATTATGTCGAATGTGAAGTGACTAATTTTCAACACCAAACAATTTTTAATTTTGTAACCATGTTAAATATCAATTACTAGAGACAAAGATCATTTTAATAGAATCGTGTTATGACACATACATTATTGTTTCCGTGTGACTGTGTACTTGCTATTTACAATTTCCATTTGTGATAAATATGAAAATATTTAGTAGAACAATTAAATGATTGAATACAATTAAATCCTTAGTATTTAAAGTAATTGTGAGAAATCAATATAATTGAGGAATCAATATGCGATCGTGTTTTCTATATGCGCGCGTTGGGCACGATGGTATGCGATCTTCCCTTGTTTTATTCTGTTGCGTGTGCGGTGTCTATCGCGGATATTCGGCCATGTGGTGCGTGCGTGCGTTTAGTTCATATTATAGTTTCTCTTTATACGTTTATAATAAATAATAAAGCAGCTCGCTGATATAAAATTACAACAGTAATAAGTCATGAGTAAAGTTGATAACTTATGAATGCATGTACAAAGTAAGAAAGAATTATAGATATTCAATTTTGATAAGTTAAATGTGGTACGAATTCCAAGAGTCTCGCACAAGTGTCATGCATTCATAGCAGAAGTCAGTAAATTTCACAGTGATCTATTAATTTTTTAACTAAATTTGACATATTTGAAACATTAATATAATTTTATTTCTTGCTTTGCCTTATTTTATTTTTTCATTTTCAAAGTGCGTATCTATCTGTATATATCCTGTTATTTGTTACACAGTTTTCTTGAGTATATCCTGACACCCTTAGTCTACCGCGCAGGGTAGCTTTTAATGGGTTAGGACGACGTAAACCGTAATGCGCTCCACATCTCACCTTTAAAATTTGCAGTGTCGGAAAAAGTCGTGACATCCATTGAAATTGTCCTCCCGATGTGGCAAAAATAAATATGCCGTGCCAAGTTAACATGTTAACTACGAATATTCAATCCAATATAGGGTTTAGCTTTGCTTCTCAACAAAATAAAGTAATAAAAATTGGTGGACAAGATTTGAACGTAACCAGCTACGGCTACCATAATTAATCAAAGATGTCAGCCGTCCAAAGTCTAAAAACTGGCAAGGCGAAGTGGACGCCGCCCGGAATAAATTCCAGAGACAAGTGCCAATGAATATCGCCGTCGCGAAAATTGGCCGATGGTTAGGGGCGGGAATCGTTCTCGAAATCGAAACTGCCGCGATATTTTCCGTAGCAGAATCTCCGCGTCATCCCGGGGAGCTTCTCATTCTCTCGTTCGGCGACGATTTTGTCTCTACCTTACGACCTTTCGCGGAAAGGTGTGCCTCCGAGAACAGTGGCATGATATGCAAAAATATATGATAAGGGTGGCTGGGGTATCGTACGTGGGTGTGCTGGTTCCGTGCATGTGCAACCGTTGGTTGGTGTGCGTCGATGTATGCGGATATGGAAAAGCCAGTGGCAACCCTATCAGAATGGAGGCCCCAGGGGGGCTCACGGGAAAAAGAGGAGGAGAAGCGACCGACCAACCAAGGCCCGAATATAGGATGTCAGGAATTTTCATATCTCGATGCCACTCTCGGAAAGTCGCGAGCTTTTTCTGGAAAATTCTTTTGCGACCCGTTGCGCGCGCGCGCGCTACCTCGCGATCCTCCATACAGACGCGCGATGCATGACGGGACGCAGAATCGAACTAAACCGCCGAAAAATTTCGAATCTCTGGCGAAACTTCTTTCTTCGAGCTGACATTCCGTCCCCGTTTCTACGCATTCTCATAATTTATATAACAGAAACTTTTATCAGTTTCCTTTCATCAGCTTCGGGCATTGAGTATTATCCTTCATATAGTTACAGTACTAGAAAATTTTATAAAACTACCTGATATTTATGTGAAATCTTAGAATTATTCCTTACGAATGAAATGTTAGTGCACAGCAACAAATGAACTATAGTTCTTCACAAAATGGTATCGAAGCCATCTCTAACAGTTTCATACATTTTGTCAAATTAATTTTATGATTAACTCAACAGAGTTGTGCTTTTTTATTAGCTCTGAGTGCAGACCAAATTTACGACATTTTAAACCTTTTCTACTCTTAGCATAAGAAACAAAATCAGTAATAATTAATATTTTTGAACTCCTTACACCATAACTATATCCAGAATAATTAAAAAGTCCTTTTAAAAAAGTGTTGAAACTTTAAAACGTTAATATGAAGAAAATCACCCTCTGGACCATATATCCTTGGATAAATGTTGGGAAAAGAATAAATACAGCTTCGCAACTTATTGTTTCAGACAGTATTTGACTCGTTGGCGAGGTAAAAGCGTTTAACAAGGTATTCGGCGCGTATTTCGAATGTTCGCGTACTCTCTCGGCCACGGTGCTCGTACGAGGCAGACACTTACAATCCGGAGCAGCCCTCCGCCTATTGGCAAGAGGCAGCCAGCCCGAAGGATGAAGGTGTTAGGGGTGCAAGCTGCAACTGACAGCTACATTTATACGTTTCGCGGATTTTCCATATCGAGATTTGTCGAGTGCACACGAGCGGGGTTAACGTCGCGCCATGCCATTGCAAATAACGTCGGGAAGATTTGTATCTGTCAGAAGTTGCGGAGCTGGTCTGTACGTGCCTGGCTGGCAGGCTGCTGGATGGCTGGCTGGCTTGGAAATCGCCGGCTAACGGGTTACCAGAAATTCCACGCATTCTGCTTCCTCGTTCGATCGCGAACGAGAAGCTTGTCACTTTTCCCGCGCCCCGGAAGATTTGATTTCTTCAACAGATAGGGAACGAGCTGTCCCCAGCCACGAGGACGCACGCACACACAAAAACATACACACACACACACGTACCTCCCAAAGTCGTCGCAGCATCCTTTGAAAATCTCTGGCTGATTTTGCGCGACGAACTCTGTACCCACCAGATGTATTATTTCATATTATTTCCGATTTCAGAAATAAATCTACAGAGTGTAAACTAAATTCGAAACTATCCTGCGCTTTATAGATATTTTTGGGAGTTACATATGGAAAATAGAAATCAGTTTTAATGCGTATCTTTATACTAAATATAAATTTTGCAACGTTCCAATAGCCTGTGATCTTTTTTATTTGTTTTACTACTGAAAATCATAGTTACTAATATTTATCATAAATGTTTAATGTTAGCAGAATAACAATTGCATTTATAAGCTTAAAGATAAACTCCATAGAGTATTAGATCAAAGAATTTAGAAATTTTGTAGAAATTATCGAGGATTTTGTAAAAATTGGCGCAATAATGCCAAGGATACTGCGAATTAAGCGTACAAGGAGAAACAGTGTTAATTAAAAATAATAGAGGGGAAGAGCATTTGAATGTGAGGCGTGCCTGCGTGGATTTTCATTTATATTCAAATGGGGGATAAGTGGGCATAGTTGCGGAAGTTATTTTGTACTTTTAAATACTCGCGGAAGACCTACTCTGTCGGCGACACGAAAGTTTTCGTGCCCGAGCAAGTTTCCTTGTTTCGACATCGCCGAACATTCCGAACTTGTACCCGCGCACGCCTACGGTTTACGCGCTTTCTGTGAAAGATGAAATTCTCGTGAGTTGCTGTACCATTTTGAATCCGTAGCATGTGTTTTAATATTGTTGGACGATTTGTTCTAAATGTTGTATTCTCTCTTTACTTTTCGATTATTTCTAGTTCGTTTATAAGAAATAATATGTTATTTCATTCTTCTTCTTATTATTAGTAGAGTTTTCAATTCCTTATTCTAGCCAGTAATCTTTTAGTTGGCGAAGGAAAGTTTTTATCCATTGTAATTTTTGTAAAGAGACGATCAATCAAATTGTAAATTTGCGGAGATCCTGCTTTTTTGAAAGTTGTAAATAAAAATTTGTCAAAGACCAGGAAATTTTTAATAATATTAATAGTGTTGGGGATTCGGTTAACCCCTTTAAAACGAATTTTTTTTATTGTAATAATAGATTATTTGAATATGACAGTAATGAACTGAGTGATTACTGCATGAATGACGTTCATTTTACCTATAAGATTTACATCGTAGAAACCCTGACATGTAATAATAATTTACAATGATAAGACTATTATATAATACTTGTAAAACTTCAATTCATCCTTGGCAAGTAACTTATTCTTATAGTAAAGTAATTGCTTTCTATGTGAGTGAAAATATTTTTCTCTGTAAAATTTATGTTTCACGTTTTTAACACATTAATGTATAACATTTAAAAAATGCAGTAATTCCAAAGATTAGTGGTATTCAATTATATTTATCTCAAATAAATAATGTTTACTAAGCCACAGTAGTTTTCAAACATAATAATGGCAATTAGACTGCGATTTTCATGCATTATTTACAGAGATGAATAGCTATAATTTTCAAATCGGACAAGATTAAAAGGAAGAGGTGAATATCGTTATTTGAATTATGTTTATTATGAAACGAAAAATGGACTTTCCAACAGATGTTTACAATGCCTGTTCCGCATAAGGATCAACAGTCTAATATACAATCTTAAATAGCTGCAAGGAAAAACTTTCGGAGATCATAAAATTTTTTAAAAATCATGAGGATGTAGTTCATCCCTCCGAAAGCGATCCAGTGCTTACGGACAGCGAGCATGAGAGGATAATAAAAGTATGGCCGTCCAGAAAACTTTAACGCTCCCGCAGCTCCGAGTTAGTGGCCACGTTGAGAAGTCTAAAAACGCGTGCCGGCGGAATTGTCAATTTCATAGTCGGACCTGGAGCTCGTATCCCAGCTGAAGAGGCGTATTTGCCTAGAGCGTAGACGCTACCTTGGCCAGGCTATATTTATATTATTATTAAACATTGCAATGCTCAGCTCATGCATACATTCTCATATTCCACACCGCAGGGCGACCTTTCGCTTCGCGGCTTCCTTTTTCCGCGATATATTCCGTTCATGTGGCACTATTTCTATTCCGACCCACTATTTCTACTACGAAAATTGCTTTCGCAAATTCCGTTTCACTTTAAGGCTCGCACGGCGACCAGCAATACTTCCTGTATTGTAGTTTAGGGCGTCCCGGCCACTCTCCACGCTTTTTAGTTCACAATTTTCACCCTTTCTTCTATTCGCCATTCGCGAGTATCAAAGTGCGACACGCGAATCTCTTTCATCGATCTTTCTAATTTCTCCATAAACTTTGAATCTGTTTCATAAATATCTGGAAATGATCATTTGCTGAAAATACACTCGTTTGATTTTTGTTGGAATATATCGCCAAAATGATAGAATTTCTTGATCAATATTTATACATATTTCGAACCTTGAAATTGAAAATATATTTGTTTGCAGAAAAATCCTTTGCTAACTAACAAACTGCGTAGAAAGATAGTTATGGCACTTTTAAAATAAAAATCTTATATCAAATTTTATCTAATGCTAGATTTCAAATTTTGGAAGAGAATGAAATTTAGAAAACATCATGTCGTCATTACTACCAATTTAAGCTGTAAATTAATAACTTTACTGAGAGAATATATATTCAGTTTCTATTATATCTTTTAAGTTTTGAGATTAATATGCATGGAATATAACATTTATATTAATTTTATTGGGATCGTAATAAACCGTGATTATTCACGAAATTATTTTTGCGTTGACAAACATTAAAATAAACAGATAGTAGGTACTAAATAAACATGAACAAATTATTTCTCTCCCAGAAAACTCTCCAAATACAAAGGGTTAACGATCTAAAATTCTACGAAATTCCAACAAACAATGTTCAAAGTATTCGATGACTCTCATGTACCGTGAAAGCAGAAAAATTCGCAGTCTCCGGAGGGAGTAATTGAAGCAAGGGGTTAATTAATTCCATTGGCAGCCGGCAATCTCGAAGCAAAATGGGGGTCTAGAGGGGGCAGCAGCCTCATTGAAAGCTGGGCTGGTGCTCGAAAATCCATTTTCATTGGTCGGTGAATGGCCGTGGAACGACACGGGGACACACCGGGCGCTTATACTTTTATTAAAAATCCACAGAATGCGAGCACATAGTCTGCACGGTGGTTGCCACGGTATTCAAGAGTGGCAGCCAGACTACGCCACTGTGCTATTCACTTGAGACATTTCGCGGCGTTGGGTTTTCTTCTCAAGTTCCAGGCGGTCTGGGAAAGACGAAGAGAAGGTTGCAGCCAGGATAACGGGTAGTGGATGGGTTGGCGGCGGTTTCCGGAATCCGAGGGGTGCCGGGGCGCGCGGGGGGCGGGTTTTTTCTTTTCGTTTCCACCGGCGAAATGGGAGGGCCGGAGGGCGAGCGAAAGAAGAGTGTCTTATACCGCGGGTGCACCGGCCTCTTATATGAAATACTTATACCGGGGGATATTCAGCAAGCTTATATTCGACTCGTATGCAAATCTCTTCCATACTTGATTTCTCGTGGATGCGACGCTCCGGGGGATGATGGCTCGTTTTACGCGGCAGCCACTTTCCTTCTCTCTTCCGTTCCTTTTTCCCGTCGTTAAGTTCGACCAGCCGCGTACCGTTGCTCTTTCTATAAAAGGATACCGTTGTCTCTGAAAAACGTTCCCCGTGAATCGCGAAAACTTCACCCATTCTTAGCTCGCTCGCTCGTTCAACCTTGTCTACGTTATATTTTTCTGTCGTTGATTAATTGTCGAATATTTTGGCAAAAAATGGAAGAGGCTGAGCAGTAATGTATTTATTGTGCGCTCCTTGTTTCGTTTCGATATCTTACACGGTAGTTGAGACATTTTTATTCTAAAGTTAAAAGTATTTAATTTTCTGTTAGACTTGGAAATTTAATATTTATATTATCAGACCTCCAAATTAATCGTCTTTTATCCTAAATAGTTGACAAAAAAATTTGAAAAGTATGTACAAAATAGAACAAGTATGAACTTCATCAATTTATATTTAAATGGTTTAAGTATACAAATCGGGAAATGCGTTTTTATAGTCAGAGGTTTACAGTACTTTTGTCAGATTGCGAAAATTGATGTTAACATTTTCAAGCCTTCAAAAATACTATACAGTGAAGTAAGAATGCATCTATTAAGCTCCATTTGATTCACTTAAATATTTGAAACAGTAATTGAGAAATATATTCTCACAGTTAGTGGTTTCCATTGCCTCAGTTTCTATCTCTAAATGGTCAAAACGAATCACAAAGAAATATAAATATTTGACAATTTAGATGGTACTTTCCTTCCCCAATGGTACATTTTTCATCTATTTAACAATGCTGTTCCAAATAGTACCTCTAAAAGTATTTAAAAAAATATACATCGAACATCTCGAGGAATAATGAAATCCCCAAAGTCACAAAAGTCGACATCTGTTTAATTTCGATCGAGTGTGCGCGGGTAACGTGATATTTCCCGTGGCCTTATACGTCACTGCCATGATTTCCCAGTTATTACCGGCTGGCGCATGCATCGTGGGTGGTACAATTTCTGCCAGAAAAATATGGCGACCCACTCGACCTTAGGAATAATATAATCTGGCTATTTTACTTGAACCACTGTGTGTACCAAGACTAGAAGAGTTCGCGGGTGGAGCAAAGGGGATAAGAGGGGGATGAAACTGGCGAGAGAGGGGTTAGAGGGATGGAGAGAGAAATAGAACGAGAGGGAGCGAGAGACATGGAGGTGAAAGGGAGGGGGGATGCTGTGTAACATAGTACCCGGAGGGTGCGCGGAGCAAGGATGGTGAGAATACTGTCGGATGGGGCGCGATGGCCTAGCTTAAAGCACCAAGACACACTGTCTGGCTACGGAATTGTTTGGCGAAATACGTTGGGACTTTGTCACTTCTTTCTGGGTACATTTTCCTGCTCATACGCTCACGTGTACCCATCCACGGTCCGGCGCTTCACTCGAAATAACTTTCATGGAAAAACAAAAGTCTGATTTACTTCGTTCCGCTCCGACAGCTTCTCCGGGCACTTCAATTGTTTCAGAAATAACCTGTTGTTTACCGATTTTGTAACTTCTTTAAACACTTCTCTGCTAGAGCAACAGCAAATCTCAAATGTTTTATGAGAGTCCATGTTTTGGTCTCAGTTAAAGTTATTCTTTTACGTTGTGTAATTTAACATTTGAATTTCATTCAATTTTTATACATTGAAGATTATTAAAATATTTATTGTAATTACACATTTTGTGATCTAAATAAGCATACTAGTAACAATAGTGTTAATACAAGAGTACTGGAATAACAATTCTCATCAAAAAAAGGAAAATGTATTAAAATATTGATATTAAAATTTTAATATTAACGCTTTGTTAATATGCGCATATGATGTGACAAGTGTGGTAAATAAAAATCTACTAATTTCATAAATATTAGAACGAAGTTCATAGTATATAGCATAATAATCAGGCAGCTATTGTTTGCTCAATTGTTCGAATACTTCACTATCAAGGTCACTGCCTCTAACACATTCTAACAATGTAGACAGGTATCGAACGTAACAATAGATTTTTGGTGGGAAAATTGTTAAAATGTTTTCGAGCATTCGAAAAAAGTGTACTTTTGTTCGAAAGTTAACTACAGCAGCGGAATCGAAGTCAAAGATGGTTTCCACAGGGTGTGGGAGGTACTAGGTCGTGACGCGCGTCTTTCTGACCCCCGTAAGTGTATGCGCGTGTATCGCAAAGAGGGGCTGGATCTTGGAACGATAGTGTCCCGGGGGAGGCGTCTCGAATGATAGGCGAGATAGTGGCTGCGAAGTATGTATACCTTCGCGACGTAGAACCTGGAGAAGATCCTGCTCAACCCACTTCTTGTATCTTTATTATGCATTATGCGTTTCTATCTTGATATGTGTTGCATCAATATTGCAAAAGAAAATCGTTAACGTCAGCTAAAATGTTTTTACACGATATTTAATTTTTTAAATTTTGGTATAAACTTCTGGTTCTGTGGGATCAAATCCTGACCCTGTTCGTACTACTTGATAGAAGTTTTATGTACATGTTATGTACGTAAAATGTTTTATACATATGTTACATATATGTTATATATAAAATACAATATCGTAACTAATAATTGTTGAAAAGAATGATTTAAATCCTTGGAACACTTTTCAATATTTCGATTGTCAAAAATCACTGTAAAAGTTGTTCAAGGTTGAGCAATTTGTTAGATCCTTCTTTGAATTAGTTTTAAAGTTTCTCATTGTGTGTTTTATAAAGAAATACAAAATTTTGAAAATTTTAAATTTCCAAAAATTATTATCACACTTATGATAATAATGGATAAGTGAAATTTAAAGTAAAGAAAATATTTAAACAATTTCAGGACATGTATCTATTGTTTTCAATTCACTGAAATGATTAAAGAAGGAACAAAATTTGTATCTGCCCGGTGTTTGTTACAATCGATGAAGATAATTTTCGATTTTGCATAAAGTATTACAGTCTGGTAAGAACGACAGACGTTTGATTTGTCCGATCGAGTACATTTAGCCAAGGATGTAGAAGACCGATCAATTATGTTGATTTTCCCCCGTTTACTTAGCCGTCGTCGTCGCACACCAATCCGCTTTTGCTCATTGCTCGGGCGTCCCTCTGAAATAACATCGTGCCGAGGAAAGTCCTGACCCACCTTAAGAAGTTTCGCAAAGTACTTCGCAGTAACTTTCACTCTCTCCGAATGAACTTACCCCGAGTTAACGGTCGAAGTAACGAGGAACAATTTTCCTCTCTCGCGCACCACAACCACGGAACTTGCTGCGCGCACGATAAATTTGTTACACGCGGTACGCCACTGTACGCCACTCGACGTTATCCGATAAATCACGACATCGAGTGTTAGTCGTTTACGGTAATTAATTTATTGAAAAATGTGCGGTTCGACGAACTGTTTTTATCGATTTGTAACGGCGTGCCACTGCGAACGCTTAAGTAAATTGTTTTGTGCTTGCGAAAGAGAAAATTACGTTTCGAATTCACAGATAAATTTCCGTTAAACGAACGTTGAATAAAATTGTTATTATATTGAATGTATACTTACATTTTATTTAAAATCAATAGTAAATGATTGACCTTTCAAACGAATCATTTTTATGATGTACATTGTGAATTTACAATTTTTCATTAAAGAAACAAGACGTTTGATATTTCAAAAATTTATTAGTTTTATTAGAAGCTGTGAATTTATTTAGCTTATAAATTAAACACTTGCATATCACTTATGCACTGTGAGTTTACGATTTTACATTGTAAGAACAAAGTGTGTGATATCTAGTCTAGTTTTTGGTGCTATATTAATGAATTAAATAGATTTATAATTTCGCATTATAAAAACAATATTTTCATTCATGAAATTAATATATTTAGAATTTTTTGGTTTCACTAGAAATTGTGTTAACTAAAAGTAATCTCTACTTCAAGTAGACATGAGTAAAATATAGGTTTTTCAATGTCTCGGGTGCCATGTAGTATAAGCAGAAATTAGTTTGCTTCTAGGTATTTTAATTATTACGGATGCGAGGTCTAAAAACGGAAATTTTGAAATCAATATAGCAGATTTCCGATTGAAGAATTATTAGTGTCACATGACGGTTACATTCACAAGATCCCACGTATCGTAGCTATCGATTTTGCGTTTCCAGTAGTTTTACGTTTCCAAGGAGAGGCCAGACAGAAGAAGATGGGTAAACGTGCGTACATAGACTCGCATATGTGTATCTATATACACGCGCATATACACGATACACGCGTATGTGCATACGTCTATATGGTTCATGCGATCCCCGTGCGGGTACGTGTTGTACAGGGTAAAAATAGGGTGACATCTCGGCGCCATGACAGATGCGTGTATCTGTCGAAGGAAAAGATGGAGTCTGGAATAGTTCGCCTGTTGTGGGAGTACTCGAATATTATTGCTCCCGTAATGTCAAATTCGTAGATATTATTAAAGCAGTAAACAAATATTTTCATACAATTTTAGGTAGCAAGTTTTAACAGAAAAAGATGCATTTCTTTAGCGAAAGAGCTAAGCTGTATTAAAAATAAGTTCCAAATGATGTTGGAAAATGATTAAACAACGAATTTTAATTATGTTTACCGCGAGCGTTAAATGAGAATGATTTACATTGTTATATAGAAACGACAATCATTTAAACTGTTTACGATATTTATCAGAATATTGTTATACTATCAGGAAATATAAAAGAAATTGAGAGATCAGTTTTTTTATTTGATTTGTTATTTCCAGAGTTAAATTCCGAAGAAAATAATCTTGTTCTTACATTCATTATAGTAAATAATGAAACGAAATACAAAAAAATTGATATTGCATATTCATAAAAATATATTATATTTACTCTGAGAAATTGCATTATTGGCAAACTATATCCCTCTTGCATTTTATATTTTGCAAACACAATACGAATATTGTACTTTGATAATCTATTTATTTATTTATTTAGCAACCCTTTTAATTTCTCTATAAAAGTTTTGCGTAGTAATAATAATAGTAATGATGAGATAAAATATAATAAAAACATTGCAATACATTTAATTTTAATATATAATCTGAAAATGACAAATCTGAATTCTGCCGCGAGTCCGGCGGTAACAAAATTTTTTACCGTCCCTTCGATCACCTGTTACCAATTAAAGAGCCGAGAAAAAAAAGGAAGAAATCAGTTTTTTAAGTAGAAGCGCGGCGAGGACGGGGTGCCCTAAACGCGTCATTGGGCTTCCATTGGCACGTCCAACCCGTTACACGATATAACGGTGATCCCAGGTAATATGGTAGAATGTCGACGTCGGACCGGTACTTAAGAAACGGGTACAGGATATATAAGGGATGAGCGATGATGCTTGATATTAGGCAGGCACAGGACACGTCGCCCGGCGAAACTCGGGGGTGTAACATGGGGTTGCGAAGCGGGGGAGCCGCTTGCGAGAGAAGAAGAACGTGGAAAAGGAAGACGGTCGGTGGAAGGGCGGGTTGGTTGGCAAGGATATAAGATAAGGATATACGTGTGCATCGCATCCAGGATCCTTGATCCTTTATCCCAAGAGAGCTCACGCTGGAGATGGAGCTTTTCGAGTCCTCCTTTCAGCCGAGACTTCGTCTATAGGTCGGTCCAACGTGAAGCACTTGTAACCGTATCGGTAATATTCAGCCTTTCAATATTAATAACCACCCTCTGGCTGGTTCAATAATTTATTAACGTCTAAATAATCCGCCGGATACTGCAGAACAATGTTTGACTAATTCTTTCGCGAAGCAGGAAATAGCTAGCTACTTGCAACAGTTCTTATTTTGAAATTCTGTCTGAATTGGTATTATCTAACTTTTTATTGTTGCTAAGTTAACTGTGGATTTGATATATTGACGAAAAGAATGAATAGGTGTTATTTAAAACTTGAGACAAATTAAAGTAATTGAAGGTAACCAATACATTGAATTTATTGAAAGAATTAGAGATTTGCAAGTGACTCTTGTTTCGCAAAAATGACACATATCATTTTTATAACGCATAAAAATCCAGTCTATTGATACATCAATTTTACATTTAATTTACTGAACTACATTGGTAGAAGAATGGCGTTGGGGTTTTCTGTGTCTACATCACCCTGTACTTTAATGATATGTAATTTTTGGTTCCAAGAAACCGTATAAATTGAGCTTGTACAATTTAATGCATCCGTAAGGAAACGAAAGCCTCCAAATAACTTATAATTGTTATAATAAAGAAAAAAATGGAAAGGTATCGTACGTGTTGCAGTGCGGTGTTACAGAAGGCCGCGTTAGTGGTAATTGAAATGTCCTGTAAGATCAGCAGTGGAAAATGGTACAAGAATACTGTGCGACATGCAGTATGCTGCTTGCCTCTCCATCGTCTTACACGATACCACCCCGTAGAAGCCTTCAACCATCCCCATCGCTGAGTTCTCTGGCACAGCCCGATCTCCCATATTATATTATTCACGGCGAATCCCTTTTTTGCTTTTCCTCTCTCTTTTTCATTCCAATCTGGCTATTATACATATACCTTACAATATTCTCGAAACAGTTTGAAACTCTATACCATTTGGAAGAACAGAAGGCGACTCTTCCACCTCAATAATCTCTTGCGACGGAATACAATACACTAAGTATGTTATTTTTATAAAAATTACTAAGACATAGCTGAAATCCTTGCTTTAGACGAAAGTAAATTTAATAATAAGAATTTTAATCTCGACTACTGTTTTTCTGCAAAGATTATCAAATGCTTTCAATCTTTGAATTTCACGAGAGAGAAATTGTAAAATGAACTCTAACAACAACTGAAGAAAAATTTTTGAATATCTACAACAAAATTGTATCTACAAAAAATCTCCACCGTTACTTTTGACAGTGTTGCATTTAATTTTTCGTAACAATCTCAATTTTAATTTCCTCTTGTTGTAAAAATTGATGAACATTGCTGAAGGATCGCCACAACTGCTTATCAAACTCTGTTAATAATTATTCTTTCCGTATTCACTTTTCACAACACTTCTCAAAAAGTATTACAATTTTATTGAAATTTTCCGCAGTGTTGTACTCAGACGTCCGTAATAGTCTCCATTTTTATTGTTTCTTCCTCTGAAACTTACAAAACGGAGATCTTTTTCTGCCAATATAATTGAACGATTACTAAAACTGCCTACGCAGGTCGTTTAATGATGGACCCTTAAGTTTTACGAAGAAAAATCGCAGTTAATCGAACTGACAATTTCTTCTTATAATATCTTGAAAGAAGTTAAAAATTTTATGTTACAATCCATATGTTTCCTCTGAAAATGATCAAACGCGGCTGGAACACCACTAACAAAAGTCTATCAACGAAAGCCGTTTCAGTTTCGCACAGAAGAAATGGCAAAGTTAATCGAAAGAAGAACAGTCGAAGAAAGATTCCTTGTTTGTCAAGGCGAGGTACAGCGGATTCTCCGTCTCGGTCGCTATCTCAGCAGTCAGCGACCCAATTGTACGCGTCTCGAAAGCTTCTCCATCAGTCAGCTCGCCGGCATCTACGGATCCGTGGTGCCGCCCGCGAGAAGAAAATCTATCTAGCTTCTGCTTGGACACATATGTCGTTGACGCGGGCACAATACCGTTTCGGTGATGGCGACGAGTCGTCGGCTTTCCGTCGGGCTCTCGCGGTGTATCCAGTTCGGAAGTAACAACCTTGGAGTCGCTGTTACACCTACTCCGAGGAAGTTCCCTCCTCGCTATCCCGTTTATTCGTTGGCGTCTCCGGTGCGTTTCCAGTTCGCAGGTCGGCCTAGCGCACTCCAGTTTTCCTTATCCTCTGTTTCTTCGCCCGGTAATGGTCCTGACGTCTGCCGGAATACGCAAAATCCTATTTGGACCCTCGACAGACGTGTCTCGCCCTCCCGCCACCTCCCAGGCCGGTCGGTGAATCCTACAGGAAACGGAAAGAGAAACGACGGGAGAGGAAGAGCCAGAGCCGAGGCTTGCTCTTCGACTTGAATTTCAGAGGAACGAACGACCCTTGAGAAAACTATACCGACGAGGTCCTTAGTGTTCTTACATGCTCGAGGAGACGACGCGACGCGACGTTTCGTCTCGTAGGACGGCCATGTGTGTACTGAAAAAGCATTCGTAACGATGGAAACGGTCGCGGAGCTCTGTAGAGCCATTAGGATCGACGTATAAAAATGTTTCCCGGGAATCCGTGTGAGACGCCAGCGAGCGATAGCTTCCAGTCGCATTGTTAACGACGGGCACCGTTGTCAGGGGACAAGGGGCTTAGACAATTTCTGATGCCGTGTTCTGGCTACAGTTCCTACGAAATATCTCGCGACGATACGTCGTCATATTCAATAATATCAAAATTCAGAACCAGTGAAATTTCTAGCTATTGAGCGACATTGTTGGAAACTATTTATTGCGGAACTATAACCTGCAGGTCTGGATATTGACCCTTGTGAAATTATTTCAGTGAAATTAGGAAATTGTTATCGAATTTTATTTCGTTTCATTGCTTAAATTAGTTTTTGACTGGACCGTCTTCGACTGGTTATTTATTTGTCTTTGTTTATGTACTCAGGAGTGTATATTTTCCTCAATTTACAATAGGTGTAAAGAGTATAATTGAAACTTAAGCTTTTGTTACATTTTGAGTATTTTGTTACACATCGATTTATTAAATCTAAATATATATATGTATATATAATTTTCAGACATTTCCTTTGCTACGAATACCATATTTTTAATATTTTAACTTAAGGGGCATGATTTAATAATAATATTATAAGTGCTTTTATATACATTTTTTTCAATTAATGTTCTATGTCAACTTCTACTGGATGATCTCGGTATGCAAGGTACGCAATCTTGATTGTTGTACATTTATGATAAAAATTACGATTATGAAAATGATTACTTCTCCAACTAGATGAGTATTTACGGATTTCATCAATGACTTCACTAAATTTAATGCAAATAGCGTATATATACGTGATTGAATCGTTTCCCAATTTTTTACAAGTAATCTTTAGACATCTCTCTTACTACAAACACCATAAATCATCGCTATTTGTAAATATTGTAAGCATTATTTTGGCTGCAGATCGTATTCGGTCTCTCGACGATGTCTTCCGCGCTGCTTGGCAAGTTGAGAGCTCATCGTTTGACGACGGATTTCCTTTTTTCGAAAGGATGGTCACCCTGGTCAAAGGACGTCCCTCTTTTAGACTGATACTCCGGGTTCGGAACGTTTTATTGAAGACACGCCGCGTTGCGGGGGATACGTTCCGAAGTCGAGGAATTATCTTGAGAAGTTTAAGGTCGAGTGAACGTTCAAAAGGGGACGGGATTATTTGCTTTTGGAATTGAGTAATGGAACCCTTGCGTTTGCAGTGTTTGCTCTTTTCTTTCTTCGGTTCTTTTCCCTATTTCATGAATCCTGTGTCCTGAAGGTCGACACTCGAGTCTTCGGATCGTTTAATACACGGTATATGATAATAATCTGTGGACGAGGATGGGGTCCGAAAGATGAGGATGTCTTCGAACTAATTTTTACTTTCACCCACAACAAAATTGTACACGTTATTATTTTATTAAGAATAATAAAAATACTCAAGTCGGAAGATGTTTCGTAAGATAATCGTAAATAATAATTATGATTCCTAACTTTGATTGAGATATTTATGGGATCATATTGTTGCATAAGTAGCAATTACTGTCTTCCATTAGTTAATTCTGAATACATAAGTTACAATATAATTATATCTAATTGACGATCGATCTTACATAAAAGTAGAGGTTTGTAGCATTTTTTAGAAAATCTTTATTGAAATTAAAAGAAAGAACAAAGGAGATGTTTAGCCTTCTAATAGTTGGACGAGAATTGCTTAGAATAGAGAAAGAGAGAGATAAAGAATTTATTCGCGAAGTGTACAGTGCAGATGGGTCGCGAGTGACCGGCAAGTGTCTGCGAAAGAACTGAGTGATTATCGTCATGGTAAATAAAGAGACTTGACGAGAAGGGGACTGAGGGAAGGAACTTTTCTGAAAATTACAGCGGTTCGCCGAGTTGCGTTTCAGCGGTTGGTACGATTTAATTGACATGAATAATGAATCCTGGCTCTCGGCGCTACCGAGAAGCGTAGGTCGGGGCTACTTGGGTGTGTAGGTGCCGGCGAGAAGCGCAACAGGTTCCACTTAATTATTGAACACTATAACTGACTGGCACAGCTGCCACCCCCGTTTTTGCGCCCCTCGCGGCGAGACGTAATCAACCACCTGTCCGCGATTACGCGAAGGTTAAGGCCGATCGTTGCCCTCGAATCGCTGCCAGTTCTTCCTCCTCTTCGGCTCTCTTCGTCCGCCATCAATTTCCATCACAAAGCGAACGCTCTGTTCTCCGTTAAATCCCTTACTCGCCGACTCGCGCGAATCGATTACAAAAATTTCTGTACATTTCTCTCGGTTCGGTTCGAAAATGTTTCCGTACTTTGTTTCTACGGTTTCTCTTCGATCTGTGGGAAGGTGTTCTTCGTTTTGGAGAACGTCGAGACGCTCAGGTTGGCGGCACTGCAAGCGGCAGTATGGGAAATGGGTTCAGAGACGCTGAGACGGTATTGATTTTCTATCTGACGTATGAAAGATGCGTGTTTCGTATGGTCCTCTTGCTCTTTATTTTCCTCTCCGCCTCTCTTCCTGCCTCTGTCTCGCTTTCCCGTCTACTCCCTATCTCGCTGAGCTGCATTCTTTAGAATGCACTTTGATAAAATGTCTTATTTACGAGTTTCGAAAACACGGCTGCGTGGCGGCACACGCCTGCACTTCTGAGACAACAGCCTCCGACGTCCATCTGTATAAAATTAGAATTTCGAAACGTTTCACGTGGACAATTATTTTCGAAGATATCCTTGGACGTTGCAGTCACTGAGATAAGTCTTATCATCGAATAAGATAAACGTTTAAAAATTGGCGAGAGTTTATTATAAAGTATTCTATACTTTACTATACTATATAAATTATAAAGTTTATGTAGATACCGGTAAAATCACATTTTTTATGAAACAGTTAGCTGTTTGAATGTTGAAGAAATGCTCATTATACAGAATCAAACGTATATTTTATTTGTAATGGGATTTATGTAAAACTTGCGAAGCTGATAAACGCACTATTATTAGTAAAGATCACAATTTATTGTGTAATTGTTTAAAAATTGTAGAAGCAATTTATCGTCAATTACTACAATAGATTGATCTATAATTTGATCTATTGCTGACTTAGAATGACGTAAGTGTATTAAAAATATTAGTTTGTTTTATTGCATTGTTTTCTTCAATAGAACTGAATGAAAATAACGAAAGGTATTGTACAAGAGAAGAAAAAACAATAAATGATTGACATAACAATTAAATTAATTTCCTCAATGGTTCTCTTACTACTTTATTATGTTGTCTTAATAGAAACTTTCTTACCTTCTTGAATAAAATTAAATCCACGTAAACAAAATGATTCTCCGGTTCAGTAACTACTATTCTTGCAGTTTCTGTTGCAAAATTGGTTGTCTTACTACTTTGCTATGTTGTTTTATCAAAACCTTCTTTACCTTCAAAATACGATCGAAAGAAAAGATATTGTTTTATTGTAATTTCCTTCTAAAAATTAGATTCTGAAGCAGCAGTCGATGCTCCTCTATCTCCGAACCATTTCTATAATAATTTTTCCGTACGAACGTTTGATAACAGAGGGGATATGCGGCAATATTTACAGGTCCAGCGCAATTTCAGTGATTTTCATGAAGGAAGAGCTGCTAATAGCAGCAGTTGGTCATCTCATCCACTACGAAAAGCACTGAAATCGCACTGGACCTAGTAACACTAGTATGCTGCAGTAATTTTGATGGTTCCTTGGGTATAATCGATGGTCCGCCATTTGGCGTGCAGGCACGGCAGCCCGGGCGTCTCGTGAAGAATGAATTCCTCCGTCTTCTTACGGAGGTTTTTGCTCTCTCGTGGGAAGAGGGAGAAACTCGCGAGACCGGGCTGACGTTGACGAAACGCTATTTCGAAACAACAACTATCGAGAAACTCGCGATATGGGTAAATACAGTGGCTGCTGCAGGCGGCGTCGGCGTCTCGCGTTTTACACACGGACGGGCACACGCAAACAGGCGAATGTTTATGGAAATTCGCGACATGCAGTGGCACACGTACGCCCCCTCTTCTTCTCCCCCTCTCTCTCTCTCTCATTCATTTTCTCTTTCTCTCTTTCTTTCTATCTGTGTACGCCCGCTTCCGGCTGTAAGGAGCACGGAAGAAAGGAAACGCAGCTCCGCCGTTGGCTGAAGTTGACAGATTCGGGAAAAGTTGAAATAATGCCTCCGTCTGTTCCGCAAATCATTTTAGTAATAGACCAACGGATCAACGGGAATACAGATGCAACCCGGTGCAACGAGCAAGACCTCCTCGGTGCGGAGCGGCTTACGACGAGACGGTAGTAGACGACGGCAGCATTCGGTAGTAGACGATTCTGACGTTATAAAAATGATGTACGATGTTTTAGACTGACGTTTGTATGTATTTATGAATTTATAGATGTACGGCACTCAGAAATTTATCAAGTATTACGAAGACCATAAACAATCGCGAGGAACCATAAGGAATAGTTTAGACTGTGAAATAAATTCTTCAGCTAGTTTCAAACAATTCTTATCTTGGAAAGATAGTACAACACATTTTAAGCTAACCATTAGTAGGTATTTATTATATTTGGAAACGTATAAAATAGATAACGTGCTTGTATGTTCTATTGCTTTACTTTAATTACATAGAATCTCTTAGTCAGCGAAATCTTTTTACATTTTACAAAATTTTAACAACACCTCGACAGTATACGTCTGGAGCATTCATCAACTTATATAATATATATTCTACATAATTATCTTTATATTTATTGAATAAAACATATAAATTTTGGTATTAAAAAATAAACAAAATGAAAGAATAGAACAATTTTTTTATTTTTTAGTACACTCACGGTATCAGATCGAGGTGTGTCGGTAAAATATAAATCAAATGTCGTGCCCTTTAACTTTGTAATACAAATTTAGGAAGTCGAAGCCAATGTGCAATTTATAACACAGGAGTATAGTTATTTGAAAGCTGTATTTTTGCGGGTAATTCTAATTCGTTACCACAGGACTTTACTTTTTCCTTTCACTGTATACCTGGATCTCCGACAGATTCAACGACTGAGTTTCGCCGACGAGTAAAAATCCGATTTCTACCGAATTGTTCTTGCGGTCTAGGGTTTCTAGGAGTTCTAAATTAATACCGGCTCGGGTTCTTAAGCTCGTCCGGGAACGACTCAAGTTCCCGAGTGCGCATAAAACAAGAACGGCGTGTTCTCGTTTGTTAGGGAACCGCAGTTCTGCGTGTTTTATCGCGGTAAGGAACGCGTACGCGAGCCAAGAAACGACGAAAGGTCATGAGACGCCTCCCGCGCGTGCGCGCGCGCGCGCGAAGTCCATGGAATTAGCGAGATTTACACGGGACATAAACGCCGTGAGGGCGTCGTAAAAGTTTTCAGATGCGAGGGTCGTTCCGCGTCTCTCGCGTTCCTCCTACCACGAGAGTGTAAGTGTCCACGTATGGCGACAGAGAACCCGTGTTCCATGCCAGGTCTCGTTCGATGAGGATGTGCACCACGCGTTCGCCCGCTTCGATCCCCGGCCGCACACGTCGCTATCACTGCCAGAATGGTAACGGCCTCGTAAAAATTTTGAATCGCTGCTACGGCGAAACTTTCGACGTCTCTTACGAGCACGGGATAAGAAAAAGCACACGGCCAACGAGCAGGTATAGATTCTCGGCTCGCTGGGAATCCTGTCGATGCGTCATTCGTTGCGAAAGGGTAAATGGTCCCTTATGGAGGATATATTCTGATACGATAGTGTTCCGAACGGTTTGCGAAGATGAAATTTGGAAATGTCGAGGACAAGTACGTGGTTAATAGACTGGGAATTTTTATGTAAAATAAAATCGCATTTATGTTAAGAAATGGTGAACCACTTCGGTATTTTTTCCTTGCTGTAAAAATTTTAGTAGATTCAAAGTAGTACTTCATTTTCGATTCTTATAATTGTTTTACCGTTTTAAATTGCAGCTACAAATTTTTGTCATACATTTATAAATTCTGCAGTTTAGTGATTCATGTATTCGGTGTTGAAATCTTTTTTCGTTAATGATACTATAATAATACAACTCGACATGTTTGACGACAAATACTGATGCAAATCCCTCTTAATTTCCTCTTAATTAACGCTCAAATTATGGTCTTAACAATCGTGTTTATAATTTAGATCGAACATTCTTTTGCCAAAAGTAGTAGAATTCTGAACTGTAGATTCATTAACGAAATTAATCAGAATAACGGACACCAGAATGTTCGTTTGACAATTACTCAGACTCCAAATATTTTTCATGAGCAATGACAAAATATATTCTTTTTGTACAGGTATATTTAAAAATTAAAATCATACTCAACAACTATGATCTTGTTATTTTCAAAAGGCAATGCGAATTAGTCATTTTCAGAATGATCGTCTAAAAATCTTCAATGAAATAGCGTTTTCTACAAGAAATTATTAAATTGTCATTATACCGGATTGAAATTGCTACAACCATTAATTAACACTCTGATTGTTGCGTTAGTCAAATATGGATGACACTAATTTCAGACCAATTTTGAAAATTCAGTTTTATTGCAATATATTTAAACAAACTTAATTTGACTAAAATGTTTCAGACGCGAAAGAGTTCTAATGCCACCCCTTAAGATTAATATTAACTTTCCAGTATCACTTTAATAAATTAAATTGCTTTCACTATGTGGTGACTTTAGTGACTGATTGTCGGCGCTGAACGTGTTAAAAAGTTTTCACATATGAATTCATGGTTTTGACGACCTATAAATCAATAGCTGTTAAAGTGCTAATATTCTGAGAAAGACCTAAATACGTCTCTAATATCTGACCAGTGGAACTGCAGATCTTCGTTATAATATTCCGAATATTACATTGAACAATAATATGATAAAAATAATTTAATTTCTCAGGGTGCTCCTATAAATTGACGTACAAAAGCTATTAAGGAACGGACCGAGTTTGATGTTGGTTTGTTGGCGTAAAGATTTTGTGAAGGAGGTTCGGTCGTGTTTATGGGAGACCATAGCTGTCGGAGGTTTGGCAGAGAGCGTCTCCGCCACAGCCAGCCATTTGTTCTTGTCCTATCTACATCCACAGCGTGCTCTACGCAGCGCGATGAAACATGGCGGCTTCATTCCCGAAACGGCACTTCGTGGAAACGAATTTTCAGACCACCGGAATTTTCGATCGCGTCTACACAGCTGATCGGAAAAGATCGACAAGAATCTTTGTTGAAAATCGATGCTAAAACCAAGTTGGATAAAACAGAAAACGAATATTTGAATTCAGAATGAAATTACTTTCTTTCGATATATGTCCATATATTCATCTAGTTATTCTATTGAAGACGTTAAAAATAATATATCTTAAAGTGAAATACTTCAGAGGAAAACAGTTTAACACCATACAGTAATTAAAAAGGTGTTTTGAAGGTACATGGAAAATTTTGAAATAAAATGAAATTAAAAACGTGTAGAAATCTTTTCCACGAAGAATGTTGGAAGTAGTAAAAAGAAAGGACGGAAATACACATTATTAAGAAGTAAATAAAAAGAATTCTACCGTGTGGATTTTTTACTTAGATATGAATGTTGTTCCATTCCGTTATCAATATTTAAACATTAAAATACATATAAATTCACAAGACGTACTAAGTTTCCTTTGCTTTTAAGAAATTATTCCGATCGAAAACATTCTAAGCATCATAACTGTGACGAAAATGGTACGGCAAGGGGATAAGAAATGATTGAAATTCAAGAGTGCCATATAGTTTTGCCTAGGCGTGTATACAGGTATGTCCGTTAAGAGGTTAAAGATCATCGGTCGTATCATAGAAGAGAATTTGGAGCAAAAATAGTGACAGTTCGATCCTGGCAACAATGAGGCAGCAGATAGAGCCTGTTCGGCGTTTATCATGAAGCTCTTTCGCCATTTACTTGGCTTATCTATTCTCGACCAGGTCGAGCCTAAAGATCGACAGCGGTGGCGTCATCAGGAAAGGGTGTCGAGTGATAGGAGAGACTGCGGAGGCGGCTAGGGTGTCGACGGGGGCCGGTGAGAGTAAGCGGGTAGGTTCTTCCTCGTGTCAGGAAGATTATCAATATCCAAACTCCTATCTCTCGAAGGCGCGTGTACACATTCCGTCTACATGCTAAAGAGCCGGTATCTGCGGGGGTGTAAACGTTCCGTCGGCACATAAACACCCCTGCAGATTACACGGCCGTTGAGTCCTGGAGCTTCTCCAGCTCGTCAGCAACCGGCTACACCCGCCTGCATGGCTGTGCCTGTCCGCCTGTCTGCCTGTCTCTGGCTGCCTACACCTCCTTGTATCGGGTAAAACCATTTCGTGGTCGAATTCGAAAGCGGGACGCGTGTCGTTGTACACGGGAATCGATTACCGAGCACTCGCTCGGCCCACAGTCGACCGGTTCCCCTCGATTCATCATTTGCCCGCGGTGCGTTGCAGTTCTGCCCCGGATAAAATAAAATCGGGACCAGTTATTGAACCCGCGATCAATCTTCCTCGCGACGCTCCCGCGCTTTTCGTAATTCGATATCGCGCTGGAAAATATCCTCCGTGTCATAGACCTTCAAATAGAAAACCGGAAACTGATGATTAAAGCGGTCCTCTGTGTTTTTCGAAATTTTCTTTAGTTTGAAAGTCGTTGGAGTTGCAATAAATGAATTAGTTCTTCCAATTTATTATTTGTTATAGTTATTTTTAATTCAAATACCATAGGTAACAGAATCGTATTCTTGAATTTGAACATTCATTTTTACGCATGCCGTTCGATTTAAACTTTATATCAGCATTTACAAACTTCATCTCAACATTTACAAACTTTAATTTCATGAAGTGTCCTCAAATTTCAATTTATTATTTTCTAAATTTTTCTTTTGCAACTACCAGAAATTGATTTACTGGAGATAGATTGTTTAGTCTTTTATAAAGTGTAAATTCCATCGGTCAGAAAAATTGTTTTAAACTTTAAGCTAAAATGGCTTCGAACCCAAAATGTAAAATTCGCATGTCGATTGAACCTCAAGTCCCTAATCGATGACACTAGAACTCTAACGATAGATTGAAACATCGAAATGTCTCATACATTCGATGATTCCGCATCGTTTCCAGGCGGTTTTCACGAACAAAGAGAGTCGAAACGCGAGGTTAGGTCCGCGATGGCGGTCGTCAGAGGGTTGGTACTGGATGCGAGATGGTTACTCGAAGACAGCTACCGATAATAAATCATACGATGATACATTCTATCGTTCCATCGCCGAGCAGCCTCTCCGTTCCTCCTGGCGGCGAGATCCTAGAGAGAAAGCTCGAGCTTTCTCGAGAGAGATCACCTCTGCCGCTGGAAGAGAGGTTGCCTCGTCCTCGCGAGGAGGCAATCTATCACTCTTGGAACCCACCGCCATCCAGGACCCCTTTTGCATGCTCGCCTCACCTCCACAGCCGCAGACCCTACCCCCTAACTGCCCCCTAACCGCCTCCCTTTCGCCCACGCATCTACTCGCGCTCCTATCCACCTTCTTTATCCTCCTCCTCTCCTTCCCCTCGCCGCTGGATACTGTCGATCTCTCGCGGTAAACCTTATTTCTCTACGGTATTTCATCCTGGATGTCTTTCTCCGTTGCAATGGCCACCACGATTTGTCGGGCTCGCGTCCTTCGTAGTCTGTTAATCATTCGACGATGTTTATCGTAGGCAAGGCTTTTACTATACCGGACACGCGAAGGTCTTCTTAAAATGTATGAAACTGTGTCTGTTTTTTTGATATTTTACTGGCAAGGTATTACGTTGGAAATCTTGTGTATCATTTGGGAGAAACAGATAGTTTTAGCAATTTTTTTCCAAAACGAAAGCCTTAAGAAGTCTTGATTAATGTCACATACGAAAGGAATTTACGATTTTTATTGTTCATATGCGTTCACTCGAACAATGACTAAATTAACGTGCTCTAACGTTGTCTGCCAGTGCATTAATAAGATAATAATTATAATAAAATAATTAAGACAATAAAAATATTACAATTAATACTTAGTACCCTTTTATATCAATAACACAACAATAGAAAATTATTGCGTTGATTTTTGTTCATACTTTCCTTGCTCGTATGTCCCTATACATGATAATAAAAATTTCTTAACACTTCTCTTACGAGAGAAAAATTGCAAAAATTGTCTGGCCGAGAACTTTTGAATCCCACTGTATGCATATTTGGTACGTAATAATAATGGTGTCGAAGCTATTACATTCTATCGCAACGATCCAATGTACAAACTATCAGACATAGATCGTTGCTGATGATCTCGTATCTGGTTGGATTCTCTTCATTAATGAGGCGATTGCGGTTTTCGTACGGCGTTCGTTTCAAAGTGAAAAGGAGCTTTGCGCTCAAGATCGTGGAATGCGTCGAGAAATTACAGACACGCGAGAAGGGGAAAGATTGAAGCGATTGTTTCGGATGGCGGCTCCTTATGAAATTACCGCGAATGCAGAAAAATCCGCCTCGGAGGCAGTCGTTTAGAAAATCGACGATATGAAACACTGGCTTTTGTCGAAAGATAAAGGAAACAGCGTGGGGGGATGAGCACAGGCTGGGATTCGACTTTCACTTAGGAAAAAACTTAGCCGACTGGAAGACCATAATACCCTGCGGCTCGAGGTCGATGCATATTGTCAGAATACCTCTGAATGTCGAGAAAAATTCTTCCGGCGCAAATTCAATCGCTAGACATTGGAAATATTCGTTGCATTTAAGAAGGTTGTTCAATTTCATTACTTTAGCGAGACTCTGTGCCTGTAATTGATGAAGAACTACATTTCTGCGGTGTCAGTGGGAAAGCATGTGTAAAACATTTTATAAAAACGCATTGTAAATTCACTAAATGTTTTCGAGATATTCTCAATTAGAAATGATAATCATTCTTTAATAATACGTAGACCATAGATTGTATGTATTTATAATAAAAATGAGGAAATCGTATGCACAATAGCAGAACATTTAAACGATTTAAAAATATTTTTGAAAAACATTTTTATGTAGATCCTGCACCATGCAGTTACGGCAAATCATTTTTATTTGGTACAAAAATCTGTGGTCTGTTAATAATTAATATGTTTTAGTGGTTAATTTTGAGAGCAGCTTGAAAGTGCTCCCTTTCAGATAGCTAAACTTTCATTGTTAAATACATAGTGTCTTCTTCTCCTACTTTTCCTAATAAAATAATTGTGAGTGATGCTCCAAGGTATAGTCTTTTAGCCAGGGAAAAATTTGCTGTTCAACATTTACAGGTTATTGCAAATATTTTTCAATTTATATTCCTTCTATTCTGGTAAGCGTTCTTTAAACCGAGAAAATCCCTAGAAAATCTATTACCTTATAGATCAAATTGGACCAATTAATATTTTCAAATAAAAGAAATGACAAGAGACGCTCGAACATAGACAGCCTCTAAGTCAGAGAAATTTCTATTGTTGGAAGTTTACAGGTTTCCGAACGAAAAAGAATATAAAAGCATCACGTTTCCCTCATCTCCAGAGTCGACCCGAGTGTAACGACCCAGCATCGTCGCGGCGCAACTAAAAATCTGGAATTGCACGGCACGATATTGACATTCGCAGAGTGAAATTTTACACGAATCCCGTAATTTCTTTCGCAAGATTTCCTTCGGCTGTATGCATCGCTGTTTGCATGCATCGGCAAGCCGCTTACTCGAACATTTGTTAACGTGTCTCGTATGCTTACTGAAAGCACAAGTCGCTCGAGTGTAAAAGCCCCCTTCAAATCCCCAATTACCCGGATCTACGAGCCGACACTTTTGTTGCATAATCGTTCGTTACGACGGCGTTTCGCAGGATTTTCCTTGCCTCTTCCGTCAAAGATCCTCTTATCGCTGTAACAAGTGAACTTACGTGATGTTCGTATCATGAATTTCTTAGAGCCTTTCGAAACATTTATCTCCGGACCCCCTTTGTTCCCTTCCGCCGTCCTTTGTACTGCCATCTTTCTATTTTCAAGAGGAAAAACTAGCATCTCGCAGTCTACTATCGGTCACCGGTTAACTCTAAACTTCGATCTACCTCTTTCGTGATCGTGAAATCTCGGACGCTGCTCGAACAATTTAAATCCGCGTATCCGTTTATGGCAGCAGATTATTTCATGTTTCATTAAAAGAACGTGAGAACCAGGTTAGGTAACGCCTTGGGTACCTTAATGGCATGTATTGCCTACATGTTAACGATATATAAAATGTTTTAACTTTTGTCGGTAAGTTTATATGCTTTGTACGAAATAAAAATGTTCATCAACAATGGCAAAAAATTTAATTAAAACTAAAAGATTCTTCTTTCTTTAATAGATTTCATAGGTCAAAAATAATAGACTACAGAATTTTAAACAGATTTTTGTATTTTAAAATTCTTGTATAAAAATCTAAATGAGGAACTGATTTTTTATAGTTTTTATTAGCAAATATATAATAATAACGCAATTAATTGTTATTAATTTGCATATTAAAATGCATTTGGAAAACTTACCTATACCATAAATGTATATAAATGACATTTTTAATTTCTCTAATCATTCTATGATGTTTCTGATTTATATGTACAGCCCTGCCAGTGTATTAGGCTTACATAACTGTTTATACTTTTTTCCTTCTTTCATATTAATTATTACATCCTTTCATATAAATAGCTTAACTATATATACTTCACTTATCAAAGACATTCACGTATATCTTCAATCTGGTTTATCTGACATCTAACACTGTCACTTCTACATGAACGCCATAGGTGGGTTAATCTTGCCAGTATTTTATATTTCACCTACTCGAGTTTGCCGGTGATGCACAAACTCCTGGATTCCACGGGCAGACGGAATAATTTAGAAAGATGATTTCCCCGTGAAATAACGTTAGGAGACGGGTTTTGAAATTTTAGCGAATTTCTCTACCGCGACGTTGATATTTTTATGGGTTGAAAAACGGAAGCGGAGCAGTTCGCGGCGCGACGCATTCTTTCGCATGAGAGCGGCCATAATGGAGCAGTAGGAGCAACGCGTTCTTTTTCCCGGCGACATGTCATCGGGAGAATTGCCGAGGCTCGTCGATGTCTTCTCATCCCTCGCACGTTAAGAATAATAGAATTTTGATCGAATACAAACAATCGGGTGGGCGGCAACAGGAAAAAGTCGCCCGCTGGGAATATGGAAGAGGCTCTCCGTAAACCGCCCATCCAATCATCCCCATGGTTCTTGCTCGCGCGTCATCTTTCGCCTCTCTCCTCTTCTCTCTATTTCTCTCCCTTTCCCTCTTACCGTTCGCTCTTTCGTATTTGGTCTCTCCTCTTCGTTCTCTTGTCTAGTCTCCGCATTTTTCGCGATCAGTCTTCCTAGAATTCGATGCTTCACCCGCGGCGACAACTTCTCTTCTAGCATTTTTACCAAGGCGCTACGCCTTCGCTTGTTACCCTTAGCCTGCAGGAATAACGCAAGATTCAATCTAACGGCTGCACAATTTTAGTTCGTCGCTTTGCAAACTGAGCTTGAAAGCTACGAAAATATTTTGGTGTTTAATAGTACTGCGTTTCTGGGAACGAATTGAAAATGGAACCTTGATTGACATGAATGTCCGAATGATAGAACTCGTAATTAGTTACAGGGCCAGGCTTCATTTTTTTTATCTGGAAAACTTGCTGATTTGTTATAGTGCCTTCGGGTAAATCGTTTTGCATATGCGTTATTTTAAATTATTTTTAATTGTCTTACAGTTTACCTTAAATTTTCCTAAATTTTTAATTCACTTCCCATGTGAGATGTATTTGGATGAGTGTGATGATAGAGGTATTATTGTATATTCCATTTGATTTTCGAATAACTTAAAATTAAAATTAAATGTCGATTTCATGCATTTTTAGGATGGATGACACTGTCAGGTACTATATTATTAGATACTACATAATTTGAATGAATAATAATTAACTTGATGAATAATAAGCAATTACGATATTATAGCTTGATTCTACTGGTATATAAAATTGATATAATAAAATGTACGTGTATATGCATATAAGTATGATTGTTATGCTAACAGAATCTATTTTATTGATAAGAAGAATTGACAAAATACAATAGAAAAAATAATACATAGATGCTGTTAAATATTTATAATTTGTTTTGGTATCCATTATAAAATACAATTTACATTATGAAGACCTCCCAAATATTTTGAGAAAGCTTCTTTTAAGAGGATACATCACTTACAATCTGCTACAAAATATTTAATCAAAACTCTGAATTATTGGAACATACTGTGTCTGATCATAACTTGCCACTTTCACTACCTACACAACTAGCCCAGTTAAAGACACCACGAAATACCAACAAATTTCCAATGGAAGACTAACAAACACCTAATGAAATTTTCCAAGATCAGTTTTCTTCCAGCACTTGATACATCTTCACAGACAAGAAGATCAACTACCCTTCTAAACAGCTACCTGTCAATACTGATCTTGGATTCCCAATCAATCAAATACGCTTACAATTTCCAATGACTTTTGATTCACGAAGAAAAGAGAATTCGGATCTTACCGACCAATATGGCGTCTGCTCCACGCGTAACGCAACCCCTCGTCGAAGTAAAAAAGAGAGTACAAAGAAGAGATCCAGAAGGCAGCAGGGTTGAGTTGAATTTCATCCGGTAGTTAACCGAGCCATGTGGAAGAGAAAAGAAGCCTGGATGTCAGGGTAGAGAAGAAAGGAGAGAAACAAGGGGGATGGGAGAATCGCGGCCAGAGGGGAGGGGGGGCTCCGGGACAAAGGGGTTTGTATCGAAAGTCGGAATGCAAATGCGAGTAACATCGACACGGCATCTCCATTCGAACGGTCCCTAAATTTGTCCCCGGCATTCTTTTCGTTCCTCCATCCCCGCGCTACCCGTCCTTGGGGTTTCACGATCTTCCCGAATACGTACGAGGACTCACGGACGCGGTACATAGGACGGAAAGCATATTCCGGCAGCGACGGAACGAAAAGGCGCACACGTAAACGTGGAAACAGGGGGACGGCCGGAGAACCCCAATCAATAGGAAGTGCGGCATTTCGCATGACAATCAACGATCAAATAAGAGAAACGTCAGTCACCGTACTCCTTACAGTCCTCGATCCTCTCGTAAACTCGAGACGGATCTATGATTTACAGCCCGGTTGTCGGCGGTCACGCGAACCCGCGATTCTATTTCGACGAACGGTCGCTTTGATTGCGACCGTTGTCCTTGCCGATTCGAAATGCGAATCGCTGAACGGTAATTACTCACGTTCGTCGTGCGTGTGTATGTATGTTTGTGAAGGACAAGAAAATCTGCGTACTACGAGCATTCAGTTTGTTATTTTTTGTTCACCTTAAACACTCTTCTAATCGATGGAAGATATTTTTCTGTTTTATAGGTATTTATATAATAATGAATTCTTTAAGTGCCAGCTAAAATGAAAAAATATAGTAACTTTGTGTTATACTTGTATTACATAAATGTCTTCCAGATTTTATTTCGTAATATGAATATAATACACGTATGCACATGATGAATTATATAATATAAATAATAATAAAAATAATAAGTAATGTGGTTCTCGTCCATGTGACAAATGTATTAGACACAAAGGGTTAGTAATACAGAGAATTTGCAGAAGGATATGAAATCTAGTAGTTACAATGTCTGCTTAGCTTGATCAGGTATTTCTGTTAGTACTCTTGGGAAACCAATGGAATATAAAATGTTTTCGTGACTTTTCTATTACTTTTGCACTGCTTTTGACAAAAATAGGTAGATGAAATTTAAAACAGTAATAAGTTTAAAAGAAACTAAAACCATCGATGTATTCATCTAAACTTATTAATACTAGCTGAGAACAAAATATAACTTGAAATATTTTTAAAGCTAGGGAATAATATTGAAAAGAAAATGCTCAGAAATTGCGTGTAACGAGTACGGCAAAATTAAGATTCCAGTAAACAATTGTAATTGATACAAGTATAAATAAAGTTATAATACCTTAACAAAAATTCGGAACTGTTATCTTAAGTTGCAACATATATAATTCATCTCGTTTGGTTTAATATTTCCATGAAGGCAAAATGATCCGACATAAGAACCAATACACCTGTCGTTACTTAACTAATCTAGAAGCATGACCGAGCCGGTCCCGTCTGAAATAATAAATCCGAATGGCTGCACGGAGAGGATGTTCCGCGAGATAAGGATATTCGGGAGTCCTTGGCCCGGTGTATAATCCAGATCCGAAACGGGCTGCAAAATTTTCTTTTAAGGTCCGCCGAAAAACCGGGTCAGCGAGATTGGTCGTAGAATACGAGCGCAGCGAGGGGTAAAAGAAGGAAACGACACCGGGGGAAGAGATGGGAAAGGAAAAGAATAATAAGCGATGCAAGGAGCGAAGGGCGGAGGAGGCCGAGAACGGGTGAACTCTCCGAGTGATATGTACGGGCGTAGGTATGCGGGGTGAATATTTCACGAGGAAAATTCAGTTACGGCCCGAAGATTCTCAGGACACGTAGAGCTCGTCCGCCACGGCGGAGCATTTCAGAGTATTTCAGACTTAGTTAGAACGTTTGCGTTCCTATTTAACGTCCGATGCCTTCGAATCCTTCGCGAGTTTCCTTCCTGTTTTCCGAACGAGAATACACTGCATTTTTATGCGCCGTCGACGTGGCGCGGCGGTCGAGTGTGATGTACATACCACCGATAATATTTTCTATGGACACACGTCGCTCCGGAATCGGCTGGCGACCCCCGTCGCCAGACTTCGAATCCCCCGTACAGTCTTCCGACATGCGAAAGTGTTCAAACATACGTGTTATGCCAGTAGCAGTTTTTTTTTTCACTTTTTCGGCAGACGGAATTATTGGAGAAAAAGAGGAGCAGGATCGTTGTTTTTTGAACGACTGTACTCTTTATTTCTCTTGAAAACTTTTGTGTGACACTTTGGGTCTTAAATTACACGTACAAAGTTTTAAAATGTACTTTATTAATAATGTTTTTAAAAATTGTTCGCTTGGTCAATGAGCTTGGTTTTCAATTTAGTATATTAGTCGTAATTTTGTCTTGTCTTATTTATTCTTGATAACAAATGTTTAATAGGACAGATTGGCACTGTCTTGTGTATACAAAAATAATTCAGTGACTCCCCCTCCCCTTGTCTAAATCAATTTTAATAAATCTCATTAAAAAATTATGTTCAATCTATCAATATTTGAACTGTTCACTTATGACATTTATCGTAAGAATGTGGAGCTCAAATATGGAATCGTAATTTCAAGATAAATAATCTCAAGAGAGATTAAAATTAATTGAAACGAAAAGAAAAAAAGATACAAATTGAAAAGACAGCAAAATTTGAAGATAGCCTTACAATATTTTCAGCATATTGCAGTTATAAACAGATGGCAGATAATTTGTATTCCTATTTAACATCAAGATCCGTATACTATATTAAACACTGTTACTTTTAATAGTACTCGATAATTATTCTCCCGACTTCGTATTATTCGCTATTGTTCGAAAATTTGTCGTAGCACGGTTCCAACATAGAATTACATATAAAAAATGTTCAACAACATTCTTACATTAAGATCTTTAGAATTTGTGTATTTGATCAGCATTTCGTCTATGACTCGCGTTGCTTTGATTAACACCTGAACCAATTAAACCTAAAAGACCCTCGACTCTTGGCGAAGCCGATTCCCGCGGAGGACAGACCAACGAAGAGAAGAGAAAGAAAGAAAGGAAGGGAGGAAACGAGGTTCGTATTTATCCCGGACATGTATGTAGGTTACACGCATGTACATCGACGGATAGATAACCCTGGAGGATTTCGCTTTTCTGAATTCGACTTTAAACCGCTCACAGACGAGACGAGACGAGACGACAGCCTTCTGCCAATGACGTCGGCTCAAGCCGCCTCCCCCGCACACCGCCCCAGCCCTTTCTATTAGGTTACCTATCCTATCCGTACTATCTGTACTATCGTTTTTTCTCGGTCGGTCTCTCTTTTTCTCACATCGTACCGGAGGCATGCGTCTATCTGCCAAGTTCTTCCTTCGAGGTTGCCAGCTGCTGATGTGCCCTCGGGTTCAGACCGACGGACAGGCAGACATACGAAATCTCGTATCCCGCGCGCCTCCTCCCAGCCGCCCCCGCATCGCCCCCACCGCACACCCCCTTTCTCGCCCCCTCCTCGTTCCGCCGGCTGTTTCTTTCCGCGTCCGTCTCTTTTCACCCGTTTCCCCTGCACTCCACGCTTATATCGGCTGAAAGACGTCGACTCAGCTTCCAACCCTCTTTCCATTCCACCCTCCGACGACTCCCGCACACCCACCCCATTCCTCTCTCTCTCTCTCTCTCTCTCTCTTCTTCTTCTTCTTCTTTCTCTTTTGCTCTTTCTCTTTTTCGCTGGAACCTCGCGTATGAGGCGAGGAATTCGATTCTGCGCTACCGCCGCGCGAATGAGTCCTCCCGGAGCACACGGGAAATTTTGCTTTCGACTCTCCGCCACCGTGTCAGCGATTTATAATGGGGGGAACATTAATCTGGAGAGTTGACGTTTCCACTTGTCACCGAGAACGCATGAAATTACTTTCGATAACTCTCGATTGTCGACTGGGCTTGCCAAATCACCGAGACCTAGATACAAACGATGCAGAACGAATTATTTTATCCTGTTGTACTTAGCTGCGGTTTTATGCCGTTCTCCTTGACGCGTGTTCCTTGGGGACGTACACCCATAGTTTAGGGACTTTTCTGTATCTCGTGATAATTTCATTAGACTTTGCATCGCGATAATGCCTTTTCTAAAGCTCATACTGAATGTTTGATGTATTAATACACTCTGGATTTTTATGCATTTATGGTTTGTATATATTTATAAAATTCAATTATATGTAGGGAAGTGAATAAACAATTCTTTTATTTCAGTTTATAGAAAATTCTTTATATTAATGATGCACAAACATTCGCAGACTATATATGTTGTTAATATTATGACCAATATTTTAGAGATATTTTTTTTTCATTTCAGTTTTTAGACAATTCTTTACATAAATCCGTCGCTTTTGATGGACGAGAAGGGTTATGGTTTTTAGTAGAATGTCAGAGAACTTTGAGAAGAATTATTACAAAATTGTATGAAATCTGTAAACGAGAGAAGTCGTTTCTGGCAGAAAATATTTATCAAAAGTGTTACTATGATTGCTGAAGGAATTATACGATCGTTTGTTATGAGGTCATTAGGGAAGGCATACATAGATTTTGCGGTAAAATTATAGAGTTAGGTATGTATTATATACTTAATGCAATGAAAACAGATATTGATACCCATATGGTGTATAAATGCTTGTTAGTATTAAGTATAGTGTATAAAAACCAACACTACAATGAAAAAACAATAAAAATACTACTTCTAGAAAATACTTCATTCTCTATTTACACGGAACAGAGTATTGCCTTGAACAATTATTAGTAAACTCCTTCGTGTCATCCATGATAAGCTGCGGAAATGTTTCTTCCGTATATCTGCCATTTTGTAGTGTACTTGATGTCCTAATAGATAAATATACGCCATTTTAAATTGTCTAACAGACTTAATTCTGTAATAGAAAATTGTCACCATCTTCGAATAAACATGATTGGTATTATTTCTCCATACCGTCTGATTTATCACAACAGCTTCTGGTTAAAATAACCCTCCTTCAGTGTCCAAGCTTTATCAATCACAAATGGCATTTTTCCTCAATTTTCGCCAAGAGGAATGCGTTAAACGTGGAAACCAACGACTGCAAAATAATATTTAGGAAGTTTGAGACATCGGACGGGCAGTGTACAGTTTAAGTCCAGTAGGAAATAATGTTCGTAGCACGTTGGTCGTGTAGGGAGCACTTTCAGGGCCAAAACCGGGCAGAAAGGAGTGAGTACGAGGGGGCGTGCGAGTCTCGCGTCACCGACGCATTCTTAGACTCCATCCTATTCCGCGATTCTACTCACTCATTCCACTTCGCTCACCCCCCTGGGAACCACCGAGACTTCTATTCCTCTCTTCGCATCCCGCAGTCCCGACACTGACGTCCCGACATCCGCAGTCCTCGGCTCTCCCTTTCTACCCTCGCATTTCTCTTCTCCGTTCTTTCTCGCGTTTCCTCCTCCTTCTTCCTCTCTACGGTCCCGTTCCAGATCGTCGCAGCGTATCCTCTTCGCAACCCTCTACTCTCTCCCTCTCTCCCTCTTTTTCTCCCTCTCCCCTTCTCTCTTCCTCCGGTTCCCTCAACGTTTTCTATCCTCGGCTCTCGGCGTCAGCCCCTCTCTTCTCGCCCACCCTTCGCTCGTACATCCAATATTGTAGATATGTCCCGGCTACGTCTCGGGAATCGCGAGTGTTCGCCCAGCGACGCCCCCGTTCGTGTGCGTACAGGTGTGTACCAAGAGACAGGTGCGCAGAAAACGCAGGGCTTCCCCGGGAATTGCGGAATTTTTGTCGGCAAAAGGAACGACCGGATAGACACTGTTCGAGGATCGATCTGTCGTGCTTGCCTCTGCTCGCTTCGATCTGTTTGGCGAGCATAGTTTTCTACCTAACCGTAATTTTTTACTCGCAACTAACTTGAACAACTTTGTGTATTTGTAACAAATTTTTGAAGTTGGTAGAGATTTTATTTGATGGTGATCCGGAGAAATCTTCTGGCGAATCAATGTTTTGTATTCGTTTTGCTTTTTGTTAGATGAGCTGAGAAAATATGAATTTGCGCGTTCATTTGCAGGTTACTCATAATTGGAATATGGATTTTCGCGCAAAATAAAATTGTCTGCGTTAATTACAACGTGCAGGATCAACGTAGATATTTATTTCGTTTTTGAATCGTATTAATTGGTAGAAAATAATGAAGCCGTATTTTTTTATTGCTTTTACAGACCGTGTTTGATCTACTCGTGCTTGTTATAAATGGATAAAGATTCGTGGTCTATTTATAATATTGGCATTCTTAAGACATTTTGACAATGATAATGTAAAAGTTCTCTGGCATTTGTAGTAATGATTAGGAAATTATATTATTGTTACAATAAATCTTTTATGCAATTTTTTTTGTAAGCCAGCCTGAAATGGAACAAACCTGAAAATTGATAACCACACCATCCATTTTTCTGCATTCATATCAAATCCAAGCATGAGAAATGCAATTAGTTCCAATATTGCTTTCTGTACCCTTTAAAGTTAGACATTAGATTTAGACATTAAACCTAGATATATTAGTGTTACTGTTTGATGATTTCGAATCTTCGGAATTTATATAAAAGCAGTTGGAAAATTGAATTAAATTAGTTACATTGAATAAATTTTGCTCTAATACATTAAAATGAAACTGATAATTAGACCGCGAATTTTATGCATTCATAACACAAATAAATAGGTGCCATTAACAGCTGCGATCAGATTTAATGTGTTTAAGAGTGTTACTATATTAGTTTCAGTTAACTAAAATAAATAAGTAAGAAGACAAAAAGCAAAATAAGTAAGAAGACAAAAATTTTATCTAATTCCAATTTCAACTAATCTAAACAGTTTTTAGTTTATATACAGATTGTTATGAATACTGTCAACATAAAATTGATTATAGTTAATTTCAGAAAGAAACTAGTAGAACATTAACAACAACTTCCAAAATGAAATTAATCAAAGTAAACTAAATTTTAATAAATCAGCGAGTAAGATAAAATTAGTAACATAAGATGAACTTTCGTAGACGTCAAAAATCATTAAATTCTAATATTCTACCAATAAATGATCGAAACAATAGATTGAAACATATTAAGAGATATAACAAACAAATCAGACTGAGCATAAACAAGAATAGAAGTACAGAAATGAATGTTGCCGGGAATTTGGAAACAATCCAGAACACAAGTGGAGGCAATGCTGAGAAATCAGTTTCGTCGAGGATGCATCGGGTTCAATTGTTACAAGGTCGAATCCGAATTCCAAGGGGATTCATTTGCTGAGAGGGTATCATCCCTTGAGTCAACTCGGCCCGGGTGTGCTCTACATTCGCGGCACCCTCTCTCATTTAAGGGTGCACGCGAAGAGTCAAGGTCGCGATCAGACGTGAATGAGAGACCAAACGAGAAAGAGAGAGCGGGAGAGAAAGAGAGAGAAGGAGGGACGCGCGAGAACACGATTCTCCGAGGCGCGAGAAGGAGAGAAAAATGGATTGAGATAAAGAAAGGAGAATGCCTAGGGTTCGTTGCGGGGGCGGGTGGCGAGGTAGAGACTCGGAGGCGAGAGTAAGCGGGGCTGAACGAGAAAGATGAGACCAGAGGAAGGTAGTTTCCCCCTTATAATTAATGTGTAAGGGTAGGTCATGGCACGCGGCGGCGCTGCTCTGCCTTCCTTTCGTGGGAATTAAATTACATCAGCTGATTCAAGAGATAGAGGATGAGGGTGGGGAACGTGGCCGAGAGAGAGAGAGAGAGAGAGAGAGAGCCGTTTCTGCACCTTCTTCCTACCACCTTCAGGGCCTCCTCTTTCTTCTCAGACGGCTACAATCCGCCGCAACCACTTGTTAAGCGACTCCCATTGTCCTCGAAACTGGCTGAGCCGAAACTCTTGATTAAGGAAGCCTCTGCGATAAAGCGATTACGCTACCGAATCATTCTAGTTGCTGTTCGATTATACCTTTAACCGGATCAAACCTTTAACCAATCATCAATATACGTTAATGTAATTATTTAAAAATGTATCCAACCCTCTGTTAACTCAACAAGTTTGCAACGTTTCAAATTTACTTACACTTACTAATTTGGAGATATGCAATATTTCTTGAAACAATAACTGGCAATAATTAGCAGTCTGGTTAAGGATTAACACTAAAACTATCGAGCACTAAATGTGTCTAATAAGTGTTGCTTTATGAGAAATACAAATGTATTTAGTTGTTATTTTTATTAGAATTTGTAATTGAATTAAGAAGTTTATTCAACTATTTTTTACGAAAAACTAACAAAAAAATAAACAAATAACAAATGTGAAACCGGTTATTATATTCGCTACTTAGGTTTTGTGTTAACCGATCGCTGGAAATCACTGTAACAGAGATATTTCTATATCTGAACTAGAGCCGATATTTAGAATGTTTTGTTCAAAACTAAAACTATGAAACTAGTAAAAATAACTGGTTTCTGATTTTCTTCTCTCGCAATTTGACAAAGTATAGAAATGTGTCAGAGGGACGTTTCTCAATAAACTTTTAAAACATATATTAAACATGTATTATTAAAACTATTAAAATATATATTATAATGAAAACTATTAAAACATATATTATAATGAAAACTGTATGAAGTAAATACAATCACATTATTTTTATTAAACAATATACATTAGACGCGTGTAGATTAGTGTTTAGGTTAGTGTTAATTGGTTTTAGGAAATCAAAAGCAGAATACATGTTTAGAATAATTGTTAAATGTATAAAGTTTTTGAAACTATTTGAATTTTTTAGAATTCAGGAGAACAAAGTAACGTGTTCGAAACATATTTTATATGCTTGTATAGTTTGAAAATTCTGGGTAATGTGGAAGTAGAATTGAATAAATTCAGTAAATTTCGTACTTCGTGGCTTCGAGGATTATATAGAACGCAAAAGATAAACCAGTATAAAATAAAAATGTCCTGCAATAGCAACAGTGTCTTACGTATTTGTCTTCTGTCATTAGCAATTGATTTGTTACAATGCAATCGATGAAACACGTAACACAAAACAACATTAGATAACGTAACTTTCATTCATGCGGTTATGATATAACTATATAAATATTAAAAAATTTTTAAGAAACAATTTATTGTACACAAGATAGCAGAGCCTAGGATCCAGTATCTCTGTCCAAGCTTCCAGGAAGCTGCTAAAAGATTAAAAGATCAGGCAGCACATAAGTGCAAGAACGGGATTATTTAAACTTTCTCACCAGTTGCCGAGAATCTGAAACAAGAAGTGCAATCACCAATCGAACTTCTAGAAGTCGAAGCAGCCCCGACGACCCTGCACAAGCTCCTAAAAGAAAATCACGGTGCAGCCGGTTCTTCGCGACCCTGGCCTAATCAGAATCAGGCTTAGCGGAGCCGTGTTCCGAACGGAGGGCTGGCATCCTTCTCGCAGATCCTTTCGTGATCATGGGAATCCTTGGGTGAGCGCGACACACGTCTCGCGACATCGAAAAGGGAGTCTGCCAGAGGAAAGCTCGCGAGGGGCGGCGGTGTACGTTGGTAACAATCTCGGATAAGGAATAAAGCTGACGCGGGGGTGGAAAGAAAGAAAGAGAGAGAGAGTGTGTGCGTGTGTGTGTGTGTAAGAGAGAGAGAGAGGAGAGGAAGGAGGGGTTTGAAGGGTGCTAGTGGGGGCGGATGCGGTACGACGAGGGATGTACGGAAAATAGAAAGAATTCAGATCACGAGACGCACCGGGAGAAGGCAAGCAAGCGACGAGGTGGGCTTCAGGAGCAACAGAGAGGAGCCACAGGGCAAGAGAAAGGGGGGAGGAGAAAGAGAGGAGAAAAGGAAAAGGAAAAGAGAAAGGAAGGGAAAAGGAGTCCCTAGAACGAGAATGGAATCAATACGTGGAGGCAAGTGTGTGCTTCTAGTCCCACATGCGTGTTTCACTGCCTGGGGAGGCCAAACACGCGAGTTTCCGCGGGGGTGGATAAAGGCGGCCGCCCCATCTCTCCACCCCCTCGACCACCCATCGACCAACCCTCCGGGCCACGCGTGTGCGCCTTTGCGTGCGTGCCCATATACGAGAAATTCGATGGTATCGAGTGTTATTGGAATTTCTTTCCTTTCGTACCGTATTTTGCCCGGTTAATTCGACCAACCAACCAAGCAGCACCAGCAACAGCAAAAATATCTAGAGTTTGTCGTTTACAGTATGGAATTTAACTCTTTGCAGAAGGGGACTTCTTAAAGTTGTAATAATATTCTCCTCGGAGATCCGGATCACGTATCGAAGACTTTTGTAATCCGAGAAATTAATAATACATTTTTATGGAATAAGATGTGCGGTGAAGAGTAAATAGAATGTATTATTTGGTGAATGTTGAATATATTAGTGGTATTAACTTCTAGTTTGTACTTGTATGATACCTCATTTGCGAATATAATACTGCAACCCGATTTTACATATTGTACAAAGAATATATTGAAGGAAGACAGTTCTGGTTAATAATTCTTCAGATTAGCCTTTCGAATTCTACATCTTTTTAAGCCTGAATACATAACCTTCAATTTTTGAAAATTCTGATACAATGTGTTTATTTTTATAGTCACAGAAATGGTAAACTAGAGTTTTAGTTTGATTTAAAACTAATACCATGGAGACTCGGGTATAAATATTGTTATCTGATTCTGCTGTTCTTGACTATTAATTTAAATGTTTGCACGTCTTATTATCATCTATAGAAAAACTAACGCAACTAGGAGGGGTACCTTCAAAAATATGTTGAAGAAGATTAATAAATAAATTGATTCCAAGCACAGTTATATTCCTGTGAAGAAGGTCCACAAAGATTATTTTTGAAATTACTATTGTCCTTCTATATTATACGTTAGGGGGGTTAATCATTGACATTCCGTTACTTTCCCTGCAAAGGACAGTTACGAACGGGATGTGTGCAGCATGCTTTTGTCTCTCTAATAAAAATGAAACTCCCATCACGTATGATTGATTCTTTTTGCCATCGTGGGGCTGCAACATCATTTTCGTCCCTCCGACGATCTACCCTCCTGCTTATCTTACAGAATACGCAAGAATACGAGTGATATAACCACGCTGTAGGAGGATGGCGAGAGGGGTACGTCGGAGGGGGGCAATATTCTTGACTCTATCAATTCTCAACGGGAATGGTTGGCAGCCACCCATGAACTCTTTGACGTTGTTGATTTGTCTCGAAAGCCACCTCTTCCGCTTTCGAGTCCTCTGCCTGTCCAACGAATATACCTCTATCACGTCGCCATATTGACATGTCCTCGTAAACATGTTGCGATTGTTAAAATAAATATACAGACTCCTAGACTCTTTCAAATCCTTCTTCCACCCGACGAACTTCCGTTTCGCTGGTAACAGAACTATATGTATACAGTCGGCGTTGCTCGGAAATGTGTGAAGTTCGAAACAATGATTATTACACTGCGAATCTTTATGTGAAATAAAAATTGAGCACATCAATTGCAAGAAGAGACATAAAATTGCAATTTTTCTTCTAACAGTTCTATGAAATCGCAGGTAACGTAACGGTGTTCTTAAATGGTCCTGCTACCTTCGCTGCTTTGTTTTATATTTATTTATTTTTACTATAAACGTAGTAAATCCGCAATCTAATGAATTAATATATAACTCTCATATTATTTCTGATGTAATAGATCTTCATTCACCTTTTATCTTTATTCGTACCTTTTCCCGAGTCTGCATATTCCAGGAGATCTTCGGCAACGATAGGACAAATGATAATTAGATTGCTGATAAAGTAAATCCGCGGGATCAACGAAGATCCGGCATTGTTGACTGGTGTCCTAATTGTGCTTGCGAATGCGCTGTTTTAAATGCAGGAGCATTACCGTGGGCCACGTGCTGATGCAGTCAGACCCGGCGAATGGAATTATCGAGGCACCGTGCGTACTCCCGTAAATACCGTGCAGCTTTACGAAATGCGAGTGGAATGGAATTAAATAGGATTTCCCGGCGTGTAGCGCCGCGAGCGGCCTCCCCTGCGCTCCGAAACGCGTTCGCACTTAGAAACCCGTGCATGACGAAATTAAGTGGAATTAGCATGCTTCTCGCGTACGGGTAGTCTCGCGAAAAAAAACCCGGTTTTTTCGGGAAATTGAACCGCCGAAATGATATCGCGTCCGGCAACATTTTGAAATTCGTTTTCCTGTTTCCGATTCAATCATCCGACTCACAGGGCATGTTATAGAAACCCGAAAATTCTAAAAATATTTAAACAGTATAAAATCGGGTGAAATTTACTGTCCACAATAAATATGATCTTAATTTTTGTTACGACCGTAACTTAATTTTGAGGAGAAATGTTAGCTTTTGATGTATTTTAAGGTTTTTGTTATTGAAATATCTCTATTAACCTTTTATTGTGTGTAATTGTTTTTAAATTCACGGCTGTGTAGGTATTCTTCTCCACCATTGTTACCCCTTGAAAAATTATGTTATCTCAAAAACCGTAGATTTTACTGATTATACGTACACAATTAATGCTAACTCATTTTACGCTTTTCATTGTACTTGTACGTAAAGTCTACTCCTATCTTGTTTTTATTGACTGTAACTGATGCACAACATTTTTATTTAGTACAGCGATGTGTAGTCTACTCGTTAGATTCACTTTTAATAAATGTATTAAAAATAATGTTTCGATATTATAATTTCAGAAATTATTTATTGTATTTTTGTTTCAATTTCGGTTGTAACTGAACTATAAATTAAAAATGGACCACGAACACAAAGCTATATTATGATTTTCTGTGCGTCGCTTAAGAAACATTGTTGCTAAAAAAATTGAGAAATCAAATTATACTCCAGCTTCAAAAATATTTAGAAAATAATGATTCAAAGGTTAATTGACCTATGTGCTGATAAAAAAGATGTTACGGCACCAGTCAAACGTGAGTTGCAGTAATTACAAGCAGAAAATATGGCGTTAAATTGTAGAAAAATGATGAATGCAATAGCAATCAGTGGAACCGGCAAAAAAAGGATGAATTCACCCGAAAATCTCGAAACCACCCGCGCGCTCCCGATCATGTTCGACAGAAAGGGCTCCGTGGAAAGCATGTGCGCCCTTATCGGGGAAAAAATAACGCCCAATCAGGAGCGTAGAACGTGTGCAGCTCACCCCAGCCCGGGGATGCGTGTGTCTATGGAATTCGGAGCGGTCGCCATGACAACCCCATGCCTTTCTTCGAAAGATGTCCATAGGAGGCTGCTCCACCCCCGTTTTCCTCTCTTTCTCTTTCTTTCTCTTGCTCTTCTTCTCTCCTGTTCGTCTAGCGCGTTACAAGATTTACATGTGTCGTTTTTGTGCGCGTGTCGGTGGCCCGCCTTTTAACAATGATTTCGCGTTTAACGAGATGCAAACGAATCGCCGCGGAATAAATTCGCCATTGTGACGCAACCTGACATCTTTGGACCGTCCCCGACCCGCAAAGGTTGATTAACCTCGTTGAGACTGTTCGCGACGCCTCTCACCTCTGATCAATGTACAATAAATTTAATTTTTGCATAACTGCTACAGCATCTTTCGTCGAAAGCCATTTACACGAAATTTCGTTGAAAATTCGTACATCTCGAGATTCGCTGAACACAATAGCAATTCTAATTTAGATTTTCGTACAAAATTGTTACAATAGTTTGTTACCGTATAAAAATGGCTTTCTAGAGTACCAGGAAGATGAAAGTAGCTAGATGATAATTTGATATTTAAATGAAACATTGAAGTTAAGATAAATCTTGTAAACGTGCTCGTAGGACCGCAAGTTTCTTTAAATAACGATAACAAGAGAGATAACAAAACATTGATAACTGGCATTACAACTGAAAAGGAACTCGTATCACTTTACATATTTATCAGCAAGAAGGTTCATAAATATAAAGCAGTAAAGTAAGGATAACATGTCGAGGAGTTTATGGTAATTTGCTTACTAGCACGAAAATTGTACTTCAATGTTCCTATGAGGCGTATGCGATTTAAAATTGCATCCCTTTGCATTGCGTTCAGTGCAGCATTTATTCTCACACCACTTTTTATGGTAAACTCTGTTCAATTGTCTACAACCAAATAATGATCAAGCATGTACTCATTGTGCATGATATTTTCTACCAAGAATTTTGATTTATGCACTATTAAATTATAACAGTATTATATTATACAAACGAGTGAATCTGTCTTCAACGAAATGTTTTCTGTCTATAAGGTAATAAATTCGAATTTTTAACTGGTCAACTGTCGCGTTTGTTACATATGGCTGACAGTGATTTTTGATCTTACAAAGTTCATTTTAATTGTGTTACATTAGACAATGTGAATGTCCTGAAGACATTTCGAATATAAAAATGTAAAATTAATATTTGCTATGGTAAATCTGAATTTTCTATTTCGAGTTTCATTAATTAACACTTTGACGTTCTCGCTTACAATTCAAGTTCTGGGATAGGATGACCAAACGAAATGATTGAAACAAATAAACTATAAGAGTCATTGTTAAAATTATTTTTTTATCCAAATAAATTTTTGCGTAGATTAATCTACTCACGATAGTGCTCAGCGTTACAACCGCAGAACGTGACACAAATTCCAATATGCTCAAACCGTCATCAGAATTTAAATCCCGATCCTCTTTATATAATATATAATAATAATGTATAATATTAAAGACTTTGACATAACTTTGGTAGGGTAATGACTTTAATATTGTGGAATTTTTCTAGTAAAATTTATATTCGGCATTTAACATGTTAAGAGCACTCCTTCAATGAATTCGTTCACCAAAGTTGTTAAGGGTGCGTATCAACTGGCCCAAACTACCCAAACTGTCATAAGTCTCACAGTCAGCCATGATATCGTGCGTTAAAAATAATTTTGTGATAAATGAATAAATAACCAAGTTGGAGTCTTAGGTCAAACGATAGATCGAAGCATAGTTGAAAAGCAATGCTTCAGGGTCGATCAGAGCCGATTCCTCGGTTTCAGGGGGCGATTTGACGGACCGGGGGTTGGTAGAGCTGTCGGTCCATTTCGCATCCTGTCACCGAGCGAATTCCGCGAACGCCGAAGACGAGAGCCGGGCAAGGAGTATCCGCGTGTGTTTGGCCCGGAAGTCCATTCATAAATCTGGCTGTTTTCGAGTCTCCTCGGTGAAATATGATAATAGATGTGCGAGCGATGGAGGGCTATCTGCTGAAGAAGCTAAATCCCAGCTAGAGAAAGAAAGAGAGAGAGAGAGAGCGCGCGAGTGAGAGCGACCGAGAGAGAGAGAATAGTCCGCGGGGCTAACCTCCGCGAACACTTACAGTCCTTTTCTCCATTGTGGTCTCGCGTGCCGACAGCAGCTGAGAGTAACCGGCACCGTTCCTCACCCCTCTCTGTCTCAACCCCTCCGCGCCCCACGCGTTTCTCCCTCCTCTTTTTTTCTCTGCAATGTGGATTCTCGAGCGTGAGTTTTCCTGGGAAAGTTTGCAGATTACTCATGCGGATGCCACGGCGCATCGCGTCGGATAGCGAACTCGTTGAATAAATATGTTTCGCGGTTTCCTGCGGCTTCACTTCTTGCCGCGCCACTTTTTCACCCCACATCCGGGCTGGCTTGCTGTCGATACCACTCGGCTTCCGATGCGTTTCGAATCAAAATTAACTGACGAGTAACCGAGCAAGACAATTGCACATCGGAAATTGGTAAAGTTTAAACGTGCGTGAATGTTTTTCAATATTTTATTAGATTATAGTTTCAAATATTAATACTACATTGTTGCTTGCGATAGCAAAGTGAATTCCACAGGCTGAACAAATTGCTTTTACTAAGCAGAATATATCCTGCAACATTTTATACACTGTACTCAGGGCGGGACATTTCCACTTTGCATTATTTTCAAGCTATTTGTGATAGAAAAATATTTGTGAAGCTAAAATTAGTTCATTGATCATTTTTGTAAAACTCGCAGGAAGAAATAGAATTTCTAAAATTCCTAACAAATTGGCAGCAATATTACAATATTTATCAAACAGATATTGTAGCGCGTCAAAAGGATTACATAATCTAGCAAGCAATTATTTGTTAGATTGCTTCTTCAACGAGAAATTATGCTCGAAAGAAAATACAGAATAAACTATTCAGAATATTGTCTATACAGGAGGTGAGTAGCCAAATCTCATATTACTTGCAAACTCTTACAAATATGAAAAACTTCTATAAACAAAAGTTGTAGAGTATGAAAGAAACCAAATTACCTGGTAATTAGTTTTTTAATAGTGTGCTGTGTTATTAATGTGTGAGGAAGAAAAGAAGGAATAAAATTGACAGCGAATAACCGAGAGTTGCGGCAGTAAATCAACAGAGGAAGGCAGGCCCGGGGTTTCGAACAATATTCTTTTCGAGGGTAAGAGTGACAGAGATAAAGAGGAAAAGTGGCGGCGGTAAGCATTTTCCGCGGCGCCGGTGGTTAAGAGGGCTCGCTCAAGGGATGATAAGATGCGATGCGAGTTTTTATTAATACTCTACCTCATCTGCCAGTTACTCCTTCCACCGCGGGTCCCTAAAGTCTTAAAGAGATTACGGAACAAATGGCGAAGAGGGAAGAAGACGGTCACGAAGGAGCAAGAGAGATGCATCCGGAATTTCCGCACCCCTGTTTGCAGCGGAGTGGTAAGCAGGATGGTATACCTGGTTAACTGACGCTCATGACCTACCTCAACTTGACCCAAGCTTTGCTTAACGCAGCTCGGCTTTAAATGGGGCCAATGGCGGGGACGGAATCTTGATGTAATTAGAATAATAATAGATAACATATAATTAATTAAATATTAAATATAAATAAAAGTGAAATTGTGAGAGCAATGTTTATTGCTAAGTGCTAGACGTCTTCTGATGAAAACATTTATAAAAAATTGACATTGTTAAAAATTATTAAAAATTAATAGAATATTTGAATTATTATAGTGTTAAATTATTAAATTAAAATTAAGATATGTATATTGTATAATTGCATTTTATAAACAAGAAATAACGACAAGAAATCGTTCCCATTATAATGTATACTTGGATTAACAAAATTCAATTATATTTTAAACAATTTAAAGAAAAAATTGAATTCGGTCACCAGAACTGTCTCGTTAGGATTTGTGTTAACATTCTATTAAATTATAGTTTCTTAATAGATTTTTAAAAAATAAAGATTAACAGTTAAGACGTTCTTAAAAATTTGTATGAAAACTGCGATAGTCTCATCCATAATCCATCAAATTAATTAGATTAACATAGCATAAGAAATACTTTCGAAATTATTATTTAAAAGAAAATTATGCAGATTCTTTTGCAATGTGATACAGTTCTTGTAAATAAAGTGTTAAAAAATCCAGAGGACTGGTCGTACCACGAATAAGAAATGGAACACTTTCAGGCAGAAAGTTTAAAAATTGGAGAAATGAATCTCGTCAATTTTCTCCGTGTCGTTCAAGGATGACGAAGTTAGTTGAATCAGTTTTTAAAGGCAGTTCCGTCCCGGTCCCTTTAACCTGTACACAGTGGCACAATTTAAGCGCCGACCTTGCGCTTGATAATAGTTTATGAAGCGGGGCCATGCTCTCTATGCAGAACGACAGCTCGTAGTTTGTTCGAGAGAGAAAGAGGGAGTGCTGGAGAGCCGGGGTGGGTTTATGTCCCGGAATTAATTAACCTAGAGCCCCTCCGACGGAAGCCATTCCACCCTCTCATTCTCTCGCCGTGAAAGCGGCGAGCGTGCCAGCCATTTTGTCCACGACTCTCGCTCTCGAAATTCGATTACCCACTTTCACCACCCCGCGCGAACTACCCCCACACTTTTGTTCCGCACCCCGCCCTTCGCGCTTCTCTCTCTTTCTCTCTCTCTCTCTCTCTCTCACTCTTCACAGTACTCCCACAATCTTTCTTTCTCGGTCTCCCTATTATGTATTCGGCTGTTTCGCTCACTCTTGCCACCCCTTTTGGCACTGTCATCGTCCACGTGGTTTCACCCACCCCCTACGACTTAAACCACCACCCACTTCCGGCCAGAACTTTCTCTTGAGAGGTGGTCGACCGTTAAAGTCAACGGGCACGCGAATTCCATTCACGTTCCCGGCTGGCTTCGAATTAGTCACTGCTAATTAATCACCGAGCTTGACCCTCGGGCTGTCTTGATATTTCATTTACACAGGGCGAATTGCCTAACGTTTGCTCCTTAAATAATTGTGTTATTCATGAAGGTACGTTTTAACTAATAATAGATGATTTCCTCATAACGACGTTAAAATTAAAATTTTATTTTAATTTTTTTAAAGAGAGACTGTTAAACTATATCAAAATATTTATGTAGTTTGTTTATTCTGTTTTATTAGATAGTGCTTAAGTGTCATTCTTTGCAAACAGTTCTAACGAAGTATTACTTATTTATCTTTATATATTTTTTTACAGTTACAAAGTACAAAATGCACGTGGGTGTTTCACAATATTAATCAAACAATAGGTCACTGAAAAACTTAATGCAGCTTTCCATTTTTATAGATTATTATTAGACTACGGATCTTTATGCAGAATAATAATTTACTAAGTTGATAATGATATAACATTATTCTTAAAATGTTTAATTGTTTGTATTGTTCTACGTTTCATCTGCTCATTTTTCTCATAGATGCATAAAATCCACTGCCAAATTATTACGCAATAAATTGAATAAAAAGAAGATTTCCGTTACCAATTAGAAGAATAATTGTGAAAATAAGTGAACGCTAACGATTGCAATCAACAAGCAGATTTAAGACCTACTCGATGTCGCAGTAAAATAAACCGCTAAACCTGATACTAATTGTTTCTTTTATTCTCACACGTTCTGCACGCGTCACGAACGCGTAAAGATCTACGTACGTATTAACGACAGAACGTTAGTAATTTCGATTGCGGCGAAATCTAAGATCGCCCGCCAAGCAGAAAAATTCTGCTACATTACAGTTCGCAGCGGGACCGAAGCTATTTCCCATGTAAATGTATACGGACATTCATCAGAGCCCCATTGTAAGTCTTTCCGTGCGGCACACGCGAGAAAGTATTCCGCCGTGCCGACTTGGTTCGCTTATTGCTTATCAGGGTATCCTTGAAAGCATCGCTGCACCACGCACGATCGCTGTAGGGCTGTTTGCCTGCCTCCGCCTATGATTGAATGCGTTATTTACGATGTTTTCGCGGTGAAGTTGACGATACTTGCCGATAAATCGCTGCGCCCGTGAAATATCGCGAGCGCCGGGTTCCCCGAAAGTCGGATAAGAATGTGCTCCCTTCTTTCCGCATAATTTTATGTCTTGGCGCCAGGAAAAAATAAATAATCCTTTTCGAGCTTAAAAGTTTGCTCGAAAGTGGTTGATCTTAGGAAATTGATGGAAAATGCGGTCTCTTGCCGCTTAACCCCCTATCGCGTTAAGTTCCGAAAATCAACCTTAATAATTTCTAAGAGAGCTAAGCAATTAGAAAGTTATATTAGATATTTCAACTTTTCCGTAATCCTAATTATTCCAACAAAATTGAGTTTGTTCGAACAGATTATAATGACAGTGAATTTCGAAAACTAGTCAATTATTACAGTGTCACTCACACGTGTCCGGCATAGAACGTAACGTGTTAACGTTTATTCCCGTGTATATCGTTGACAGGTACACGAAATTAACAAAGAATAGTTCTTAACCAACAGGTTATATATTTTTGGTATTCATGAAATTTAAAGTTGTTGAAACACTTCTTTTACAAAATGTGGGACCAAATAGAATAATTCACTTATAGATTATAATTATAATAGCACAGAGTTTAAATAAATTCAGTGTTGAGATTCTTATAAAACAAGACATGTTAGTCGCTTCTAGCGCTCCGCATATGTTTGTTAAACAACGGAATCCGCGTCTAGTTTCAGAAACATAAATATTTCTTCTGGAAAAAACTACGTCTTCATTTACTTTCATTTCTAGACATTGGTAATAGAAGAATCAAATGTTGTTTCGATTTAGTTCAAAATTCTAAAGTTCTTTTTAAGAAAGGAAAATTGTCTCCTTTTATCAGTATAATAATGTACAACAAAGAAGCGTTAATCAACGGCAGTTACGGAAAATTTGTAATATCGTTAACTATCTAAAATACTCTATTAATTTAAAATCACACATTTGTTATTTAAAGTTTGGTTGCACTTAATATTTAAAATTTATTGCAACAACCAAAGAATTTCTGTATTGTGCGTTTTCAGTTTTTTCAAGTCAGATCACATTACACATATCCCGAATATGTTCAATGTCACAAACGTTTCATTCAAACTTGAAAAAATTCGACTGCGCTTCAATCAATTAAATGAACCGTGGTTTGATTTAATGGTCCCAGAAACTCTCTACAGGATCTATACAAATCGGTAGCGGATATTTATTTTGAAAAACGAAGCTGAATGCTAATTGTTGTTTTTCCGCATGCAAAACGATTCCGAACGCAGGAAATCGAGCGAGGCTTTTATGGTAGCGAGCTTTCGATCGTAACCGAAACGCCGGATCACGCGGGATCGGCTAGCAGAGGCAGGTGTTCGGCAAATGATACGCAGATGGCTGCAGACGATCGTAATCGGTCGAGTCGAAATTGATAAAAGATAGAGGGAACATTTAATTAGTGCGTTCGGACACGTTACGCGCGCGATTGCTTCACGACAACGCGGGATCGAAATAATTATAGCCAGCACCCGCGGCTCCACGCTAGTGAAATGACTCTTCGATTTATGGCTTCCGTGCCCGATGCTAATCGGATTGCGTATTTGGAGAAACTGGTCGTAACCCAATTACCAATTAATCGTCTGCGACAGTGCCGATAGTGTCTTTATCTCTCATCGGTAATGTATATTCCACTGTTTCCTGAACATACTCTAAAACCATTGGATATTATTTACCTGCGTTTCTCTTAATTTGTGAGCTGGTATATGCCATTTTTAAACTACTTTTATAAGCTGCGCTATACAGTCACCGAAAGAAAATAAAGTTTAGAAGCAAATTTTATTTTACTTGTAATTATAATTACTTACTATACTTATTATAAGTATACTATACTACAATTTATTTTTATCAATAAATGTTCCCCCGGGCTTACAAAGAATGCCCGGTTATTTATATACTTACTTAGTATAAGTACTCGTATTATAATTTGTAGATTGCCTTTGTTTGTTAAATGAGGAACTTTGTATTGCCATCATTGTGCCACAATTCTTTATAAATGAATTTTATCGGGGTTAATTTCTACATTCTGAAACAATAGAAGACAAAATAAATTGTAATAACCATTTCAATCTATTTAATTGTATTTGGTAGATTCTGTCAGTTATATCTAACTACGCTCTTTTTCTCTGTCACAAGTTTTTCTAAAATTAAATTTTATATTTTTTAATGCTGCACGGGAAAATGAATTTTCTGCTGAAAGCATGTTGACAGCTTTTCAAGGAAATAACTTTTTCATGTTGGCAAATATTCATATTTTCTGTTCGACTTTGTAAAGTCTGGTAACGCGTTTTTCAAATTTTTTATCGACGTTAATGTCCAAGAAGAAATACGTATAAAATTGAGAATGAAATGGAAGCATTACGATTTCTTTCATAAGTGTGTTTATTAGTACTTCTTCGTTCTCAATCATTCGCTGTCACACTGATTTAAAGTGTCATACATGTTTAGAAAAAGTGATACTGTAATCAGAAGAATAAAATTTACAATTAGCTTGATATACTTGAAAGTAAAATATCGATCTGGAGTAAAGAAAGCAATGTTCTAGAATGTGCAGATTCTATTCTCAAATTATCAGATCTCAATAATATTTTAAATTATTGAGTGTTTGTTGTTTGAAAATTAAACTGGTCTTGAGAAACCCAGCATGGCGCATGTCTTCATTTACTTTCATTACTAGAGTTCGGTGACAGAAGAATCAAATATCACTTCAATTTAGATGAAAATCACGTGTCCGGTCAACGATATTCGAAAAATGATGGGTCAATCCGGTGAACACTGTGTTTATATTGAAAGAAAATATTGAACGTCATTTGCCACGAAATGATTCCATTTTTACGTGGTCGGTGAAGGGACGATTCCCTCGTTACAGCATTCAAGAAGCGGCAAGATCGAAAGAACGTCTGAATGAAAAATGCTAGCGTCTCCGACCGATCGTTGCCGGAACGATCATTGTATCTCGGCGGTCTCCTTTCATCTTGTCACTTAAAATTTGTTTTGCCGGCAACTCCGTAGGGTCCGTGGCAACGGCAGAATGGAAGAGAGTTCGATTCCATATGCAAATGCGTCGCTCTCACGACATTTCGCGCGTGGAGGCCCCCCGGCGCGGCGGCCGCCTCGGGAATTTGAAAAGCCACCACCTGAGAACGTGTCAATCGGCCGACATAATTCGATTTGAATAATGAACGAACGTCCCCTATGCAAATTTCGTCCATTATAGAGGGACCTTGTAACGGTCCTCGAGCGACGTTATTTCACGCGACGAACCCGTCACCTTCCTTGAGAACCGCGGCCCAGCTTTTCAACCCCTTTTGATAATAAATCCCTGTTAACCTCTTAGCTGCGTGCGATTTGTATACTAGTTCGCGAACAAGTGGCAATTTTATATGCTGCTGCACGAATGAAATTATTACCGCTTCCTATTCGAAACAAGATCATTTCCTTAATGCTACTGAAAAAATCCACCTCTGTAATTCCTTTTAACTAACATTTGGCAACAGAGCACATCGTTAATGACCTGGATATCGATGTGACGTTAATCATTTAAATAAAGAAAGAGAAGAAGGGGACAAATTTTTGGAAATAAAAGATATTTATTAATTTTAGACATTTTAGGACTTCTTTCTATTAACTTTCATCTGTTCACTAGTTTTTCAATTTAATTTCTCTCTCGTATTGGTACAATAATAGGAAAGCAATGCTATGTAAGACTTAAGGGTTAATTCTATAAATCTCTTCTTTGAGAATAAAACTAAGTAAGTTTCAAATAAACTTATTAGCATTACTCGTTCTTAGTTAAACGAAGTGTAGAACATACTAGTTGCGACGATCAACCAATTGAAAAAGTCGCATGTATTAAGCAGGTTATAATCGATTAAATATTATCAAATTTTTGCATATATAATTGCACACTTTCTTCTTTATTGGATTACATTTGACATTCAATTCTGAAAATGATATATCTACATAATTCATATCTTATGTGCAATGTATTAAAACAGTCGATGTTGAATATATATTTATATTACAAAGTATAATAGATATTTTAATATTTTAATATATAATAGAATATATATTTATATTGTATATATTAATACGTTTCAACAGAACTAATTACAATTAAAACAGAATATCTGTTACAGTATCAAATTAATTGCGACAATGCTCAAGAGTAAAGAAATTTCTCCATCCTTAAAACTTCAATATAACTTCAATATAAATATAATGGAAATTAGTACCATACTCATCAACGGGTATATTACCAACTCTAAGAGAAAATATTCGAAGGTAAAGGATTAACGAAAGTCTCCGTTTTATTTGTATAAAGAATTGCAAATTATCAAACAATGTAACGACAAAAAATGTAACATAGGAATATTTTAAGTACTCTTTACGAGCGATAACCTTGTCGGAAGATACGATGATTTGTTTTCTAATTACAATACAATTCTTACCTCTAGAATCGTGTTTACCTCACACCGTGAACAAGGACAGAAAGAAACGTGTGCAAACTTCATTATGCGAAACGAAGCGCGCCGGTTTTATCTGAGGCATTCAATGAAATCAGCTCACTATTTTTTTCCCCGAAAGAAAAAGTTGTAAGATGCTGTCGACGGATCCGGAGGAGCATGTGACTAACAATTGTTTACCTATTGTCTAACTTCCACGAACTATTAGCATGATGTTAATTAGTGTCGAGGCACAGTCAGCGCAAGGCGCACGCACTTATCTGATATTGATCTTTCGACCGTGATATCATTGTTCGCCGCGAAGTACATATTCAATGGCGTCAAGAAACAATTATAACTGTTATCCGCGCGAAGCCTGTTTATAGCGATCTCCATATAATAGCGTGTTCGCGAGCGTGGAAAGCCGAAGCCGGTGTATTATAATTTCCACTAACTAGCGTCGACTTCTAAATGTCAGTAAATGCTGGATAATCGTATTTAAATGACATGCGTTGTTCGAGAGCTTTTAGTTTGTTAATTTCTGGCTTCGATCGTTTTCCGTTCTGAATAGTTTTTGTCTCTGCAACTCGACCGGGCTTTTCCGCTCCTCGATTACTATTATGGCAGCGGACTGGGTGGACCGTTTGCGTTCACCACCCGCACGCACACGTTTAGGTTAACAATCCGACAGGAATTAAAAGCGAGCCGGAGCAGATACGTTGACACGTGCATACATTAGCAGCCGAACATCTGTCGCCGGGTAAAACATGATGGACGGCCCTAATAGGGTCAGTACAATGGTGGAACGCCACCTTGAGAACTTACAAGGGAACATACTGAGGTTACACAAAACGATTTCGATGAAATTTATGAAATTTACGTGAGATGTAGTACTTCAGAAAATATGCAACACGTGTTATTTTTTTATTGACTATCATCAACATCGGAGGGGTGAAAATCACGTATTTTAAGGCGTTTTGGAAAATATTGACTGAAAGAAATGGAGTTCTTTTTCACTGACAATTCATGCTGACAATCTCATTTTCAAATTATTTCATTTCATCTTAGGTCTTCGTTTTTGAAAGATTTCTGAAATTCACCGTTCGCACTAGAACCCATTATAATTCTAAATTCAATACAGTTTTTTAGATGTACAATATTTCCTTTTTAAGTAACTCATTGTTGGTGCATTTTATGCATATAACATTTAGTCTTGTGACTCATACAATAGTTTCAATTTCAACAAATTTTAAACATATTTACTATCTAAAAATCGGTTTGAAATGTAATATAACAATTTTTCCATAACATTGAGTTTCTCTAATTGTGCCAGTTTCATATTATGAAAGTAATTAAATTGGGAAATTGAGGGACAAAAAAGGGTATCAAATTTGAGGTCCATACTTAACCCTTTGCACTTGGGTGCTCTCTACCAAAAAACATAACTGCTGATAACTATGGTACTTTCGAAATTAAAAATTGTTACACTTACTCCTTAACAACAAGTCAGACTTGTAGTGAAGATTTCGTACATAATAAATTATATATCTTCATTTCTTCTAAATAAAAAAAGTCAAATTCTTCTATCATTAAAATCTGGAAATGAAAGTAAATGGGAACATACAAAAATTGTCTCTTTCTATTAAAGAAATTGTTAATGACAATTGATAATAATTAAGAGGATATACATGTTCGAGTTTCTGTTATGACTAAAATGCAGATTTTTATATAAAATAAAAATTATTTTCATTAATTTTAACAAAAATGAGTTTACTAGACATTTTCTCTTTCCTCAATCGTTTTAAAGAATTGAAAATGATTTTAGTAAATATAGAACAAGAAATTGGTAATCGTTCATTTTGGTCGGTCTATTGATTTAAGGGTTAATGGTTACTTGATAATAGGAAATGTGACATATCCAAAGTTGAATTTTTGGATGGAACAATCTGATACTATTTTGAAAAAAAACAGATCTTCGGACGAGAATGATTCTCAGTTGAATTTGTTCCTCGACGAGGGCCAAAATCCTTGAATTTACTGCTTCGATCTTGCCGGTCCTTTGCCGAATCCCCTGGTAAACGAGATTCGATGAGACCGTGTACCAATGAGATCGATAGTCTCCCCCTACAGATGGTACTGTCTTCCACGCCTGTAAGCATGCAACTGGAACTACACCTCTGTGCGAAGATCGGTTCCCCTAAAAGGATGCTACCGTCTCCTTCTGCCAATGTGATGCAATCATTCTGCAGGCGCTGCCGTGTAATTGTATCTCAAGGGACCAAATCTAGTATTGAAATTACAGAAAATGTTTACACGGTGTACTTTATCGCAATGGATTTCTAAATGTTCATCGATATAACCGCACAGCTTATTTACAGTTATTTCTCCAGTATCAAATTTAATGGCCAATAGTTAGAAACGAAGTACAAATTGTAGCATAATTTATATAGAATTTAATACAAATTTAATAAAATTTAATCACGAATATTTTAAGTTAATATTGTAAAGCATTGAGATAAAATAAAGATGCTGTCCTTGCATTACAAATTTATTACAAAAATTTCTCTGCATCTATAGCATAGCTGCAATTACTATTTCTCTGTAGTATAATTAACAATAAACAGAAACGATTCTTAAAATCTTGTTAGATATATTCTCTAAACATTTATGAATGTAACTACATAGACCACCCTGCAATGATCAGTGATTACTGACAGTCGAAGATAATATGCAAATTGTTACACGATCTTCAAGGAATGAGAGTTACTTTAAAAATCCAAGAAAGATTGCAGACGGCATTCCGGAATTTATAATTAACACCTTATCGCAAAGAATTTCCATCAGTAAATTTCTAGATTCTTGTCGCTATAAGTGCATAGCCCAACTGCAATCACCGTTGCTACTATAATAAAATGATTGATACCCAGATATGAATTGCAAATTGCTACCTTGTTGCAATTCTGACTTCCTAAAAAAAAAAATTCGACGATCAGGGATTCAAAATGAAATACAATTGTTTGTTATTTGCAAAAGCAAATAACAATTGCTTATTTAAACTTTTCAGCATTTATGTTATAATATATGCTTGAATTAAAAAGTTTTTCCAATTTTCTCCTGTAAAAGAGACTTTAAAAAATAATTATGCCATTTTACATGTTATTCATCGTTCTTTATTTTGATACTTAAAGCCAAATGTTCTATTAACAGTAGAATATTAACTGTACAAATCACTGACAATAGCTAATTTATATTGCTTCATAAAAATAAGAATCACATCGTTGATTCAGAATTTTAACGATGTTTATCATAATATATATTCAATGAAACAAATTTCTTAAAACAATTCTCCATAAATGGATCTTTACAAGTTCGATCATCCTAAATAAGAGACTACTATATTCCAGTTGTTGGTAGTTGATCTAAATAAGCTTATGATATAGAGGCATGGAGGTATTAAGATTTAAAAATCGGTTCGAGATATCGGTGCAAAGCTCGATTCGCCTGGATGCTGCTTAAACGTTGCATCGCAGGCACGGTTGACGTTAACTCGCCGAGAAGACAACAAAAGGAGAAAGATTTTGTTTAAAAGAAGTCCGCGAGAGGTTTCTTTTTGCGGGGTAGGATAGAAGCCAGCGAGAGCACGAAGAAGAGCCATCCAGTCGGATATCGACGGGGCAGATGAACTACCAATAACTCAATGTGCGCTTATAAACTGATCAGACTTCCAACCCACTCTCCTCTCCCACCTTCCATCTCCGTACAATCCTCGAGACCTTCGACTCGACCCCGTTCCAATAGCTCGAAGTTCCTCTTATGCCCTCCATGACGACGACGAGGACGAAGACGAGGACGACGACGACGACGACGACATATTACTTGAGACTCCTTCGGCAGAGAGTGAAATGCAAGCGAATTTACCGCACGATTTAACATCCCCTCCGACCTACGGGCACGAATCCGCCTTCTCCCACATATTCGTTGCGGTAGGGGGTGGGCAGAGGATCGAGAAAAAATCGGAATTCGTAACCGGGAGTTAACTGAGTTTCCTCTGTCGAAATTACGACTCTGCGAGTTTCGCTTATCTCGTGCAACAAATAAGAAATATATAGGCACACTCAGTCTTTCTATTTTCATTGTCACTTTGATTACCGATTGGATTTGGAAAGTAATTTGTATACTAAGTTATTATACCGTAATATATTACAACATAATCAATTATAATATTGTAATAGATTAAGTGTAACTCTCGTAAAATAATGCATTTCTCTTAAACAAATTTAAATTGAAAATTTAAGATATATTTCATCAATTACTTTCACAATGTTTTCTCATTTTAAGTAAGTTATATTGTAACAGATTTATCATAATATATTATATTACATTGTATTGTATTGTCTTACATTATATTACATTATATTATATTATACTATAATCATTTATTATAATATAATATAATTATAATACAATTTAATTATATTACAATAACATCTACTGTAATATAATTTACTACAACATTATAATAGATGACCTACAACAAACTGCTAAATAAAATATAAATAGTTCATTTCGTATGAAAAGAATATGCTGCTAGAAAGAACGATAATTATTTGCCATTAAAATGTATTGCGGATCAAAACAAAATTTTTGTAATGAAAACAACATTGACAAACCGCTGATTTGCATGATAACTTCATATATAGAACGTCGCATCTAAAAAGGGGCAACAAAAAGTCCATTTATTTTTACACTGTAATCTTACTGGCATCTAATAGTAATCGTGTACCTCGATTGAAGAAATATATGTATAAATATCTTTTCACACACACATATAATGTAATTTATTGCCGTTCCTAATCACACGCAAGTTATTATATCGAACTTAATATGCTGCGGCAAAGTAACATTGAAGATATCGAATCTCTTACTTCAGCAATGAATTGCAGTGATAGCGTATCGAGTAACAACTATGATGCAATGAAAGACCGGTAGTGTAGTAATCTGCTATCGAAGCGATGATCAATCGATATATTACCGCTTTAATAACATATACAGTGAGCCACTAAGTCACTTGATAAAATGCTCCTGATTTTCCGTAAGTGATTTTATAATTGAGTCTCGCATTTATTTAGCTGTTGCAGTCTCTTTGAAAAGTTACTGTCATTATACTTTATGGGTTTGATTTTATTCATGCCCTGTTTAAATACTATACTTTTATAGAATATATAATTTAATAAAGAATAATATATAAAGTTATAAATAAAATATAAAATTCTTAATCATTTAGCAAGTAATGTTAACGTATATTCGTTAAAAAGAGCTAACTGTTTCATACGGATGTATAGTTTATGTTCCCTATTAAATTATATATTCTGCGAAAGAGTAATATTTAAACGAAATATGAATAAAATCAAATATATAACACGAAATGTTGCTATTGTCTCATGACGAATATACTCGTCAGAAGCAGAAAATATGTTAAAGGAACTGAAGAGTAACGATATATTGCTTTCAACCTACTAGAGTTATTAGAGAAAGACTAAGTGGCTCCTATTTGCTATAACAAATACATTCAAACTTTGTTGCGCATATAGACCCACAGTCTATGACTATTACATTCAAGACTTCTCACAGGCCGCTAGTGTTTCGATAAATGGCATCTCGCGCTCCGTACATTGTTCAAAGCGAATGAATTTCTATTTCCGGACACAACAAATGTTCTCGTTTGCGACGGACCACCCTGTACATGTGTATCAACTGTAACTGGACAGTCGACGTCGAAAGGCACTGGGAATGAAAAAATCATGCTCCTGAATCGCCTGGAAACGCGACTCATTTCATAGCCGCCGTTATTAATGGTCGGACATACTGCAAACAAGTGTTTCTAATTAACCGTACAAATTGACATGTTCCTGCTCGGTGAAAAACCGTTGTCGATCGGGACTTTAACAAATTGGACGCGATTTCTAGGACACACCGTGGTCGTTTCCCGTCGCGGAAATAAGATTACGTGACGGCCGGCCATTAGTCCGCAACTTTTTCGAAAATAGAGAATAGATTAGAACGGGACACGCTGTGAACCGATTACCGGGGCATAATGACGCCGATTGAGAAATTCTAAAAGAGTCCCGTGTTGCTGAAACACCGTCGTCTCGAGCCGGTGATCTACGCGCAAGAAAAATGACGCGTCGTTCGCAGGTGTGCCTGTGAGTAATCTGCCGCGGCCTTGATGAGATAGTAACAAGGAATATTATTAAAGAAATATTGTTTCACCACTGGAATCACCGGCGACGATACCTCTCGGCGTTGATAAATACGTTAACGTTGAAAAAACAATCCCATTTGCAGATTGCATCAGGGAATACCGATTCCAGGATTCCTACGAGCGCGAAATTATTTGCACCGACGGGGAAAAAAGTAACGGCGATTAGTATCACTACGAGGGTGAGTATTTACGATGCCATTTGTCTTATTGTGCTCGCAGGATGCCGAAAAAAAAACACTATCTGCGAGGCAGACGCATAAATTGCAGCAGAGTCGATAGCGAATTTTTCACAGAATTTATTTCGAACGACAGCTGACTCGTTTATTCAGATAATTGCGCGAGGATGTTGCAGCTTCGGTTACCGGTCGCACGTGGCTGAATAAATATGGATTAGAAATTGAAGCAACAGGTGTCACAAACGCAGCAATAATTGGTGAGCTTGTTTCGTTGGCAGATTTCCTGGGCGAGGTTTTAAACAAACCTGCGTCTGCTGGAAATCGAAAAACGGAGATTTGAATTCGGTTCGTTGCGAATTCTGAAATGTTTCGTCGAGTTACTATTCTTCTACTTGCTTCCAAGGTGTACGAATTAAACGCAGGATAATTGTGTACTGCACACCAAATTTGATTTGTTGCGCAAATAATTTTTTTACGTTTTGTATTCTTTGCCAGTCTAGCTTTGGATTCAAAAAGTATGAATACTGCATAACCTTGGTACATTGTGCTCAAAATCGAATTTAAGATCAACATAGAGTGTATGTGTAATCATTAAAAAAATTCTACAGACATAATACAATTTCATAAATAACAAGTTTCGAAATTAATCGAAGAATGCTTAAGAAAATTTTTTCGGTAAGAGTGTCTCGCTCCACTTAGACATTGTTTAAATATGTTACATGTCTATATGGTTCTTAAAAAGGTATGTGTTATATTCGGTGTAGTCGACAGAGTAATTCTACGTAATAAATATTCATTTTTATGTCTTGGAGCAGAACTAATGTTTCTTGTTGAAAAATTGTCTTTCCCAGTTATGAAAAATCTGAAAAAATTCGACAAATTTAATGAAAACCCCCGAAATCCGTATTCAGTACATCAAACTTTCAAGAACTTTCTTAATGAATATTAAAAGCAAAATAGAAGTTAAATTTGTTGGGCAGTGTAAGAAATTGCTAATGCACAGTTACAACGTCCCGCTAATATACAGTTATAACGTCCACGAAGTTAATGTTCTAATAAACATAACTCATATTTTATAACTTTCGTGCACATTTTTGAATTCGCTTAAAACGCTACCCATATAATTATGATAAGTGATTTCTACTTGCAGTGCTGACAATATTTCAAAATCATGAAGTAGCATACATAGTGGCGCGTACCGTGTGCGTGAAATTTGTTTACGGTAAATCTTCGCATACTTGTGCGAGTCCATTAAATCGAACAGAAATTCTTTAGATCGCTTCATTTCTTATCAGTTTCTAATTAGCGGAAAATTCAACAGAACGACCAGAACCTTCCAGTGCTTCTATGCAACTATTTTATCCCGTTCGATTATCAACATTGAATAAAATATTATGGATTATAATAAAATTACTAAAAATGACTAACTGTTCTGTTCAATTATGAACAATGTATCGAATACTCCAGATTTCTTACTTTTTTGCTTCTTAGCGGTTTTATATTGTAAGATAATCTAATGAAATTACAAAATTATACTACTCTACTATACTACTATAGTCGCTTTTGATTGTTAAGGTCGCGTCGAATCGAATAATAGAGATTTCTTACTTTCATTCGTTTCTTATTATTAGGTCGCAGATTTTATGCATTAATAGCAAACCTGACTACTTATAGTTTAAAATAGTAGAATGACAACAGATTATGTAAATCTAAAATGTCAATTTATTATTTTTAATCTATAGTCTCTTTATTTTCTGCAATTGATGCGGACAATTTTAATTTTCCAAAAAAATCCACTGTCTGTTTATCAGTTTTTCATTAAAAGGAAATTCAACAAAATTACCAAATATTCATACTTCTTCGATACAATTATTTTCATCTGTTTAATTATTATTCTCTTTGCTTATTATCTATTCTCTATTCGCAACAAATTCAACAAAATTATCAAAACCATTGACTCGAATACGATTTTCTACTCCCTTCGCTTCTCATCAGTAAATCGCTATTTTTATGCATTCGTGGAAAAAATGAATCAGTGAAGACATCAACAAAATTTCTAAAAATGGTTTACATGTCGTTCGAGCTATTGAAACGAGAAATATATTTTTATTTAGTTACTGTTTCTCGCGATCGATTTTGACTTTACACTGAGGTGGATAGCGGGAATAAATAATTGTTCTTTCTACCACACTCGATTTATCGACACGAAATTTATTTTAATGCGGAGCGTACACGCGAGACGTCTATACACGAAGAGTGACGCCGAGACAAGAGAGGGAAACGCCTCGGCGACGACCAGAAGAAGATCTCGCTCGCCGATCGTCACCTCTCGAACGGATCGATTACAATTGCACCGCTGGTAACCGTGAACGAACGGTCGCGCTACAACACGAATATCCGTACTGTGCTTATCGGTTCTACATCAGCAGAAAATGCAATAAAATTGCCAAAAATTACTACTCCGTCGATACAATCATCCTGTTCCGTTGGATGTCACCCAGCGCCCTATGGAAAACGGGAAAGAAGGCAATCCGAAACGCGGCACCGAGATTACACGAAAGAAGAGCAGTGGATATTCGCAGTGGAAGAAAGACTTACCAGCTTGTCGGGCAGAGTTATGCGAGCTGAACGACGTAAATATGCGTCTCTGCCATGCTTCGGCTATGAAGGCCCGCGAGGATGGTGCAGAGAGAGAGACAGAGAGAGAGAGAGCGAGAGAGAGAGAAAGAGAGGTGGTAAAAAGGGGATGGGGAACGGGTAGAGGGCGAAGAAGAGGAGATAAAGGAAGTTCTCGTACGTAGGTACAAGCGGAGGTTTCGAGATACAAAAGGCTAGGCGAGAAGGAAGGTGGTTAGGAGCTAGTCGTAAACAACTGTCGAACACAATCTCCTAATGCACGCCTCTTCTTTGGCACACGGGACACCCCTCTGCCCCACACCATCGCCCCCAGACCGACCCCCATCTAGATCGCGCAGCCCCGTTCGGTAATAGGAAGTTATATTCGCGGGATTCACGAGACCGGTGCCGTCGAACTTATCTTTCGCGGTTTTTTCCCGAGGCTGAGGGTACGGGCCCGTAAACATAACATTCAGACCTCGTGAAATTTATATTGATGGAACGCCGAACGTCGTTCCGTTAGTGCATTGCACACCGTTCCGTCGCGTCGGGAGGATCGTGTTCTGTCTCGGCGATGCGTAGCGGCTATGTGATTCTATCCAAGAGAATCGAGGCAAATAATTTCATTTTCTATCGAGTTTCCAAATTTTTTAACACGTCGCATCTAGTGAAGTGTTGGAGGTATTGTATTTATTGAAAATTCAATTGTCTAACGCAAACGTAACCCTACCGAACACTAAAAGTGATTCTGTAATTTGTATGAAAGCATTTCATACAATATCGATAACTTTAATCCTTGGCCGTCCTACGTGATAATTTGACACAATTTCCACGAATATAGAAGAAACAATTTGTTCTATAGCTCGTTTCATTGGTTCTGAATTTAATACTTAATACAAAATTAACTTCTTAGTTTCAGATTGGATGAACAAATTACTTTGATTTTGTTTAAATTTTAGAGATTAATTATCGATCAATTTTCTTGCGGTACGATGACGCTTATTCTCTTCGTTTATGACATTACACAAATTAAATAATTGCATTTATAAAAAGAAACATAAATTTTCGTAATTACTGATTATTCACATTATTCCATTTTCCGATGGCATTCTGTTCTCGTTCTTCTCTGTTTTTCATTATATCCTGCTTCTATTTCTGGTTTTCGCAAATTATAATGCTTTAATAAGACCATTAAATGTCGAAGCGTTAATACTAAATCTGTTGTTCAAGAGATCAGAAATAGACTTCTATAATTAGACAGAGGGAACTCGAATAAAACGACAGTTAATAAATCACCGACAGCTTATTATTTCTATTTCATCCGAACCCATTACCTTAACCATGTAAAGGAAGATAGCTCATTTTCTCCGGCGGGAATCTGGATGTAAAATAGCTTCTATGATGTTATAAATCGTTCGAGTTTGCCGGCGAATTTTTTCGCGCGGCGTTTTACCGTTACCTAAAGATTTATAATTTGCCGCGGAAAATATGATCTCTGATATATGGTTATCAATCTGTCCCGATCCGCAATTTGTCTCATTTTCGCGTGCAAAAGGCCGCGCGGAACTCACGCAGGAAGAGTTTCCGAACAGGTTTGCACCTCTTTCGCGGGCAAACGCGCGCCAAAGTCAATTATCCGTGACCGGACCGCAGCGACGCCGCGCGTTCCGTATTTATTCTAAATTATATTAAACCGTGGTCGCGCGGCCGTTCAGCCTGAACGATCCAACACTCTTCTCGCGAATCCTGAACCAATAAACCGTAATCGAAGTGTCTTTGCTCTATTTCCGTGTACCGTTCCACTTGCCACGGCTAATGATACAAGCGGATGCGCTACTCTTATTTACAGGCGATCCGACCATTTGAATCTAATAAACTGGCGGGAGTTTCTTAGCTGCCTGGCTCACGATACGCTCCGCGGCCCGATCTAATTGACGACACCGCGCTTCGTCGCCATTTCGCCTCGGAGTCCTCTATCCCATTACACCGACCGAATCCTCGGCCGCCTGGATGCAATCTGAAAGATGGTTTGCAGTACCTGTTATGCTATCTAACTGCTCCGTTTCATAATTCCCTGCAAGTTGCGCGACAAGTGGCAAAACGTTCGTCCGCTTCCTTCTTAACACTCTCTTTACCGACGGGGTCAAGGGAACAATTTTTCAAATTTCACTTCGTCTATTTTTACCGAGGTGGTCGTTAGACATCGTTCAATTTTATCTTTTAATTATTTCCAAAGTACAATCAGGCTTTTCTCGAATCGATTGTTCAACCTATCCTGCTATCGTTTTATAAATAATTTGGTAAAAAGTGGTGCAGATTCTCCGACTCTGATTGCTGCTGAATCTTTGGAAACAGGTTCTGCATTGAAATCCTGCTCCAATGTTTTTGATACAAGTTACGTTAAAAATGAAATTCGTTTCGTGTAAAATTAAATGTTCCACCCCTATCATCGGCATGGACGACGATATCTCGCAACACAGTGTCGTTCATTAGGAGGCATGGACGAGATATCGCGCATCGCAAGAACCTTCGTGGCGGGATATCTCGTCTGCATTATCTTATTTATGACTTTACAGGATAAAATATGTCGTTCATGCCACTGAGTGAAAAATACGAAACGGAAAGCTACATGTAGTTCGTATCGCGAGATCGTTTGCGACGCCAAATTCTGTAAGTTATTGTAATTACGCCGTATATGTTTGATTTACTTTACGCTTTGTTCAAATATAATATTTACACAAGATATTAAATTTTCTTATTCAAAAATAAACGAAGTAAAGTATAAAAAGATTAGTAAGTTTTACTCTACAACTCTACTCTTTTTAACCAATTAACTGTTTTCTAATATCAATTATATTAATAATTGGCTTCGTATCAAATAAAATTAAATAACTTACAATTAGTAAACAATCTGCGTAACTTATATAACAACAACATAATGTAAATTATTCAATATTTGCAACAGAAATATTGTTTACATGTTTCTCTAATTACGCTAATCTTTAATATACCCAAATGGAACTAAAATTATATGATAATATTAACAATAGTATAAAAATCAATGACAGTTCATCGAAAGATTGATTTACGATAAAAGGAAGGATATCTCAACGATTTTTTCGAAAGAAAAAAAGTATTACACAGTATGATACAAAATACGAACGTAATTATAAGATATCGATGAAACCAGTAATGCTGTAATAAATTCTATCTAAAACAAGTGTAGATAATAGCACAACTTACATAATCGAAAAAAAGTGTGTAGAATATCAGTACCGCCAGTAAAATGTAAAAAAACCGATTCACGCACAGTAGCTCAACTTCTCAAGGCCAATACGTGATCATAGTTCTGCTTGACGTAATTGTGCACATTTATTTATAGAAACTAGCTGCGTAATAAGACCGCCTTACAAAACAAAATTGAATAATCGATGCTGTCACAGAAGTAAACAATGCGACCTGTACACCACGTGTTTTTCGTTGTTGGATCATTTATCAACTGCAAATTTACGTCGAACCAGAAATTAGATGTTTCTACGATTAATAGAAACCTGGTACGCATTTTCCTGCCACTATGGGGTATTTTAACCACGATACTAGTAGCAAGCCCGTTAGACTTGCACAATTTGCAACCAGGAAACTGGCTTAGCATCCTTATCGCATGGCTCAATTAACTTACGAAGAAATCGCGCTGATACACGCCCGGCTATGAGGAATTAGAGATTGTCGAAAAAAGATCGAGTCAATCGTGTCGACCGGTAGAGCGGGAAGGATCAGATAAAGTTGCAACATAGTTTCAGGAGCGGACGGTTTCATGCAGGTGCATCCGATATGATTTAAGCACGCACAACTATAGTATGTAGCTGGCCAATGTAACAACGTGCAGAGCCGATGCTTGCAACTTTCTTGCTCCGCGCGTCGTCCCTGCACGCGTGCACGGGAACCATCAACTGTTCATTAGCGCGAAAAAGGCGATTTCGGCGCATGTTGTGCCATTGCTAAATTATTGGGTGCACGAGTTTTGATCAAATTTTAATACTCGGAAGATAAGATGATCGCCGAAATTGAGATAGATCTCTCAGGCGATCTAACGATAATACGAGCTATAATACGTGCTGTAATACGTAGTGTATAACGATCGTTATGTAATGGAAGCAAAATGCAAGGTAAATAATTGTAATTCAAAGGAATCGTACATTATGCAGATGAAGCATCCACAAAGTATCGTAGCTTCTGTGAGAATGTCGACATAATTTCAAACGTCGTCGTTTACCCCTTTTTCTTCGCAGTCCACTTCTTTTCGGAACTGCACTAAATTATTGAAAATACAATTTTTCTTTTTTTAAATGGCAGTTTTATATGCCGCATCTACGTCGCATCTATTAACAATTTATCCAAAATCAGAAATACTGTGCGCGAATACTTTTCACACTGACTGTATAGACAAAAAACTGTATCAATACATTCCCAGCGAGATTTTGCAATGAAAACTTTCCAGTACTCTTTTTTTGCATAACATAATTTAGAGTTTGACGAGAAAATCACCTATAAGGTGATTTTACCTACACTCATAAAAAGAGAAAAAGGGGCAAGCAGAACGCAGATCGAATCAGTATCCGTCGATACGATACTAAATGAGTGCGTAACTAAAAAGGGATGCGCAGTCGCCTATAATTCCATGTTTAATTGTGCGGTTTAATTAAATGGGCGATTTTAATCACCGACACTTATCGAACGAGAAAACGATGCTGCTCGGATCGATATAAAAGACGCTCAGAATCGAGTCGGCGGCGTTTCATAAATCGTCGGTATAGCTAGCCGATAGTGCTGTCATAAAGCATATATTAATTACCAGTTCCGTCGCGTGCAATTGCAAATGAATCTACTTATTGATTTATTTCATTGCCGCCTGACTAACAGAGTTAATGTCCGAACTTTACGATTGCTCATATTGTTTTCTAATCGATCTCAGCCAATGAAATTAGGTACGAGATTATGGAATGAAATTGCCAATGTAATTGGAAATGAAATTGTAAATGAAATTGCGTTCGTCTTACGTGAGCATCTAAATACGACAGAATTGTGTACAATGCGAAAATAATATTTCGAGGTATCCGAGAATGTCTTATGTATTATGTTCACGTTCGTCACGTCGACATTAAGATAATTTTTCCTAAACAATTTCGCAAGTTTGGAAAATAATGTTTCCGTCGTTCGTACTTATTATTTGCAACATTTCGATAGAATAAATAATTGTTATTCTATGATCATTTTTAATTTCTGTTGTAATATTTAAGGTTTCTGACAATTACTAAAAATTCTATTGAACAATTGATTGTAATATTCTGGAAATATAGTAAAGGAAAAGGATCGATATCCACGTTGATATTTGAATAGAGCTCGACAGATTTTCGGAGCACACTATAGATCGGATTGCTGGATTGCCGTAGGGCAGAGGCGATCGCCGCGGCTTGTACCGATCGACATCGATCGTCGATCATTACCGGCGTCATTATCAACGCACGCCTCACGAAAAGATAAACAGGTCCCGGAGTCCCGTTCGTGCGTTCGGAATCAATCGGTTTCTGCGAGCCGTATCTGTCTGGATCGGATGAAACGCGCGGCGTTCATGCAATTTTAATCGAATGATTGCACAGTTCGGATATAAGCGGGTCGGCCGTCGTTCGACGAATCAAATTGCATTGTGCCTCCGACCTACCATCCTGGACCGTAACCGACGGTTAGATCATTTTCGTGAATTAGCGATCGAATTCTTACTTAACTGTCCAGAGCGAGACTGCGGAACGCAGGCGATCGAATTCGATCGCCTATCCGAATGATTCCCGCCGCAAATTAAACGTTCATCGCGCATGCATTTACCAGCAGCTGTTTAATTCGTGCCCGCTGAAATACCTGTTGTCGTAATTGATATCGTGCTTCTGGCCATTATTCGCGAGTCTGTCGTCGAGTAATTAGACAACTGACTTGTCTTAGACTTATTACTTTATCAGTTAGTTTGTTCATCGACTAAAAACGTGTGCAACTTTTTTCGGGTTTTTAAAATTTCATACTTGGATTTTGATTTTTTTGTTCTGTTTTTGCCTTGCAAAACTCTTAATTTTCGTAATGAATGTATAGAACTTTATTTTCTTCCTCGATGATTTCAACACCCTGCATTATAGTAACGAGTCAGGCTCGTAACAAAGTACAATTGTTATTCATTCCTCCAAATCGAAACAAAATTCTTCTATTATTAAAACCTAAGAATGAGAACAGAATGTTTTTTCAACATCATATTTGTCTGCATAAATTGCAATAAAGATGAGTCAAGGAAAAAATTTTTTTTTCTATTTAATAATTTCAGTAAGTTTAAAATAATACATAGATACCCTTAAGTTCATTTAACATTTTTATTGTTCAAAACTTCATCTACCCATTTGAACAAAATCCGGCGCCTAGCGAAGATGATTATTATAATTTGAACGATTTAGTACAAAATTTATTAGCAATAATAATAGTAATAATAGTAACAAATTGTATTTATGAGATATCGATATCTACTGCTTACTTCATAAAAATAATGATTTTTGACATAATTCACAGCACTTTGCGGTGCATTATAAATTATCAGATATTCGTTGCAGATTTGCCGGGGTTGGGCTAAGTGGAATTTCGCGCAAACTCATTAGCATTTTTCTCCTCGGCAGGCGATACGTTCTTCTAATCGTAAAGTCATGTGAAATCGACTGGAGAATTAATTGAGGTATTCGTGATATTTTCAATTTTCCGGGAGAGCAGCGTGTCAAGGATCCCGGTGAATACTCGTCACGCCGAGGAAAGAAGTGAATCGTTTTCACGATGGTCGCCGGCTTTAGAAAAATATCTAACCTAGATGTATTATGCTATACAATCTTTCACGGCGGTGTTGGCTGATCATTATGCAAATCAGCCGAGGCCGTTAGTTGATCGTCTCGCGGCGCGGTCCGCATCGTTTGCATAACTTTAATTATTTTGTTAGTGCCGTATCTATTATGGGACGCGGAAAGAATTTATGTCTAATAAAATTACAAAGACCGCTAGACTAAAGTATTCCGCCAACCCACATTCTTCACGAATTTCTACTGTGTATAATTACTCGTGCGTTACATTGGTCCTCAAATATTCAGGATTCAATTAACTTTTCGTCTGAACTCTGTCCGGCATTTCCAATGAATTCTTTAATCATTTCGACCGCCAGAATAATTTCACGCTGTCGTAATATTTATTTTCCGTTATCAACGCTGCCAGGTGATGAAATTAACTTCTATATTTCATAGATATTTGTAATTTGTCAGTATGGTGATATTTTAATTTTATAAATTAAACTTCTATTAAAATTATCAAAGTATTATAAATGTTAATGATAATATTTTATTAATAATTTGAAATGCAATATTTCGTGCACAATATGTTCACACATACTGACAACAATCTCCATCACCGTTCACTTTTTATTCATCATTCAAAATATAAAAATAATTCTACAAGTTTTAATATTATTTAATGTAAATACCATTTGCATTGTAAGTTTAATTTTAATGAGTCGTGTGATCACTATTACGATTGAATGCAATTACACGGTTTCAACATAAGAGACGACAGTAGATGCCTCGATCGTCCTCCTCCAGTCCGATGCATCACAAGATGGCCGCGGTCGTTGTCACGGTAAAAAGTGCGTCGGCTTCCCCCTTTTTTTCACGACGGCGCGACGTGGAAAAATTTTCGCCGACGGGACGAGAGAATTAACACGGCGTTCTTGTACTCATTAAAAGGAACAATTACACGCGCCCTCCATCGCGAGATTTTTATCGATGCCCAACCGCCGTTAATGTCTCGCTTTTTGATCGTGTTGGAGGCTCAGCCGTTGCACGACACCGATTAAACTAATAATACGTTTCAGCAGCTCGCTTCCGAGTTAAACAATTAATGTTGCGCGTATATCCATGGCGGCCTGCTCACAATTTACGCCCACGTAGAATGTTGCACAAAAATTCGAATACCGGGTGCACCGAAAACAGGAAACCTAACTGTTAAACAGCACGGAATCTATAGTAAACAAATTATTTAGTAAGAATAATATTTTTCGAAATTTGGCTACTTTTTAGAATAATTGACTATAAAAATTTAATACTATGACTGTAGGTTTTTATGCAACGTAAAAATTGTTCGTGTCAATTACAATACATAGGATCCGAATGCAATTTATTTTCAATAATAAGTTTTTCCATCCATAATTTCTTTTAATTTTAGTACTGCTTTTATTTGCTCTTTTTTCATTTATGTGTATAAAGTATAGAAACATTTCATAGTATTTATAATTCTGAACAGATCAATTTATAAAAAGTTTATTGATCTTTTCAGAATGTTCGAGAAAATCGAATTGAGCCAAATCTTATTTTGCAATACATAATCGAATTATATTTTGAAGTCATGATGACTCCCAAATAAAAAGTTGTAAAAGATACGTTCATCTAATCCTAAACAAACAATTAATTGTATTTTATTGCACACTACTGTGTACAATTGAGATCAGTTACACATATTTTAATATATAATAATATGTATCATCATAATATATTAATTATATTATTAACATAATCATCATAACAAAATATATCGATTACAGTTTCAGTAAATTGAAATTATTGCAACAACGTCCTCAGTCTCTTTTAATCATTTATCTACCTTATATTTCATCTATCCATATTTACCATAAAATGCACAGCACCGGCAATCTACTCATGACTCCCGCACACCAATTCAAATTGCGAATGGCATACCAGTCCAAATTGAGAGTGGCATACCAGTTCATATCGAGAGTGGCATTTCTAGCGTACAATTTATATTCGATTCATAAATAACGTTCGCGTTACGAACGGGGATCTCGACTTCGCCGGTGGTTAATAAACAAGTGGATCGCACATTGGTGCCCAGGATAAATAGCGCGGTGCTGTCCACAGCGCCTCGAAACGGGCACCGAGGGCCGCAAAAAGTGTTCATCAACATAATAAACAGATTATACCGTACGGTTATGGTGGGTACAAAATGGCACCTCGTTAACCGGAGAATCATTAACGATCGCGGTCGCATGTTCGCGCAACAACAACGGGCTCCCCGCGCGCGGTCCGTAGAGAGAAAAAAAAAGAAGGCCGCGTTTAATTCTTCGTGGCATCCTCGGAAACGATTATGAATACGTTTCGCGGCAGAAATAGAAGCTCGTAAGCAGACAAATTGAACGGGGAACGGACACGCAACGCTCTCGGGAGATGCTCCCGCCGCGCGTGGGCGTCCGCAAACGTTCCGTACGGCGGAATCGGTGATGTGCAAATCAAGGGGAACACGGTGTTTAGAAGTTCACGGGGGCAAACAGTCCTAGAATAAGACTAGGGCCCCTTCTCTACATAATGTATTCAAATTGACACCTTTTCGAGAACCCGTAAACAGATTTAAATTCATAGCGGCCGCGGCGCGCCATGCGTTTAACGTTCCTTTCGCAATATTTGCGTTCCGCCGGCTAAACACGAACAACCTGGCCGACAACCATGCTGGAATTCAAACAGAGGGAACGCTCTTCTTCTTAGAAAAATTAATACCTTCGGGATTTTGTACGCTCGGTGTGTCGTCGACCGGCCGAACGAGCCAAGAAAGATTTCATATTTTGTCCGCGATAGGGTAAACAATTTATGATTTCTGTGTCGCGTTATGTTGCCGGCCCTACACGACGTTGATAATTTCAGTTGAATTGTCTGCAATGTTTGTTGCGCGGTTGGCTCTCCATTAACCAGTCAGCTGTTTTTGATGTATATTCGTCGTATCGCAAATAACCAACTTGTTAAGAAAGATATATGCATTGATATTCTTTATTAAATCATTTATTTTATGAAACTGTTGTATTTGAAGGAAATATAAAGTAAATCAAACATATACAGTAACATTACTGGGCTGCGGAATTTCATGTAAAATAAAAATTGTCTACGATTAAAATACGATAGCATATTAATCTATATTAATTGTAATATTATTTTACATCTGTTTAAAAATATCGCGAAATTATTGGTCCGCGCGTGGAAGAAAAAGTTCGACGTGGAAAGAGTTAAAGGACAGTATTTTCACGATTAAAGTTTCAATTACGACGGGCGCGCGAGACCAGCGTGTGATACTTTCCGTAGATCGGGTAAGGATGGATGGATCCTCGGCTGGCACACGCACGACCGATTATGGAGCCGTTGTTCACGGTAACGCGACCCCTTCTTCTCATTAGAAACTTGTAAAACTCGGGTGCGCGGCGCGGCGTGCGGTAATGCTAGAAAGGAGACGGAGCGATAGAGAGGAAAAAGAGGCGGAAGATGTTCGTGGAGAAGCGAAAAGAACGAGCCGGGGGAGACGAACTTGGAAACCAGTTCCTTGGGCGTTACTCGAACCGAGGAAGAACGATTTCTTTCCCACGTGGAAACGCCGGAGCCGCGGATAAATATACCTGTAGCTCCAGCTCCTTTTATAGCTATGCGAGATTAGTCATTGGAAATTCACGGGTGCACGTGTGCCTTCTTATTTCATTCCGCCATCTTACATTGTGAACGCGGCCACCGTGCATCCCTCGTCGCCGCCAAACGCAATTCAATTTACGCTACAACCATAAGTAGATACAGAGCTATTTACATCCGAATTAATTCTACGCAATTTTAGTATTAACCTGTCAGCGATTACTTGATTGTACTCAACCTTTCTAGTGGTTCACTTCATTTGCTAAACGTGCACATGCTTGTTTAATTATATTTAAGCTTTGATGAATAAACTTGACCAAAGCAATGCGTTTGCTGTAAAATTGAAGTAAATTGTAACACAATGGCAGTTTTCTTTTTAGTCGTGACTCTTGAGATATTATTGTTCTTTATAGATCCAGTAATATTATTTACAATATTTTTAATTTTATTATAATTTACACAGTGGGAATTACCAAAAGTGTACTGGGGAATCTATGAATTAGATTTTTTAAAATTACTACATTAATAGAAATTAATCATATTAATAGTTAACGATATTTTAAACAATTTCATTAGTCAGAACATATTCATTCGTGAACAAACATGCTATCTTAAGTAACGTGATTTAACAAATTTTATTACATTTAATGTTCCAAAAATAATAAGAATTTATTCGTATAAAAATGCATTTGCAATATGATTGATTTAACTTAAAATAAAAATAATACCTTATTAAATTAGTTTCTTTCGTGTTAAATTTTAAAATTTACTCTTCCACAAATGTTGCATCAAAACGTTTGCTGCTTTTGGAGAAATTGTTAAATGATGCATAAATAAATAATATTTCTACAACATGTATCAAATACGAAGAAATGATAGTTAAACTGATTCGAAATGTATTTTTATAAAAATATACTTACAGAATTAGACAAAAATAAAAACAGTTAACAATTATTCACAATATTGTTGGAATAACTATACAATCTCTATTCGAATAATTTATTCAAATAAAGAAGAAAGAATTGTTGGACAGAATAATTTGTTGCGAATAATGAAAAATTGTTATTCGAATAAAATATTCGATTGAAAAGTTCGTTGAAATAATTATTTCAGATAAATATTTATTCGAAACTATTTGTATATTTCCCAAAGGTGGTTGAAAAGCATAGTTAAACTCTGCGATTAAACAGACTCTAAATACAAGTCGCTTCTTTTACAACCTGCAATCGATTCTCAAACATCCTCGTTCCTAATACTTTTCAGCTGAATTAAAAGCGTCGTACCAAAAAATTGAAACTAAGCTTGACTTCGTATTTTTCAGAGTTCGATGAAGTCATTTCCACGGTGGCGGCCATAACGGCGGAATGATCAAGAAGGCTGTTGCTCCGTACGCAATTGTTGCTCCCGGTAAGGATGCGTTGTATTATTCCCTGGCCTCTGCGCGAACGAGAAGAGAAATGGCATGGTAATCATTATGGTTACCTCGATAAGATTCATAGCTCAAGCTATTTTCAGTCTCGTGTGAAAATTCCACGATCAGATAGCTGCGCGGTTCGCGACCCCTTTGTAATTGCATACAAATTGTCGGACTATTTACGTTACTGCTCGTTTCATTCGCATTTTATTGCGTTTCTTTTTATCGTACCCCCGGCCAACTTTTCCTTCGCCATTGTTTAACGACTTGTTCCTCGGTTCCGTGATAAATAGTGCAAAAGGACTGGGATATAGACTTTTCTCACACGGAGGCCTCGTAAAATCGAAAGGCTCGCAATCAACGACTAGCATGATCTGCATGCCCGCTTGCTAATTTTCATCGCGGTCTTTATGGATATTTTCCTTTTAATCTCCCGAGGCAAACGGAAACGTATTTGTTGCCGAGATTCTGTTAACAGCTACAATGAGGTTAACGAACAGCGCTCAGCTACGCCAGTAAAACTACTTTTGTATCAGCAGTACTCTTGGGTCAGTTAAAATTAAGTATTCGCTTTTATTAATTATTAACTCTTTGCACTCGAAGCGATCTTAGCTGGAAATATGAAATAATTTTCCTAGCTTCTTGTATTTCCATTTTATATAACAAAATTCATTTTATGCATATGAAATTGAGTCTCGTGACTCATATAACAATTACACTTTCAACAAATTTTGCAATCTAAGCTTTGGCGATATCTATAAGAATAATTTTGGAACGTGTTACAACAATTTTAATGGCGTCACGAAGTCGCCACTCGAGGGCAAAGGGTTAAGGTTGCGATTTTTATACGAGGGATTCAAATCTTCCATACCTGGTTTCCTTTGAAATAAAATCATCTTTCAAAATATCGTATATTTGCCATACATGTGACATTTATCGTCTAGTCGTTACGTTTTCAATTTTGAAATACTAATTTCAACTAATTAATTTGCAAGATCAGAAATTTTACGAAGACTTTATACTTTAGTTATAAATTTGAATAGAACCGATTTTACTTAAAAATCTTATTGGCTCCATTTTATTACAATAAAAGATGCTGCATTTTTCTTACGTATACTGTTGCTTTTAATAGGAGCAACATTGGCCTCTTCATTATCTTAATAATGATCTTAATACATTTAAAAATCAATTACACAATGTTATCAAAAGTTATCATACCTAGTTTCAGTTTGCTCTGTATATTTCAATCACATCCTTTCTGGTTTTAGAAAAATTCAAAGAGCGCCGTTTATGCTAAATAAATTAAATTAAATTAAGTTAAATAGTGTATGCACTCGAATAAATTCTCTATCATTATTTATAACATAATTTCTGATTACATAATATTCTTACAATGCGATCGAACTTTTTACTCAAAGTAACAATGACATTTAACGATCAGCAGACTCTAACGCGGTGATAGCAGAATATAAAATATAACCAAAGTACAAAACGCTGACAATTTTTGAAAACACTTATACCATTTATATTTGACAATTACCGAGAGAACTGAACGAACTTGTATACAGCTCCCGTTGCTCCCAATATAATATCATCTTATTTTCCCCGTGGATCCACGGTATAATTAGGAATATTTAGAGCAGCCGCTTGCATAAGTGGTCAGGTAGGTACTCCGTGACTGCAGCAGGCAATTTGCCAAGCGCAATTAACAATTCATTCTAGAACGATCGCCGTAAAAAAGAGCGGAGCAGGAAGGAGATTAGACGAAGCGACAGTAGTCAGACAAAGAATGGATCACGCCGAGTTCGTTAGCTCATCCTGTTCTTGCAGAAATGCAATTCGCCAGCTGACGATGCGCTTAACTGCAACGAAATGATCGTGATGCAGGCCGCGCGTAGAGACGTAGCGCAGCGGCAAAGGGAGGGAGGAGGGGGGGGTGGAGGAGAGGGCAGGGCTGAAAAGGGAAGAAGGAAACACCGTAGGAATAGAGGCAGGTAGCAGAGGTTCAGGATAGACGAAATAGATAGGGAATCGGAGGAAAGGTGAAAGGGAGGAGTTCGTAAAGGATAGCAGCGATCCTCTCGATTTTTTATTTCTAATTATCGCGTAATGACCCTGCACTGCGAACCACGCGCATCCCGTGTGCAGACCTTATGTTTCGACAGAGTGCACGGCCCTTAGTTATGGGTTTGCGATAATTGCCAATTTCCATCGGACCCGTCTACTCTAGTTTCTCATAGGTTCTGCACGTGTTCCACGCGACTATGCAACCCTATGCTCCATTCGCACGACCCACGGCGCGGTCTACATCAGCGAAATTCAATGGTCGTGTTCATCACCGTATAAGTTATAGCTTTCTACTAAAACATGGCAATTCTTATGAATAATTATATATCAATAAGCTTCGTGCTTAATACAATTATGCAGTAGTAGTACGACAATTATTTTTATGGGTAATAAGATTATAGCATAATAAAAGCAGTATGGTAAGAATCTGAGGATAGATCAAGTCAACGGCTGCCAAGGTTGATATTTAACTTAAAAGAATATCTTATAACTCGATTGAACTCTATATAAATTAAAAGTATACGGCATGTAGGTAACGAAACATAAACCCTTTATACTCCGATGTCACTGTAATGATGAAACTAAATTATTATTTTTAAGATCATTTTTAAGATCAAATAAAGACAAAATCTTTTATTACTAAGTGATAAAGGTAAAGGTAATCTTGTGGTCAAAAATTGGTTCCAACAGTGCATAATGTTTAAAATTATTCATACTTTACTTTTACAAATCGATTTTTATAAGAATATATTTCGAAACGTGTTTAACCAAGTAAAGTTTGTAAGTTACTGTAACTATACTGTATATGTCTAACTTTTTTCATATTCTGTTTAATTATATTACTTTAGTAAAATATCTAATTTTATAAAGAATATCAAATATATATCCTTCATAATCAATCAGCAGTTTTCAACGAGAAAACTGGTCAAGAACACCTAACTGGTTAATGCCCCGCGTCTACTTTTAGCTAACATCGATAAATAAATTCGACCCCGGAAGTAATAAAACCAATAACAAACACGAAGGCTGAAGCGTGCAAAATCGAGAGTTAATGTCACAGATTCAGCAGTCAACCGCAGGATGCCTCAAACGTTCGTTTATCAAGGGATCGAGAAGGAGAAGCGAGCGCGCGCAGCTCCGCCTTCAGAAGTTATTTAGCTTCAAGAGTAATTAGAGATTCGATGCGGCCGCAATTCAGTGATAAAATCTGCATATCTGAATTACGATCATAAGACAGACGCTTATCGCCGGTATTTTTTGATTTCGTTGAATGCAGGCGATAGCGAGTACATGTTCTCTAATTGGAAACATGATATTTGATAAATTGAATTTACAGAGAGCAATTGAAACGATGTTGGACAAGAGGTATAATGATCGTGAAAATTCGAATTGCGTTAAAAAGACATCGTGCACGTAACAATTAAGATTTATAGGGTTCGGTAAAATGTGTTTCTATTTGGTGTTTCTTTTCTCGCCAAGAGCTGCAGGTGTATTACACAGGTGTTATACTCTACGCCGCGAATGACTATGCACGGCGGAGCAGATGATCTCTTCATACGAAATTCCTGGGAGATCTACGATCGGCGTTGATGACTTTTTCTCGGGATAACGCGTGGGCAACTAATATGCTGCTTTTTGTTCGGTGTCTCATTTTTTGATGAGCAAGGGCTGCAGCGATTAGCTTCGCGCGGAGCTATGTTAGAATGACTCATTGTTCTCTGTCGGAAGCAATCTAACGGCTCCTCTCAATAGATTTTATCTCTGCGAGATAAACGCGTTGAAATTAATTAGGTGCCCGTTTTAAAGAGTGAAACAGATTTCAGAGGTCGTCTAAAAGAGTGAATATTCTACAGGCTGAGTAAAATAATATTTTCAGTTATAATAATATTTATAAAATGTATAATATTTTATGTTAACAATTTCTTCATTGAAAACTACTTTATATGCTGTTCAAGATACTAGAAGTATTGTACAAATTAAGTTAAATGATGTTGTTAATCAGGAATTGTACTTTTTAAATATTTCATTTAACTAGTTAGCTGTTTTTAACGAGTATACTCAGCATGACACAAAATGATGCCGTTTCATAAAAAGAGCAAATAAACGTTAAGGACTAAGTATACTTTGATATACTTTATTAAATTATATATTTTATATAGTTAACTCTGAACTACATATATCGTAATAGAGTATATGTTATAATATTATATCATATTAGTATAGTAGAGTATATTATATATATTGTATCATGTACACTGCAATGTATATAATTTAATATAATAGAACAACATTTATAAAATTGTTATATTTAAACAAAGTGTGAAGAAAATCGGAAACATGCAATATAATTACAGTAACTTAAACACTTTTCAAAGAAATTGCGAATGCAACAAAAGTTCCTTAATATGTTGTTCGATAGTTGTGCCAGTTTGAAAACAAGTTCAATGTTTTTCATCTATACAAAAATGTTCATGATAAAACAATATTATCTGGGAAAATTGATTAGTTTATTAATGAAATTGTTTCCATAGGGACCCAATTTATAAGACATTGTCGCTTCATTATTATAGTTTCTGACAGTTAAAAATAATTTTAACATATGTCATTGTGGTCTACGAAAAAATGCATTGGAAAAAGTTGACAAATAAAATTGTAAATCGATCTAAACATAATCAGTCATTTTGCTGTCAAAATAATAAATATTAATAATCGTGCATTTCTCCGGATGAAAATTGACCCGTTCTCGAGTATTAAATTACGTTGCTGTAAAAAAGTGAGATGATAAACGAAAGGAAAGTACACTTGACGTTCACAGTGAGAACGAATAAAGTTCTAACGATTCAAGGCTCGGAATGAAATATTCGTGAGCCGATTTTCCAAAGAAAACAGCAAGCGTGCACAGTGGAAACTCGTAAGTGAAACGAGCGAAAACGTCGGAGGCGGCGACGTCCATCGTTAATTATCGATGATTATGCGTGCGGTGGGCGGGTAATTGGGATTTATGCTAGGTATGATAACATACGAGTAATACGGTTCTGGAGGCGGCGAGAGAGTTTGACTTTAATGCGCCCATGGGTTTCATTTAATTGTTATTTACGCGAAACGATCACGCCATTCTCACGACCGTGCGCTGTGTGAGGTAGTAGACAAAGGGAACAGAAAAAAAAAAAGGAAAAAAGGAAACAACCGAAGCGAAAGAACCGTAGAAAAAAGGACGTGGAACGCGGAGACGCGATGGTCTGATTTACTGTACTAATTCGCGACAATTATCAACGCGAGAAGATAGTGCTCCGAATCACGCGAGCTCGTAAATCTTTCGTGGGCCGCAACATCCAGCGAAGAAAGTTAATTAGTATCACAAGGACATGATTAATCACGCCTTTGGATTTCAAATAGTATCCAAAGAGTTCGTAATTTATTTCACACGTTCAACGATCAATGTGTTAGTTTATGGGGATAATTAAAAATACACGTAAATAAATAATTCTTATTACTGAAAAGGAAGCAGTCAATTTTCTTTCTTGCGAAGATTCTCAGTGATAACATGAAATATAGTTACAGATCTATCTGAGACAAGAGCTATTCAATTTTATCATTAAGCATATGTGTGTATGTATCAAATTTTAAATATTAAAATTCACTCAAGTCTAAACTATGTGTGAAGTTTCACTCAATTAATTATTAAAGTTTATATTGCTCAACGACATCAGTAACACTGGATCAAACTTTTTAGTACTTTCCTAACAGTTCTTTTAAAATTGAAAACAACAAATCAAGAATGTCTGGAAGAATAATTAAAAAACTACAATAATCTGATCCATAATCCTTCAAATACAATATAATAAATTCTTTTCAAATAATTATTTAATAGAAAATTGTCGATCTTCTCGTAGACATAACTCATTTATTCATCTCCGAATGCCACTGACATATAAGAAAATTTAATTGTACTGAAAATAATTAATTGCAATTCTATCATACAGTAATAAATAATACCTCGTAATTTATTACTAATGTATTTATACAATAACAAGGTTATGTTATAAAAATAATGTCACAGTATTAATGTTACGAAGAACGTAAAGTTATTTTTATATCAATGTATGGAAAATGCAGGTCCGTGTTTCAAATATACGTCAGCGTTGAAAGGTAAAAAAGCCTATTGTCAGGCTTTTGGTAAATAAAGTGTTAAGATATTTCAAATTTGTTGCGACGTTGTATAGTCGGGGTTCAAAAGTCTTTTTATGAATTACGATGTTAACCCTTTGCAATCGAGCGGCGACTTCAAAATAATTTTAACGTTATAATAACATCATTTAACATTATTTAATACTATAATATTATAATAAATTCAGTAAATACATCATATAAAATATAGTAAGTTAATGCAAATGGAAATACTATAGGTCAGAGAGACGATTTTAATCCCTCGACGTACCATTTCCTTCACAGTCACCGTGATTAGGAATTTCTCAATTGGCACAGTTTCTTAGAAGATACAGAACATTCATGTTTATACCGTGCCTGAATTTACTTGAATGCTTAACTATTTAATAACAAGGGATTAGAATTTGATACCAATTTTAAAGAACAGAATAACATCCATACTTAATTATTTGTTACCAGTAATTTCCATCACGAGTCGGACTCGTCAAAGTACGGCAAGGGGTTAAATGTCGAATTAAAATAGCTCGGAGTGCAAAGGGTTAAGTGACAAGCTATCCAGAACGACAAAACTTCATCCGACAAACATATCATTAATTGAAAAGACCAGTGACAAACATGCCAAACTATTCGAGCGTGCTGTTTCGACAAGGTTACCAGACGTTGGCGTGGGTTCGGCAACCATAACGTCTGCACCTTGCGCTTTTTTCCAGCCGGTCGAACGGAATGCCGGAAGTATCGGTGCTCGTATTCGCCAACGTAAAAGCCGCGCGGATACCGAACAATCCGACGGCCAATAAAATCGGCGACAAGCCGTGAATTCGTGACACGACGCTCATAAAGGGATTTATGCGCGCGTTCGAGAGTAACGGCCGGCGAGGTCGACGGTTACGACGAGGATGAACACGGTAACGGCGGATAGCCCTACTAAAACGGGCATCCTAGCGAAAACTATGTTTCATAATTTCCAGTCAGGACGATTCCGGTACGCTGATAATCACTGACTAGTCATCGTAATCACAGGGAATCTGGCATTTATAAAATACGATCGCGGATATTAAGGTCCTGACCTCTGGGATATTTTATTGCATTTTATAAGCGTCGGCAGAGACAAAAAGCGTTGCAAATTTTTCCCCGACGAAGACGTTTTAATCATTGTATCCTGACAGTCTTTTAATAGTTGATCGAATTTTAATAATCTAGAATTGTACGTGCGAGGAAATTAACTGTAGTAATATTATCGAATAAATTTCTTTAATGTCTAAATTGGGGCAGGCGTGTAAAAAACAGAAGAGAAAATTATCTCCTTGAATGCAATGTTTAATTGGAAGCCCCGGAAAGATTGACCGTTCAGCTACGTAAATGCACAACTATTTCCTGTATTTTTACGGAAGCCGTGCTCATGTATCCCAGAAAAGAGTGAGGGAGCGCTTTCAGTGTAAATCCCATCGTCTTCCGGACAAACAGCGTGCGAGACGCGGTTCTGAGAGATCGCAGAGAGATGGGAAACTGAAAAGGTCGCGGGGAAAGGGACGACGGAACCAAGTAGTCGCCGAGGAGGCAGAGGAGAGAATCAATCGAGCCGATTGAAGATTGATTAGGCGGTTGCAGCGTCGTCCGAGATTTAGCATGCAATGCAATTTCTTTGCCGTCTGCCCTTTGTGCCCGGGGATCTTTGGCTTCCGGATGCTTCTGCATCAGCCTCGCTCCTATCCTCTCTCGATACTGGATCTTCAGTCGGCACAGAGAAAATGCCGGTTTCAATGGCGGTTTAGAAAATAGTGTAGGGATAGTCGGACCGTCGACGAACGATCAGACAAAGGCAGGAAAAAGCCATCGTTCAGGTTTAGCACTTTTTATTGAAATTTATTTAATTGACTTTTACACCCATAATTTCAACTTCCGAGTATTTGTACATTAAACAACGCAGGGCGAATTTATGATTGATTATGCTTAAAAACAGATAGTTTATTTAACAGTTATAGATATGTTTGATTTACTCATTATTATTATTAGTTTCTAAATTCGTATTGTTTATTGAATATTGTTTAATGAAATTATAAATTAGTCTGAGTCGTCCTATAGGGTGTCCCAAAGCTTGTTTACGAGTTATTAACGAAAAACATTGACCAATGAGAGACAAGCTCGACTGGCGCAAAGTGGCCGAGCCATCAATGCCCCTTGCCGACTAATCTCGCCTCTCATTGGTCAGTGTTTTTCGTTAATAACTCGTAAACTAAACTGCGTATTGCATTTGTACTAAGGAAAAAGTAACTTCAAATGACTTCAGAAATCTCTAATTTCCCGATTGCGATTGACTTTTCGGACACTTTGTATATCGGGACTACGTATAACAATAAAGTAATTCAAAGAGGAGCGCAGAATTATGTTTCTAATGCAATGTTTCTTTTTGAAATTGTTATGAAACTAATGGTTAATATTTTTACAGTACTTTATACATATGATACAAGATTTTGTGAAGATCTAGATATTTAAAATGCAAAACGATTGGTAAAAATCTGATTTATATTTTCCTTAATAATTAAGTTCTAAGATATTCGGTTCCAAAGTTTTTCGTCATCAACAAAACTACAAATACAATACATTCATTTTTCATTTCAATATTATAAAGATGATTATATTTTATTGAAGAGTTTGAATTCAATAAAATGCTTTATTATATTGTATTAAAGCACGCAGCATTGGAGTCTCAATGTATTCTGTAATTTGAATAGTGAAAAAGTTTTCAGGAATATATGCAATTTTTGTAAAATTGTATTTTGAGATATATTTGTTATCACAGTTTTCTTTTCTTAATGTAACCCTGATATTAATGCAATCAATTTCTTGTATATCCTGTTTAATTATTGCGATAAGATTGCGATAACGTATACAGTCGTGTATATAAATTCTAAAATTCCAGAAAAAGGAGAAAGCGCATTTTTCCCAAGAAATGCGTACTTTTCCGAGAACCCTTTAACTATTAGCAGTTGATTGCAAGCGACAAAAATGCTGACACAGTTCGGACTTTCTGTAAGGAAAAAGGGGGGCGAAAGATTGCGCAGCATAACTCCTGCTGGTGTACGATTTGACACGAAATGGCTCGTCCCCGTTCCCGTCGATTGACACCGAGCAAACATCGAACGCCAATAAAACTCGTTGAACGCGGCACAATCCAATTACGGATTTCAATTTTCTCTGTCAGACGAAACTCATTTTAATCCCGTTACCGGCGGTTTGATTTACGAGCGGCCGATGTAAATCACCCCGGGTTCTCGAGTGTCTAATAAAACGTAGAAAATCATGCAAACTCACCGCGCTGACTTTTCGCCCTCGTAACCCTGTAGGCTCCGGTGTTCCTCCAAATAACCGAAGAGGTTTTCTAGTTCGGTTAGTTGCTCGTTCCGAGTCTCCGTCGCTTCTTTCAGAACCTGCAAACGAGAAACAACCAGTCGTGATCAATTAGGATACATACCGTCGTGTACACATCGCAGCGTAGGCAAAACGTATTTTCCTTATGTGATTATTCAGAAAAGCATTGAATTCCTTTATGTCGGGCGTTTGACAACTTCTCGGCTTTATTTCGGCGTCTTACTTAATTTATTTAATGTTCAAAGATGGCAATGAAAAAAATTGTTTGCTGTTCCGACTACATTCGTCTACTTCTTGCGTCTGAAGGAACGATATAATTAGATTACGATGCAGATTACCACGTATTATTTATTATTTAATATCACAAAACAGTAGAGTTGCGCAGCATTTCCTATCGCCATGTTTAAAAGTATCTTATAAAAAGTCAGAAATGCAGGCTTCAATTTTTTCCGTTTACAATAATTAAGTAATGTATTAAATTCTCTTACGAGAATGTTAAGCAACATCTTCATTTTACTGTCGTATATTATGTATTATTTACTCTTGCAACATACCGAAGCTACAGTACAATTCTTATTGCTATATCTAGAAGTATCTCATCACTAGTCGGCCATACAGATTTTTAAATTATTAAGTAAAACATTAAATTCTCTCACGTTAAGCAACTTTTAAACTCCGTCTTCGTACATTGAAATATTTTTAGTGGCGCCCGGGCGTTAATCTTTGCCCGCGCTCACGGTTTCATAATTTGAATACATTTAGGAAACCTTTCGAAGACTGAGCCAAAGGGCAGAGTGCACGGCCACGATAATTTTTCACAGTTGAAGTCTCTCCCCCGGCTGGGAATCGAAAGGAATGGATAAGTGGTTGTTACGGACGGAAACAAATCTGACGCGGAACGATTCCGAAATGGCGCGCGGTGTCGTTCGTAAATGGGGTCTGAATTTCTGGAATAAAGGGGTGATTTTCGCCGGAAGGTTTGCGCGAACAATGCAGTGTTTTTGCCGCTCGGAATCGCTTTCTTGGCGCATCGAACGGTGAACACGTCGTTGAGCACCGTCTTTCCCAGATCTTCGTGGAAATCGAGCAACCGAAGCGAATTATCATTTAAGTTATACAGCTTAGGTTTTAGTTGTAATATCGTTATCGTTCATTTCAAAAATATATAGGTGCAGAGATGTAGCGTTATTTTATACAGGGTGTTTCAGCATACATTACCACTTCGGTTTACATGACTGTCAGAAAAATAGTTCACATAGAGTTGAATGGCTTCATAAGGAACACTTCTTGACGCTAGTGACTCCTAAATAATAAAGTTATTAAGAACTCTTTGCATAGAAATATATATTTTGTATTCTATCAAGTACTACATCTTGATATTCATTGCAAAAATGATTATTTTATTTATGCGAAGGAAACATTAATTTAAGGTATTCATTCCATGCAAATGAAATTATTACGATATTAACAAGAGGGCAATACTTTCATTGTAGCAATTAAATTAATTAAAAGGTTAATTTTTTCCGAAAGAATGTCAAGATACATTAGCTGGTGCAATGAAAAATATGTCTCTCTACTTAAAAAAAAAAGTTAACGATCTTCATATGGTCATTACACATGTCCATTTATAAAAAAAAACGATTGACAGAAGACGTTATACGAATCATTTTTCATTATAACTAATAACAGTTATGTAAATCGAGTTGATAACATATGGTGAACCACCCCGTCCATTGTAAAGAAAGTCACATTTTTCTGTTATTCATATTTTCTTGTTGCGCGTCGAAGCAGAGATTGCATCGAGGCTATAAAAAGCAACAGATAGTTTCCTAGAAGAGTTCACGAAACCTTGTAACACATTTCGCACATATTACATGTGTCGTGGGCAAAAATGGCGTCCATGATACGCGTCGTGATTTACATAATTGTAATACCTCTGCCTTGTACCTATCGCATCACGACAATGGCGTATGGAATCGTTTCTACAGTGGTCTTCTAGAAGCCGTAGAAAGAAACACGGAAAAAGACAGGATGAGAAATGTCGTGGTAACCCATGGAAGCCCTTCAAACATTTAAAAAACAGTTGCAGACGTTAACAATATCCTGCTGAGGAATATCTCAGAATAAAAAATTTTGCAAGAAAACGAATGCAAACCGCGCAAGTTATTTATTTTCTACTGATTAAACACGTTCAATTATTATCCACTGATTAAACACGTTCTTTATTTGACAAAATACATTTTCTATATTGGAAAGATGCTGTGTAATTTTCAGCAATTTTAGCAGTGACAAAATTGGATTTAATAGAATTTCGTACAATTTCATATATAATATCTTTATCATCGGATCTTTCGGTCGACAAATCAATATCGGTGGTTATGTCAAGAATAAATAATTATTGTAATATTAGCACTTTTATTGACAAGAGATTGATTAAATTAATTAATTGATTTAATTTTCCTTCTTTAAATGATACTCGCTCGAAGTAATTGATTAGAGAATAAAAGTAATTAAAATAATTTAATATTCTTTAGAGTACTTATTTCTCTAAACAGATAACAAACTGTTTGTCATGAACAATGTTTAATTTATCGTTTAAAAAATCTGTATAGGTATCAAATTTTTCGAGTAGTGCATTTTTCAAATTATTCTCGTTATGAATTGCGTGTCTACTAATACAAATCTATTTTTCATTGTGCTACGTCAAAATCTTTTTAGAATTTGACTTTCGCTTGAAATGTTTTATGATATTATACAGTATATTATGCAGTAGTATGTACAATATTACGAATTTATTTATCAATTAATGTTTCTCTGGTCTTATAAAGAATACCCTGTATAATTACATTATACAGTCATATGTACAGTATTACATTACACAGTAATATGTACAGTATTATATATAGTATTATATTATACAGTAATATATAAAGTAAAGTATGTATTTCATACTTAATGACGAGGTATATTAGCCATTCCAGCTATTTTTCGTCAACATTTCCCATTTTAATAACGACGAATAACCAAATTACATCCTTTTGTCGTAATTCGTTTCCGTTTTTGATCTCCAGTCTATTATCTTCTTTATTTATTACTCCAACGATACCGTGCGACAAATTTGACCGTGCGTCGCTGTATTTTTCCACAGTGTCTCCCACGAATTTCAGCAACCGTCTCCAGCTTGCCTAGAGAGAAGTTTTTCTATTTTCGTCTCATAGCGCGGTGTATCGATACACGTACAGTTTCGCAGAGGTAAAAGAGCGGCGGGGCAGAGGGGGTGTGATGGGTAGAGACAAAGGGACGAAGGGTAGCGACGAGACACAAGAAGAAAAAATATCGAAGGCAAGCGTCCCTCGAAAATAAAATCGGTTTTCCGATAACTGGTTATTTGCTCGCACAAGTGGCTCGCTGACTGGGCGAGCACATCGAAAGCGGTTTTCGCGTGTAATATTATCGAGTTATCGATAGGAGAAGAGGGCATTGATCGGCTACCGGAGGGACAGAGGGAGAGAGGACGAGAACACCAGACAGAGAGAAGAGGGTGGTGGTAGTGGAGGAGGAGGAGGAGGGGGAGGAGGTGGAGGAGGAGGTGGAGGTGGAGAGAGTAGGTGGATGCGGAGGATAGGCTGGCTGGAGAGGACTAGGCGAACGTGCATTGCACGAGCACAATATATCCGCGTGATTACAATATGTCGGTCCTCCAGAGACCAATATCAACGTGAAGTCGGCTCAGCCAATGCTAATAATCCCTATTGTTGGTGTCTCCTCTCGACTGCCTCCCGCGATCAGATACATCTTGTTTCGAAAATTCGAATTGCCTCGCCGCCATCCACGCCGTCTTCCGAACCCTGTCAAGAAAAAGATTTCGTTTTCCACCTGCATTTTTCTCCCCCGCTTTTTACCATTTGTTTCTCAAGATTTTACTTCTCATGACTGAATCACTCTATAGAATTTTCAATTTTGCTCGTTCCATTAAATTTCTAACCTGAAACTGTTGTTTTATGCTCTTTTATTTTATTTTAATCTTCAAAATAATGATAGAAGAACAGGCAATAATTCATATATTGTTTGCTCCATATAGGACGAAGCTCTAGAAAATTAAAACTTATATAGTGCTGTTTCAAAGTCTGTCGAATTTTGCATTTTATACAATTCTTCAGATCCTATTATTTTATCCTATTTATAATAAATTATCTCATCACTTGATCTTGATAAAAACTCGTAGGTGAAAGAAAGTTTCCATCACATAGAACACAGTCCTAATAATTTAAAATCAATGATAAAACTATACAATTTTATTAATTTCTTTGGAAGTTTCAGCTAGAACATTTTATTCTAATTTATTGTTATTTAATCTTGAGAATGCTGTTAGATATTCCTGACAAGAACTGACGACGTACATAGAAAATAATTTTAGAAGATTCAAAATGACGTAAAATCGTACTTAAACCTATAGTAGACACAATAAACTGAAAGCTCACGAAATTCGTATCCGTATCGGACGCTAAAAAATTATACACCGTACGAATCCGTGTTCCATGGTGTTTTCTGGAAATAGTTGCTGAACATCGGGCAGGATAATGTCGACGTGGGAGAACTGGCGCCGAAGAATGCGTAATTGTTTTGAAAGAGATCGAGCTTCGTCGTCTTTCGTGTAGGACGTGTGAAAGGCAACGTAGCCTGCTGACGCCATGTTAAACATCGAGGACACCTTTGATTTCCTTCATCGATTGTCTGCCGTAATCTCTTTTTCTTTCGCGAATCGCCCTGCGCGAGCACTACTATATGATCTCAACAGAAACAGCCTAGAAGTTCTGAGAAAACGAAAGAAAAATCTGCACCGTGGATACGCTAAACGCGGCTTAATTAAGATAAGCTATTTATCACGGATTTTCCCCTGATGACAGTGTTAAATAAAATCTTATCGCGAGTAAATTGCAAAGTTTATGCGTTATATCGGTAATATATGCACGCGCTTTTCAAGTGCAACGAATTAGCGTTCGGAGTGCATTATAAATAATGCATAATTTCAACCCCATCAGCGTACTATCCTAATAGTAATTTCTAATGATCGCATGAGAATTCCAGTATTATTATGACGTATGCAGCAACGATGGCAATCAATGCTAATGCATGGTAATTAGCTGTATATGTGTCTTCAAAACTTCACAGGAATCGCGTAGAATTGAATTGAGAATCTAATGAACGCGCTAAAACAATTTCTACGCAGGCCTATTGTATTAAAATAGGAACACGTGCATATTAATTTTTTTTTCAGCCCATTCAATTGTCATTCAGTAACACAACTGATTTATGCTCTTTCGTACAGTTCAACACACCCACTCTCTGTTTGTTGCACAATGTAAAATATTATTTGCATCGAAGTGAGATGCCTTTGAAATGAAAAGCAAACTAAAATAAAACGATCTTATTACGGTTATGCTATTTATATCTAATAATTGCAGTATCTCGGAGAAATTGTATACCAGCATTAATGTGATAGAATTGTAACGGAATTCATTAACGAATTATAATTACAAAAGGAATTTGATTACATGGTAATTTGTAATCCAGTTCTCAGCTAATTAGATCGCAATACAATTTGTAATAGCAAGTAAAGTCAAATAGAATTACCAAGTGTAATGCAATTCTGAAGATTTCAAATGGGTGAAAAGAATTTTCCTGATAAGTGTGTTATAAAATTCGTAATGTCTTACAAGAATAAACTTCGCTTTGTATTTAATTATAATGTAGTCTACAGCAGCAATTATTATGGAACTACAAAGGACATTGTAATTGTAAAAAATGTATGTAGAAAGAATTCAATATACTGATAAATCTGGTTTATAAATTACTGATGTCTGAGCAGAAGTAAACTTCGGTATTATTAATTAATTACAACGTAATTTGTAGATATAATTTAAATAGATAATTTGAAATGCAGTTGGAATTACAAATAACAGTGCGGTTAAACTGATGTAATTGTAGTATAGGACCACACCTCGACAAATAAACGCGGAACCGTTAAAATACTTTGCTGAATGGAAAGATGATTATCCGATTGGTCGTTTGGAATCGTTGCCGAAACGAACAGGGAGAAATTGTTGGAATTGCATGTTTACTCTTACTAAGCGGATGGTCATTTTCGCAATACCCATGTGGGAAGGAATTACTAAGTATACATTACGGTCCGGTGCTCAACGAAAACACCGATTTCACTAAATCTCGCAGTAAATATTGTTGAGTTAGCGGTAATTGGTGACTCGGGGAACCGTAATACCAGTGTTTACACCCGTCATAAAATAATTGTTACGTCCCGGCGGTCCCGTAATTTCCCGGTACGCAATTTCGCGAACGTGTAATTCAAGAAGCGAGAATGCCAATTGTCTTCTCGCAAAAATACATTTCTAGGACCTGTTAACAGGCACCGGATCGTAAAAGAGCAACCGATTACAGAAAAAGCACCATCGACGTTCATTCATCGCTTAAAAATTGATTAACTCGTCCACGCTTCTCATTTACACGCCTCTGCTGGACAGCATTACTTTTTCGCCTTTCGATAGTTCCAGCGATAGTTGCGCTATTTTCTTAATTATAAATTACACGTGACTCGAATGCAAAAGAATAGGTTATTCAAGATTTTTAAACGAATAAAATGATCCAACCGATTACATTAACTACTTTGTAGTGCCAACGTAAAATATTCTGCAATTTAATAATCCGCGTACACCAAAGTTTATGAAAGAATTTAAAGAAGATCGGAGTTGTAGGAAAATGTTTATAGATTACTCAAGATTGAATGAAGTAAAATGCTTTAATATATGGAATTAAATAACTTGGACTGTCATCGAATGGTATTCTGCAGTTTAATGTTTGCGCATACACAAAGTTTTATGAATGGATCTACAGAAAATCAGAATGAAGGAAAAATGTTTAGGTAGTATTAAGTTGGTGCATATGAAATGTCAGATGTTTAAGTGAATACATGAAACTGTATATCTTTTTCCAAAAGTTGTTGATTTAATCAAAATATGCCCCGTTTGCTTTACTATACCCTTTTCAACAAGATATCAATACAGAAATGCCTGTCTTAAACAAATTCTGCTCTTTAAAATTAATAAACTCTGATATGGAATATTTCAGAGTGTCGTCATTTATATACTATTTAGCCCGTAAAACCTGTCCTAAATGTTTAAAATAGTGAAGGTTGGTTGGCGAAAGATCTATATTTTATAAAATTTTATATTTTACTTAATTTAATTTCGCAATTGTTTGGCAAGACATATGCGTAGTTTCTATGGGCTAAACAGTTTGTAAATGAAGACAGTCTGAAAAATTCCATATTATAGTTTATTGATCCGAAAAATCAGAATATCTTGAAGACAGACATCTATGAATTAAACTCGCGTTGGGGAAAGTGTATTGAAACAAATGGGGCTCATTTTGATTAGATCAATAGCTTTCACTAGCTCACTTAAAAATCCGATATTTCATATGCACCAACCTAATATTAAGGACTGAATGAAATAATATTCCCCATCAAGTGTTTCTGACAATTTTCACAGATACAATATCGTATTAAATACTTTGTATCGTCATCTGAAAATATTCTGCAGTTTCATTCATAGGCATATCAATCTGGACGACGAAAGAAGTAAAAATCGCGTTCAAAAAATTCAATGTTGAATTTAGCGCATTATATTGTCATCGTAAAGTATCGGACAATTTGCTGTTGGCGCGCGGGCCAACGTTTTACGAGAAATTCGCTAAAACTGTAACGGGAAAAGAACGAAATGCCAGAATTATCGTTGCGAGTAGAAACACGGTGTTTGATAGAACGGCAGGCGCATAAAAATCAGCGAGCAGTCGGCACCGAAAGGTTCAGCTAATTATCTATTCGAGCAGTGAATCGGTAACAGGTTTGGTGTTCTATTTCTCACGTCCTAGGTCTCCTTTCTCTGGTAGCTAGACAAACCGCGAGCGCGTTCTATTAACGCGGTGTCAGCTACATGGAAAACTACTTCCAGTCAATAAATAGCGGTCGGCGAGTGCCGATGCAGGTAAACGCATTTCCCTTTGCCGTTTCCCACGTATTTCCACGGGTTTCCTTCACCCGGTGCGCGGCTTGCACACACCGTGGCCGTAGGATGGAATTCCAGTGGCCGACGGGAGTACCGTTCCACAGTTTATCCCACTCGCGATCGGCCTACACACGCCTAGAATGCGCTGAAATAATATGATTATGCTAATGGGACAGGACACCGAGACAGAGAGCGAGAGAGAAAGACAGAGAGTGCGTATGTGCGAGAGAAAAAGAGGGGGGAAAAAGCCAGATAGAAAGAGAGAGGGAGAGAGAAAGATAAGGACAGAGGGAGAGAAAGAGATAGGAAGAGAGAGAGATGAAAGGGAGAGACAGAAGAAAAGATTCTATTGAATTATTCTTGGGAGTAGCGACGCGCGGCGTGGCGATCGGCAATAATTATCGGGTACACACCATTCATCTTGATCGGCTTCACAAGACGTCGCGTAATTCTTATTGTTACTAGCCAGCATCGACACCTCCGCCGTATGTCTTATTCCTCCTTTGTGTCCGTGGCGGTCACGACAAAAGAATGTAATTTACGAGACGATTTGTAATATACCGTTTGCTACAACTGTTCGACGCTGAACAACCATTCCGTGAGGGACTACAAGCAACGGGATAAAGCTGTAAAGCTGGATCGGCATTAATGCGAAAAATTCAGGCCGGCCGTCCTTCAGGCACTCCCTCTTTGCTGCCCTGGGAACAATTAATACGAGAACTACCGGAGCAGTCCAAATCGACCGTTTCAATTCTATGGTTTGAGAATCAAGCGTGGAAAGAAACCTGCTGGCATATAATCGGCGCAACACGTGTAATATCTCGACTGCGAATATTATGCATTTATGAGAAATATAGATAGTAAGCGTGTTGACTTACTGTGCCCATTAATACAGTGTCCGAGTTTCCGACGAATTAAATAGTTTATTTTACATATATCACACTTCGTAAAACATTTAAATTTTCGTTGATGTTTTTATATAAATGCGAATTATTTTATGATTGAAGGATATTGATAATAAAAAATATTTAACAAAATATACGACAGAGGTAATGAGCTCTTAAAAAGATGAACGTTAATTACTATGTGTCAGTTACTGAACTTTTTATAGTTATTGTGCGTCAATTTCTGTACCCTGTTTCAATTGCTGTTATCAGTTTTATAAATGTTTCACGATTCGAGAAATGACGGTAGTGTCACATGGTTTGTCAATAAAAAAATAGAAGCAAGACAAATTTTGTTTTCAGTTATCGAATTACATTAAATAAAAAAGAAATATATTGAAATAGTCGATTATATTATTACTTTTCTGTAATTTAGGCGAATTTTATAAATATGGTACTTTATTTCTTTCTATGAGAAAGCATAAATTTCGTATTTTTTATCTTTATTTGCAACGTCAAGATCAAAGCAAAAATACATCAAACCATTATTAGAAATTGAAAAAATTAGCTTTCGCATTTTATAGGTCTCAAGACGTCTTTGTACTGTGTAACTATTACTTTCAGAACTAACAATTTCATTTCATAAAATATTCGTTTAAACAGTCTAGTTATTCCCAACGTTCTACCTCTTTATATTATCTTCAAAGCATTGTTTACTACTTCACGAGTAAATACATTCGTTTTTTAACAGACAGTCCGACATAATTCTACGTGTGCAAAGTGTGAAAATGGAAATCTGAATCTGATCGTTTTAACAGACGGTGGTTGGGTACAATGCTAAACGCTGCGTACTCTACATAATACTTAAGCAACTCGAGCACGTTGAAGTTTCGTAAATAAAGATCAGTGTCTTTATACCAGGTTGAAGCAACAATAAGACATTAAAGCGGAGCAAAATTCGCATAACAGAAGGCCAGACATCGCGGATCGAACGAAGACGGAGAAAGTTGCGGTTAGACAAGGATCCTGAAAACAGCGGATAAAGGTTAACCGGGCCGAGAACGGGGGCATAGTAAGATGGAGAAAGGATCGTTATAGCTCATTAGCCTTATCGTCTGTTGATCGTTTAACCTCACACCTTTCCGGCAACGGAACATCTATCCGAGAATATTGGAATTTTAATAGAGCACAATTCCTCGGCGAGATGGGTGCGCAGGCCTTTATGGGGATCGAAGCCTAATTGTGCGATCGAGGCATGTCTCCGATCGACAATTGGGTCTTCTCCGCGCGCGCGCGGTCACGGGGACGATCGCTCCCCGACAAAAAATCTTCGGTATAATAAACACGAACCCCGTGTGACGTAAGACAATAAATTCTGCAAACGAGCCCCGCGAAAGGTCGCCACATGACGGAACGATCGTCGCTATTCCCGAGGTTGATTTATGTGCCTACGAGCGATCGTGAAGATCGCAGCAGCTGATTCGAGAGACAAGTAAAATAAATGTCAAGCCGGGCATTGAGATCCATGGAAATCCGCGACGACACGGTCAGCTTTCTCTTTCCTTTTTCCTTTTTTTCTTGTTTCGACCGTTTACATGATATTTAACCCGTTCACGATTATGATAACCCGTAAAATAGTTCACAAATCGGGCGCGATCGATGCTAACGAGCGATCCGCAGTATGATATACACTACTTTAATATACTTTTTTTTGTTACACTAGAAAAGCTATTCTAACATCTTTCAAAATGCGATAACTTCTTAAAAGCAGATCTAAACGATTAGAATATTTTTAGATGATGAACTAATGTACTAGACAATGACTGAGATATTTTTTAAATTTTGTTATTACTTGAAATGTCAGAAAAATAGACTCACATTTTTTCAATATTTTTATCGAAGCTTATAATTCAATCATTGTACCGCATTAAAAAATTTCGAATCGTTAGATCCAATTTTAGAAAAATTATTCTGTTTTCAAAACGTATCCACATATATTTCTGCGCGACTGTAAATTTCGAGTATGAATACCTAGCCAGTGGATTGGTGTACTGGATCATGGAATGGTGTACGTTCATTCGATCTCACGTTCATTGTTTGCTGAAATTCGCGATATCTTCTTTGACTGTAGACATTTTTAAGGCTCGATGTATTGCTTCATTGGTTACATACCAGAGTGGCTGGCATGGGAACCTTAACTTTCCAGATTCAGAACGTTAAAGAATTTCAATACAGTAAAATTTATCTCTATAAACTCAACGAGAGACACCCAGTTCATATATTCGAGTAGGTTCATATAATAATTTCATATAGTAAACTCCGGCTGTTGTTAAATAATCAGAGTTCACCTTAGGATAAATGTGTTTAACGAAACACTCGATTCATTTCTCTGTTCGCAATGCCACGGTGTTCACATAATTCGAGTAACTCTCGACAATAGCTTAGATAATAGGAGTTCAACAGAAGTTCACATGTCTGACATTGCCTAAAATTTCGTTCTAACATAGAAGTTCAGTAAATGGAGTTCTACTTGTATTCGAGGTGTTGCTTGTATTCTATAGTTCCATATGGACTTCAGGATGGCTTTCTATAGATTTTCCTATTCTTCAACATGTAATTATGTTTTATGTTTTGTTTTAAAGTTAGACTTCTATTTAATATCATTTCCAGTCATTGAATCCTTTATTGGAACTTTTTATGGAATCAAAATGTTACGTATTGATCTATTTTTCTTCGCTTTAATAATATTATTATCTGCTCACACATGACTTGTATTTTTATGTTTGTTAAATGCAAAGAATAAAAATGGTACGACATTTTTCTGTAGTTTATTAGAATCGTCGTTCAAGCTCATAGATTTAAGTTAATAGATTTCTAGGAATATTATAATCGAGATCAATCGTATTGAATTGTTCAATAATTGTTGCTTCGAATTGCGAACTACACGGTGAAATCTCAGTGGAAATAAAATTGTCCATAAGGACAAGCGTTGATATAAGCACACGGAACGAAACGAAGCAACCAAACGCGTACGGTTTACATTACCCTAAAGCTGAGAAGCAAGTGCCTCCCACGCAAGACAAATAAATGAGTAACTATAAATAGACTCGAAATAACACAACGTAAACGGAACCAACGAAATTGTCAATAAGCAATCCCCGTATACCTCAAAACCGCTTGTTGATGACAGCTGTGTTTCACTTTTCGTTTCGTGGTCTATTGACGAAAGTCGTAGTTCTATGATTAATCATTTCAACAAGTTACTTTACGCAATTATACTTTGATTTAATAAACTTCGTTTTACAAGTTTATAGCTCAAAGGAATACATTTTGCAACGCGGAAATGAAATAAAGATTTTACGATGTCTAGAAATTTCATATAGTTTTCCTCAGCAACATATGTAATATTGTAATATAGAATCCCACAATTAATAAATTGATCTATGTTCTATACTTGATCATTATACATTAATCAATGGAATGCGCATTATAATAAGTAGACTGAAGATATTAATATACTTATGGTACATGCAAGTTTTGAACACGTGATTAAATGCGTATATTAACAAAAATTAATTGCATTACTATTTTTCGTTCAGTACAAAAACTTTTCAATCGAATAATACGGTAACTCGCATTAATATTCGAATATTTTCTAGAACAGTATACATTTTTTTACTTTTTATCTGAGATTTAAATAATGTATTTTCTACACTTGTATGATACTGTAGATCTCAACACTTATATGCATACTGAGAATTTCATCAAAATCAGTTAACGCTGCCGTCATTATGTAAATTACTGAGCTCTATAAAACATATTTTTCACATTTTCATTATAGACTGTGATAAAAAGAAGTTAAGAAATCTAAACCTTTCATTTTCTGTTGTCATTCCAAGTCATAAGAAAATTAAAAGAGTAAGGTATTTTAGTCACTGTTTGCGAAACTAGCTCATCTAACACCCGCAAACAATTGAATATATTCCGTGCAATTTGAAAAAAAAATATTCTGTTGTAAATGGTGTTCGTATCATAATGTGAGTCGCAGTAGGTGTGCAATGAGAAAATGTTGCACAATATTGTCACCGATTATCACGGAAACACCGGATACCGGTGCTCGATATTGCAACTATCTCGAGCAACACGCTTCTCGTTTCGCCTTGCTATCGGGTTAATTGACGTTCAGTCGCTTTGAACATTTTAGACAATTCGATAGTGTCGGTTACCAGTGATCAGTCAAGCGTTACTGGCAGCATGGCGAACGGCCACCGTGACTGTCAGCCTGTCAATTTACTTGCTGAATTTCACTGTTATTTTATTTTTCGAATTTCCAACCTGACACACTGCATTTTATTTACGAAAGATCTCTTTGAAAAATGCCCGGTTTGTCTTACCTTAAAAATGAACATTCCTTCTCGTTCTGCTCGTGTTTGAAAGTTAACTAGCACACATGGTTGAATGATCTCCCCAATGGGTACAATGATACAGTAGCAATCGATATAGAAAAATTGTAAAACCTCCAAGTTTTGGGAAAAATGTTGGCAAAAGGAGCTTCCGTCACTGTAACTTTATTATAATAATGTTTAACTTTTGTATGTAGATTCAACCTATCCAACCCAAAGAGAAGATACAAATTCTTATTATTTTATTGCACCATTGCTAGAACTGACACTTTCATATCCTCAAATATATAGTATAGTTTTCTATTATTGCGTTTTCTACTCTATCTTTTAATAAGAATTATTTTATTTCTTAAATTCACTGTACATATGAATTTATGAGTCAGATGAACGAGTTGAAGGTATGCAGCAGTACATTCAACTTTCATAAAAATGTTTACCGTGTTACAATTGATCTATACATATAGTTTATAATTATTTAACATACCCGTTATGAAGCAAGTCATAGCATTTCTGTTACCGAAGCTTCGTTTCCTTTAATGATGGGTAAGTACAAAATCATTCATATTAAAATTATGTTGTGGAAGTCTGAAACATGACTGAAATAAGAAATTGTAACAATTAAACGAATCGCATTTATTCTTCTGATCTATTTCTCGCAAATATATGAAGCTGAGTCAACGGGACCAAAATTTTCGTGACACGACACAAATTTTACACAAGGGTTAAAATTGCTTCGTGCAACTATAATCGAGCATGAAAAGCAAGAATGACAAAGAAGTACAGAAACTATAAATTGTTCGCAGTCGCGTCATTTGTCGACGTACATCGAACGATCTATATCTATTCACTCCGATGATGCAACCCAATACACGGTATAAAGTCGGATGCCTGTTGACACACCTGGTCGAAGGCGAATTTAGCATAATTCATGGCGGGACTCCTTTCAGCGACGCTCTTCGTTGAAAGGATTCAACCTACCGCGATTAGAATTCGCAGACGGGCGTGATGCGGCGCGACACGTGACGTATTTTTCACGTGTTTCTGTTTGTCGGTTAATTCTGTGCCCCCGCGTACCATTCATCCACGTATAATTGCTTGTCTCCGCCCCGTAGGCGTTATTGTTGTATCATTACCATTATCGTTGCGTTACCATTCGATGCCGTACCGCCAGGAGGAGTTTCAGAATCCGAGGCTTCGTGAGACGAGAATACACATCGAGAGGAGCGCGCATTTTTCTTGGCTAGTTAAAGAATTTTATAGAGACGTCGCATACATTACCAAAGCAGATGATCCTTCGACATCGCCTTTGTTCCCTGAAATATGTCCTATGAAGTGTCAACTTCGTTTCTAGAATTTTACGGTCGCGAATTTTATGTATGTATTACAGTTCTGCAGAATTACGATTATTCGATAAATTATAATTGCGACGTAATTTAGTTGCATTCATTGCAATCCATCACTATAGAATTTTTAATAAAATTACAGTGTAGAATTTATAATTAGAATTGATTTGTAATTACAATTCTAAAATACTAGGGAATTAAATTATATTAATTACAAATCACGATGTAATTTAATTAATACTACGTGACAAAAAATAATAAATTGATTAGTAGGAAATAGCCAGGAGAGGCAAAAGATAAGTATCGTACATGTATGATTTTTTTCATACTTAATTTAAATACAACACTTTTATCAAAAATATAATTTAATAGAGAATATAAAAGTATACGCCCTTCTTAACAGTTAAAAAAGTTCAAAAGATAGAAGTGAGAACATTTTATTCAGACTCCAGATTTCCATACATTTATGGCATGTACAAATTTCTAAAAAGAAGGGAACCATATATACGATGATAGTTAATAACATGTCAATTTTACTTTTATCCCAAGGAATGTTTTAGCTAATGAAGTTATTCTAGTTGGGAGGAGTATACTCTTGAAATACAGTTAACTGGTTAGAAAGTCCACGTGGCGTACGTAGAACAGCCAGAGAGGTAAAGACGTCAAAATAGACAATTTCGCGGTGTAACATCGAACGCATCCAGCTTGACAGGAAGCAATGCATCCATGATAGAATCAATGGAAAAACACTTTATCGCGAGCGTCACGAACATCGATCCGAAACGGAAGCGACCGAACAGATTTATACGGTTTCTGCTTGCTTGTTGCGTTCCCTTTTAATTGCGATGCTCGTAACTGCTGGCGTAAATTAGCCTGAAGAGCGATTCCGCGAATTATAAGCTGGATATCATTGCATAGCAGGGCAGTAAAAGTTTAATTGCGATAGGAAGAACATCGCCTAATAAGACTTCACCGCACGGACTCGCAGGACGCGGTCAACTTTATTTCTGCGCGCCGATCGCGCGACACATTTTTGCATCCACCGTGCCTACATCGAGGGGTTATGTTCAATCGTGTTATGTAAATCTAGTTCGCGGAATGTTGGTTCCCTTTTAATTCGTTGACGCGGAGCGTTCTTCGCTATTTTCATAGCGGATCGCGATTTGGAGCAGATAAAGTGGTTACGAATTTACAGGCATTTTTCTGTAATTCATTTTCGATTATAAGTGGTCTGGTGGATTTTCATGCAGAGCAGAAATTGTTTGCAAATGCCAGAAACTATGCAGACATATCTCTTGTTCTTCAATTATTTTATTTCGTCGAGAATAGTAGTATTTTTTAAACATTTCTAACTATTTAGTAGTCATATTTCATGTTAACCTTTTTGTGCTGCCATTCTTTTTGTAGCTTTATAAATAATTAATTTTGTTAATTTTGTCCTAGATACAGTAGAATCTTTTATTTTTTAGAGATTTGATATATTATTTGATAATTTCTTAAAAACGCTTGTGGTTGATTTGAAGAATAAAGCGATGAAAATTGTAGGACAATTTTTTTAATATTATAATTTTATATAATTTGAAAATTATTTCAACATATTTTAATTACATACATATTATAGGATTTATAAAATATTATACATATTTTATATATAAAATAAAACTACAATAAAATAGTATTTAAATGATGTCAACCATACAATTATATAAATCCTTCATACCATATATAAATCGATTTTAAGTTAATTTATTTTATTGCAAGAGCTGAGTTCCCACTCGAGTTGCATTATGCGAATAAACGATTTTTTCGATCTCGTTTCCAAGACGTATGATAAACACTCACGTAATTAATTCTGGATCGGTCCGTAACATTTCTCGATGAAATATCGAAACAGCCGGTGCGGCTCGTATATCCAATCGGCGATTACATTGTGATGCTGTCGGTCATCTGTCAGTTTTGCGTCGATTCATAAAGAACATTTGCGTGGCGGTTTTCTGTCGTTTGAGCAACGCGCGTGCATTCACCGTTGCGCTCGCTTCACATTAATCGCTCGACCGAACGTACCGCCAACCTGGAGAACGCGATTTCCTCCAAGGACGAACTAATCCGTACTAGTACTAGTTCCATGCCATTTGTCAAACAAATTCCACGCTCGACTGCCCTTTAAGACTGAACATTAAGCCGAGGGTGTGTAGATATGTTCGAGGAATGAACGACAATCGCCCAAACTTCATACCACTTTCTTGGTGTACGCCGAACCTGGGACGTTCTCTATCCAACTATCGTATAAAAATATCCTATGAAATCAAAGTGCATGGCGTTTTTAATGGAAGGTTCAGTAGAAAGTTTGAATCTGTCCTGAGAATTATTTCGCGAACCGTTTAGCAGCCTACAAGACATAAATACAAATGAATTAGCGATTAGAACATTCATATATGTCGGATGACATAATCAATAGGCTCATCAATAGACTAAGAATATTTATGCAAAGTAAAAATCGTTTGCATCAGTTGCGAAATAGGAATTGAATTTCCTTGTGTAATAATTTTAATAAATTGCAGCCTGGTGTTTCTTAATTTTTTTTTAAACTTTTCAACGATTTAAATTTTAAATATCGCTGCTGTCTTGAATTTTTAGTATAGATAAACAATCTAGGAAGTAGGTTTCTTCTTCTTTTGAAGCATCCAGCAGTTTTAACGTCACGTCTTTTGCATTAACACTTTAGAAATTTATAATCAAAAATATAATGTCATTGATTTTTGTAAATGGCATGCTCGAAGCAAGACAGTTTCGAATTTGTTCTAGTTTGATGTTCGAATATCGCGGTTAGGTTCGCAGGTGCAGCGAAATTTTCGATGACTAACGATCGTCGGCTTACATCGGCGCCGATCTAGGTGTTAAGTGGCGGCGGGACAAAGGGGAATTAATTAACACCTTCGTCACCTGCGCTGACCAGACGGTGTCAAGACGATGAACCATCAAATCGAAACCGAGAGGATGAGAGATAGAGAGAGAGAGAGAGACAGAGGTAGGAAGAGGGAGAGAAAGAGAGTAGCGCTGCTTTTATACTTTCGAAATCCTGATCCGCGGAAACCGCGATCTCTAATTGGCTGCCGGCAATCGCGTCGCGTCCGATACGGTTAGAATTTTCCTAGCCGCGATACCAAACGGTGGCGCAATTACGCATAATTTCTACAGCCACTTTCAGCACTGATTTGCCGACGCCGGATACCATCGCTGTAATCGCGCGAATTTGACTCGAAATCTCGAGAAATTGTAACTATCTTGTAACTGAATATCACTTCTGCCGGCGGACATGTGTATCTTGTTCCACTAACTTTTAGTGAAAGTCTTCGATCCTGTCTGAAAGATACGTGAACACGGAACGAAACATGTAAAAATACTGGAACGTCCTTTTACACAATAGATATTTAACTTTTAGCGTTTAGAGATAATTGAAGCCGAGATCTAAAACATATTCTTTAACTTACAGCATTTCTGCTTCTCAGGATTTATTGCGACTTGTGTAAGGAAGCGCTAGAGCTCTGGTCGATGTTAGGACATTATTTGAAGGAAGATATTGAATAACTTAATAAATACTTAAAAAATATAACGTTAGCAATAAAAGCGTTTGAAAAATTCTCATCAGAGAACATAATTGTAGTTGTTAAAATCTGACAGAATATTTACATAATATATACATATGAACATATACAGAATGCATACATAATTTACATGAATCTGGTAGTCACAAAATAAAATTATTAAAAAGTCATGAAATTGCATTATTTCATATGAGCGAAATTAAATATTGGAATAAGAGAAAATAGTGTCTTCAGAAACACGTGGCAATTATATTTATTAGACGCCACGTATAATAATTTTCAAACCGTTACGTGCGTTTCCTCAAACGATTTGTAAAATTTTTTACATCGGCAGCTCCGTCATTTTTGCAAGTTATCGCAAACTGGTTATTTTTGATGCAGTGGTAGTGATTGTAGATCGATTTATTTCTGGACCTATTAAAATCGCAGAAACGTGGAAGGAATGCGACGGTTCGTTCGTTGGTGGTCCTCGATTTTTGCGAGAGCGCCACTGTCATCATTCCAGCCGTTCCAATTACAGACACCACGCCATTAAATTCAATTATTTATGAAGCATAAGCAGTAGGAAACGCTCTTGCTGTCGAACTATTCGCGAGCCATTCCTCCGGGCGATATTGCTAGATATACCGGTTAACCAATTCTGCCTACTTTTTACTGGAGATAATCGGTAACTGGAACTGTTTATACGGCTGAACGATCGATTGACTCCATAAGAATCACTTTCCATAACTCGATCACGGATTCCGACCAGCCGATTCTTCCGAACAACCGACGAAACCCGAGTCGTACGTTCGAATTAACTTCTAACGATTCGTCTCGGTTTTTCGGAGGCCTGAATTTCCCTCCGGCGTATCCTCTGGCAGCGTCCTCGCTAACTATACTTCGCGATCAGATCGTTCGGAGATTTGCATACAGAAATTGAAAACTGCCGGTCGCTTTCGAGTCTCGACCAATAAGGTAAAACGATTTTTATATAAATAATTGTATATTTCTTATGAATGACGGATTTTTATGCAAAATAAAAAGTACTTCAGGGTTGATCGCAAAAACAGTAATACTTTTTAAAAGCACTGTTTTAATAGAGATAAATTATTAGAGTAGTGTAAAAATAATTGCAGGTTTGAAATATCAACTTATAATTATGAACTTGACAACTTCAGGAATGAATTTTTATAGTGCAAAAGGAACTACTTAATTTCTTCTTTTTTATTTTTCATCCGTTTTATTTCGTTTAATGAGTTTTTCATATTGTTTAAGGATTCTGTAGTGAATAGTTTGTCAACTGATTCTTATTTTCTTTACATTTAGGATAATTCTATACGTACGAATAAAAATCATTCGCACTTACATATTATTGCTTACAATATTTCAATGCAATTTGTTATTTTAATAAATATATGTGTTATTAAATTAAAAGTGCATATTATAACGAAACACGTAACATATTCTTTACATTGTAATATTATTCAGTTCATACAAGGAATAAGGAAGATAATGAACACAATTTTTTTTAATTAGAAAAAAATGTATAATAGAGACAAAAGAATTGAAAACTTATGAATAATAAAATTAATATCTTTGTTGCTATAATAGAATCTTTTATCCTATTTGAAGAAGAATATATGTTTGTGTAAAATGTTTAACTTTTATGCGTAAGCATATGTGCATAGTCTGTTTAACATAGAATTCCGGTTATTAAATCTGTCACGGTATTATAATTCACGTTATTAGATGGGTAAATTAAGAGGTGGGTGTTAAATGATTTCTAATATATCAAATGATATCTTTAAACATATTTAATTATTACTTGTTTAAAATGTTCCATAACCATAGTGCTTCAATTAAGTTGCAATCTTATATCTCATTTTGTATGAAATCAATCAACAGTGTCAAATGAAAATCATGAAATAATTAAAAAAAGAAATCACGTTTGTATTATAGGTAACAATTTATCATAAAATAGGTGACATAATTGAAAGCGACGAAAACCGCAATTATGTTTGCATTGACAATAAACTTACAGGATTAAAAGGCAACAAAATATTGTACGCTCTAAAAAGTCGAAATAATAGAGTAATGAATGCTCGCTGGAAGCATCGATACTTCGCAGAATCAACATCCATCGGTGTTTACAACTTCACCAATTGCGGGATGCTTCTGGCATAAATCGCGTCTAATTTTTCTCCGGGAACTGATCATTATGGATCGCGGTAGCGTGATTATGCGCAACGATTGATTCGGTAATCTTCGAACGTAATGTTCTCGCATTCCGATCCGCGCTATAGAACATGATTATCAATTGCGCTCGCAGCACAGAGGAATTACGCAGTATCGGGATATTCCTGCCAATTAATACTTTGTAAATCAATCTCGGACACGGGTTACAAGAGAGGATGGCCGACCGTAGTGGCGGGGCTTCGCCTTTAACAACGCCGCGATTACGCGGGGCCACGGTCGCTTTCGAGATTCTGCTCGTCTAATAATACCCTGCGAACCGGTAATTGCTACCCTCTGTGTGGAAATGGCTATTCTCACTCGAGATAATCGTGCACAGTCGCACGATTAATAAGCGATAAAGTCGCCGAGCCCTTCCCGTTGCTCTGCCCACCGTCTCGGCCATTCTTTCGGTCACCGTTTTTCGATCTTTTCAGCCGTTATAGCCGTACTGAATGCACCGATGAATGCGCTCGGCGGTGCACGTGTCCCCGATGCGCAAGTTACGCAGCGTAATATTACTTTGCACGGCAAATAGGCTGTTTCTTTCGCCACCGAAAATTAGGGATCATATTACCGTAGAAATCAAGGACCGGGAAAATTTCGTAACTAATTAATAGCTTCTATTGATAACGTAGAACTTTATGTTTAAGGAACTTCGTATATCGTTAACAATTGTGTAACATTTAATATTTTTATAAAAACTCAACTTATTAAATAAAGAGTACATGTTACAGCGAAGCATAGAACGCATTGTTCCCACAAAATTATCGGGGTCAGATAAAAAATAAGGATATTTCATAATAATAATAATGAATATTAAGAAAATTAAAAAAATCCTAGTAAATCTTTGATAATGAATTATGGATTAAATGGGGTTAGGAAATATTTATTTCTGGATCCTAGCAATATTAGACAATTTATTTATTCACCGGAAATTTCCCAAATAGTCGTTTCAAAATTGATGATCCACGGACAAAAGTATCTCGGAACATTGTTCAAAGGTAAACTTTATCCGCAGTTCAATAAATTATTCGGATATATGTTATCTTACGTAACAAAATACCGATTTTGTTACATTTGAAGCAAACCGAACTAATTAGGGGTGTTGTAAAGAAGAAATGGAGTTCTTCGAACCGACGCACTCGTGTTCTAATCACCATAAACCTGTATCCGGCGTCTTCCGATACGCAAGAGAAAATCGAACGTGGTCGTCGCGTTCGCGCGACACTTGCATCGTTCGCGGCACAGAATGCAATTACATCTTATCGCGTAAGGGATCAACGGTGCACGGGAATGACGCGGACAGCGCACGCGTTTTGTCTGTATTTATCGAGCCGTGTAATTGCGTACGCCTACAAATTAAAGTCGGGCAAACGGTGGGCACGTCGATCGGCGTATACCCGGGCTCCCATTGGTGACTATAGCACGCGGAAAATTTTCGCGACGCTCGTTCGCGCGAGCTTGTTAGCGCTTCGACAGTGATCGATCGCCATCTACGAAGAGGATTGACCGATCTTGCTAATAACCGCACCACCGCTCCTATCAATGCATACTCTTACGAAGAATTTGCAACGGAGTCCACACAGCTTCGACAAAATTTCAGTGAAAAATTCTGCGTTGACGATCTCGTCGCAAGCTGCAGAAATGCGTGCAACGTGCGTACTTATAGACTCCAAGCAACTTTCACATCGTTAATAGTGTTTAAGCGAAACTTTAACGAGTATCTTATTTTTATATTTTTATTTTCTGTTATTTATAATATAGAACTATACGATTGCAATGTTTTCTACAGTTTTGTTCAAATATCGGTAAAAATGTAAAAGTTATATTTGTAATTATTCACGTGGTAGTATTTTTAGAAGAGGATACAAAAGATACCTGGAATTTGTAAATAAAATACGAACATAATAATTAGCTAATTATTATAATTAATATTGGTTTTGTGGCTTTAATCGACTAAAAACGCGTATCCGAAATAGCAATTCAAGTATTAATCGATATGGTGTCTGAATGATAGCATTTTTTGAGATTTTAACTAGAAATTCATATGCCAAGATCGACGTGTTCAACGGGGCATCATCTTGATGTAAAACGCAAAAATGATTTCTGAAAAATCCAAAAATTGTCTTCGCAAAAATCTAATCTCTGAATGGGCGATTTTAATTGCTGCCACTTATCAATTATCTCTTCTATCGGCATTCTGAAACAAGCTAAGTACCTCTATAGATTGATTTTAGCGTAATTGTGAATGTTGATTAACGTCGCGGTAGGTGAAAAAATAGGTCTAACAGGAGACCGGCTATCTAGATCAGTGGAAGACAACTTAATTTGATAAATCGACAACAACATACCGGCTCCGTAGACCGAACAGTTCCCATGCGACAAGAATTTGTAATCAAGGTAGACAGGGTTCGCAGTATAGTACAAGAGTCGGTTTTAAAAGCTCGCGAGTTAGATGCAGAGATAGCCGCAACTTTGACAGCGTTGCTGTTAGCGCGGTAATGCTTTCAACAAAATTTCCAAATATGCTCGAACTTGTACGACAAGCGTACTATTGCCCGCGGGATGAAAAGTCCTTCGAAATAATCAGTCGCATTCTCATTAGTCTTATTTCCTTGATCGATTGATACGCGACGCAGGAAATAATGCGTCATTGGTTCGCCAACAGAAAACCGGGAACTGCTTCACGATAGACCGACGTCGACGTGATACGATAATTGCAGGATCAATGAATTATACACAAAGTAAAGTTCCGTTCGCGTATCGTGAATGAATATCGATTAGACGTATGCCATTAGGCTACGAACTCGGTCGAGTCTGTCGGCGAATTTAAAGAAGCCGAGTCGAATTAAAAATGAAACGTAAACCAAAGATATAGAGGATTTCGAGTCAAGCGTTAGTTCGAGGCATAAGCAATTTCCGATTTTTTATCAGACATTTATTTTATTTTTATTTTTTTGTTTCCTGTTATTCTATTGTATTTATTTTGAACCCTTATCTATTTAATAAGAGCAAACACGCATGTCTCAGTGAGTTATGGTAGGTACGTAGATACAAACAATAGTTTCTACTTAGTTGCGTCGAAAGATATTCATAATTCGACTTAGTATATTGGATCTTGAATTTTGGAGTTTCCTTGGAGATTGTGTACTTATAAAGTATAATACGAGTAGACAACATTAAGCAGTCCATTTACTTTCACCAGTTAGCTGTTTTTTGACAATTATATCCATCACATATGTATTGTATAGTTATAAGAAGGATAAATGCTTTGATATTCTTCATTAAATTATAAATTTTATAAAAGTATTGCATTTACACAAAACACGACAAAAATATACAGCACAATTATAGTAATTTACAAACTTTTCAAAGAGATTGTACAAGAACTAACTGGTTAATTAATTGAAAGATTTTTCAAGCAGACAATGTTTTATTTATTTCATTTACTTAATGTTTTGTTTACTGAAGAAAATTAAATTAACTATTGATCTTTAATTTTTCATAGTTTTTTTTTAATACTTAATAGTCGCCTTTACCATTTTCGTAAAATTTTCTAGTTTACTATGATTTCAATGTAATCTGATAAGGTTTTTAAGGAAATATCAGGTTCTAAGGAATACATAATTGCACTTAGTTGTCATTTTGGTTCATATCAAATTAAAGCGTGGAGCGGAAATGTATGAAAATTATGAGAGGATATTGTCTGTAATTATTTCTAACGATCGTACGTACGATAATTTATTACTACTGGTTGACACATTAGCTGCAGCTAATGATACTTTAGTGATTCTGTAAAATTATCAGACCATGCAGTCATGTTCATTAACTCTTGGGCGCCCTACATTTAAACCGGCGTTGTAGGTGATCATTTGTATCAACTAACAAAAAATCGGTCTTTTTATCTCAGCGTATTCCACTTCTCACATAACTATCAAATATGTTGTAATAGATGAAATAAAATAATTAACAGCTTATAAAATGTTACAATATTTTTATCTTACTCTTAAATGCAACAGCTTGATAATTTCATGTCGTATTTAGTAATCGCTTAGTCGTAAGAATTTCGGTGTTCTTCGTTCCTCCTGTAGTATAGTAACTGTAATTTACATGGACAGTACTAATAGATGTAAGAAATCAGAAAGAATTACTAATCAAAATAAATTAAAAATATAAACTAATAAACTCATTTAATTAGATTAAAGTCTCAAAGCAAAGTTATATGATAACAATTACTTTTCCAATATTCTTGCATCTTGTCAATCACAATCGAATTAGGAATTTATAATGGGTGTTACCGTAAAAATTTATTTAAACAATTTTAAGTAATTCTGCCACCCATATGTGGATGACGTGGCAATCGAATCGTTGATAATGTAATTATGATAAACTTTCTTAACAGCGCAATGATGAGATAATCCTTCAGTAGATCAACTATGGTATGTTTTATTAATAAGTAGAATATATTTTGTCACTAATATATTTATTAAGCATTGTTTAAACAACTGCACCGAATTGATTTTTATAATACAAATTTTCACGAGGTCATGTGTAAGAGACAGAGAATCACATCTGCAACGATCCTATTCATCAATGTAGACGAATTAAGAGCAAGCCAAATAGGATCATAATTAAAGTCACTTCTTAGCATTGGATACAAGATCGTATCGCGTCAACGCGAAGTGTTAAACTCTCCTCCTACTATTTCGCACGGAGATCGGTAATTCCGAGGAAGCCAAAAGTCCATGGAAGGGCTAAATTCCCAGCAACCCTGCGGGTTCATCAGATGCCAGACACCGTCCTACGCGTGAAAAGCAAGCATTAGCCGTTAAATCTGCGATCGACTGAAAGCAACTCGGTTCTCGAACGGCGTCTATCGTTCCCGCGGATCTCGCATACCGATAGCCGTCGTCTTTCACGCGAGCGAGCAACCGAGCGAGAGGTCTTCGCGGACGATTTATGTATCAATGCTATCGAAAACAGGTGGTTGCCTAATTAATTCCATGCGATCGGCGCGGGCTGTGTAGCGAGCGCGCGAGCCTACCAGAGATAAAGGGTTCCGGGGGTCGACGGAGGAGAATCGATGCCGGGATTATTCGATATGGGACGAATTACCGGTATCTGAGCGGTGTATCAACCGGCGAGCAAATTCGAGCGATATGCGCGCGCGCGAGCGCGCTCGCGCGAGCAAAGCAGAGCGGAGCCCCGTTTATCGCGGACGGTCGGTCATGCGAGGATATTCGTCCACGGGTGCGTATCCGCCAGCCCGACCTTTAAATAGGCACAGTGGAACGGGTTTTAGAACAGCCGGGCCTTAAACCGGTCCCACGTTATCTCTCGCGAAGAAGTATTTCCTGCGCGTAGGTACAACGATCGTGGCAGATAAGCCCGGCCGAAGCTGCGCCGTCGAGCGATACGCGCGAGCTTCGCGACAATGTGGCGTTTCGCAACACGCGACTACGATCCGGGAATGTTAATCTGCCCGCGCGTCTAGTACTCGCACCGGATATCGCTGATTTCGTGATCATTTCATTTTTGATTCGGCCCGATCTCTGCGCCGCGTTTACTTGCCTGCGAAAAACGCAGCTCTGTGCCGCGAGCGATCGATGACAGTAATTCTGCTGCGAATCTTTCTACAATTTCGTATTTCCAGAGATTATTTTTTCATATGAATTAATTGGCCAATTTGTTTATCTGATTTGGAGATTCGTTATAGAAAATATAAGTTAACCCTATACGCTCGGACATTTCCACGGAGATGATGTTAATTATTATCACGCATTTCGTAAAATCACTCAAAGAATTTTTTACACGGAAGTTAGTGATTAATTATGTGACAATAAATTGCAGTATAAAATTTGGTAAGAAGCTTTTTATTGGATAGAGAAGTTAAGGTTATGTATTACTTTTTAATAAAATTGTAGTTTTTGTTCATGATTTGAAGTGGTAGGACAATTTGTTTCTCTGATTACGTGATTTGTTGTAGAAAATGCAAGTTAATCCTTTGCACGCGGATGTTCCCTAGCAGATTGGTTCCTTCAAGATTAGAGACTTTTATCAAAATCGTCATCATTAGTTCTACTTATACAGTGCAATTATTACTAACATACTTTGCGTTTTATTTATTATTTTGTATTTTATATAAAGTGCTATTACATCACAATTAAGTGTCGAATATCGACCCCAAAAATTCCCCTAATATCAGAATCACTTAATTAACGAAACCGAGAAAAGATAGTTACAATTTACCAATGTAACTATTAATTTAAATCTTTAGCAATTTAGAAATGTAACATCAAAAATCATACTAAAAATGTATTTCAAGTTAATAATATAAACTCTCTGAGGGAAAAGCGCCAGAGATTCCATTTATTTAGCGTGATTTTTATAGTTTGTCAATGTTTTATGCAAACGCTATGGATACAATTTTATGCACTTGCAATTTTCGTTGTCGTCCTATACATGTTACATTAGTCTGACACTAGTGGGGTTTAACCCTTTGCAAAGTGACGAGTCTGAGAGGTCAATCAAGTTTACCATATTGTAATTTTAAACTATTGTATTTTTACTTTGCTATTCGTATTTAATAAAATGATGAAAATTTTTTATGCGTGGCTTGAACAACTGTTCAATTTTACAGACTATTTTTATTTTATTAGTTAGAAGATATGTTTAGAGATCTAGTGCTAAAATGCGTTCGGATACAAAGGGTTAAAAAGACAGAGGTATGCGTTGCGAAATAACATTCACAGATTACATAGATTGTTCCCTACTATAAAAATTCATCCCTGAAGAGGTTAATACTAAATTGGAGATTTTCTCATTGCCGGAAACATGAGACGAATAAAGATCTATTTTCTTCTTTATAAACTTTTAATAAATTGAGAAAAACTTCGCATCCTTAAGTTTCTCTGAGGTTTCTATTGCGTTGTATTTCACGCACTGATTTTCCTCATGCAAGTATAAAATTCGCAATCTATTTATTACTAACTAATCACTTCAATCTATGGAATCATTTTGTTCATTCCTTATATATGAATACCCGTTGCATATTGCATCAAATATGTTGGCAGAATAAAAAATACAGTAACACTCTGGAATGCGTTCAGTAGCTATGAATTTTGCAGCGTTTTTGATCTTTCACGGATAGGATTTCTAATCAGAAAATCAGAAAAAATTTACAGATCAATGCCCAGGTATCTGCAACGTGTCAGAAATTTCTCAGAATTTTTGCTGCCGTCCAGGTGAAGCAAACGAGCGAAAAGACTAACACGTTCAAGTGTTTAGAAATTGTTTGCTCAAAAGGTGTTATCAGAGATTGCAACAAGATTTTTGTTAGACGAAAAGCGCAACAGTGGTTAAGTATCGCACACTGTTGCCACTTGTAGGTACCATAAATTCGCTCGCTGTTATCCATTAATATCGAGTGGCACCGAGATAAAGGAGCATTAATTTCTAAGCGGACACGCTAGTTTTCGTTTAAGAGCTCGGGAGCAGACAACTATTATCACTGGCGCCGTTATCTAACACGCAATTTATGAAGTATCTGGAAGAGGAAGTGGCAGCAATCCGCGAAACGAATTCAGAAAGTATCGCTGGTTAGATTTCGTTGAATGGCAATCGTACCACCGGGTGATTTATTAATTCGATTTAAAAATAGCGATACTTTCATTGGACCGGTGAATTATAGACCTTTTAGAGTTCCATAGTCTGGCATAAATGGCATCAATCTTTCTCCCGACATATTTCATTGCGCGATAAGGACCCTAATGTGCTCGTATTAAATTTCTACAATCGGTGCTTTCTGAAGGCATGTCGGAATTTACCTGCATCGGTAAACACTGACCCGGCATTAGTGCATTAGCGCGGCAACTTCCGGGAAAACTGAGGTGTTGAACCACTCGTATTAATGACCCATCAAATGTAGACAGCGTGAGGCGAGAGAAAATCTTCATCGTTCGAATAATTTACGCTCGGCTAAAAATAATTAATTTCTCAATAAAGTTTCTGGAACAATTGCATTTATCAAAATAAACCAGTTAAGTCGGACCCAAAAAATAAATATCGTTATTCGATTGCCTAGTTTCTGAAAATTAGTTTAAATTTTGAATATGTTATTGATGTTTGTAATCGAAATTCTAAATGACTGATATGCATAAATATAAGTTTTCTTTCTGGTGTAGGAATTTATTACTTATCAAATCTTTATGTAAATTCCCATTTACACGTGTTATTTTACAGGCATTATAATTACAGAAAAGTGTCCTCCGTACTAAAAGATTACTTATTGCAAAAATGACTGCATACCCATTACTACTATCATTGTTACTATCTGGGTATAACCTATTTTGAATTAATTCTGAATACAGTACCAAATAATTCTTTTATTCATTACATTTCATATAAGTAAACCTTTCCATAATTTTATCTCTGTAATGTAATATTACATTTAATTTTTAATATTATAATATAACATAGAAATAGCTAAATACGTTCTTTTCATAAATATTTAGTTAGGTAATATGTATTATCTTTAGTTTCAAGTCGTTTTAAATTGAAAGCGTTGCAATTTCTTTTTCTTCTTCAATACTTCTCGCTTTTTATTTCTTACGAAATCTATTCTTTCAAGATTCTCTTTTGTTTAAATATAGGGATATTCTTAGTAATAAATCTTATTTTAATATCTTTTATTTCTATTATAATTCTTATAATAATATTATCGTTTTAATGTACGTAATGCTGAAGGTTCGATTGTTTTTATTAAAAAGAGAATGAGAGGATTTTTAATACTTCTATTGTAACAAAGTTAGTATCTAAATAATAAACAAAACTTTTTCCTATACAATTTATAGCAATACAAAGAATGTAAAATAATTTGAATAGCAGTTCCTTGATGGTATCTTTTACGTACAATGTTTTTTCAAATCCTTAAGAATATAAGAATCGTTGACAATTTATTTTTGCTTCGATGAGTATTGCATCCTAATTGAATCGTAAAAATATATTAAGGGTAAAAAGAATTATTTTACATATTTTTTTATCTCGTTTGAAAAATTATCATAATAACATACACCCGGAATTAAATCCTATAATAAAAATTTTTGCGTCGGACGTTTTTCTACAACGTAGATTCGTGCAACGTTCGACAGGAGTCAACTGTAGAATAAAAATCGCTAAAAACATAAATAAATACATGCTTGTCATCTTTATGGAACGATATAATACAACTGTTTTTAGTGCTGCGTAAACTTAGTTCGAAGTGACTTCGATATTGTGGGAATTTTTGTCGTTGGTATCCGGGAGTCATCATGTTAACAAAAAGGGGTAGACATCATCCGGAAACAATGTAGGTCGCTAAGATTGCGAGAGAACAGTAACCTGAGCGGATCCAGAGGTTTCTTGAACGTAGTAAGTACACGTATCTCCAATAACGATCCTTGTAACAATTTTTTGTTGCATGCTAGCGGGGTTTCGCATCGGCGAGCGAGTTACGACACGTTCAAATTACCCTGAAAGATCACTGATTTTCCTGCGATCTGCACATACGCTCGCGGTCACCCATGTCCCGCGTCCTTGTCCACTCGGGAACACGCGCAGATAATAACTTAATCGGTTCCATTATTTTCGAGGGCCTCGGGCGACGTTTAGCATGCGCGCGCGCTCGAGCGGATGCAGGAGGCCGCGCGAACATGCTTCGCGATGGATTCACTTTGAAACTTTAAATGCGTCATTAGACGTCGGCCGGCCGAGTGGGACGCTGCTAGATCGCCGAGCAATTCGTCCGCTATTGTTTCCCGCTGCCACTTTGTTCCGTGCGAGTTTTGCAACCGATTTTATCGCCGGCGACGGGCGACGCGATTTCTCCCGAGCCGCGGAGCTTTGCACGCGATTCCTCGATGACGGAAAACCAGAAAATGCACCTCAGAATGCACTTAAGACACACGAGCGTGCGGACGATAAAATTTCCGGACAGTTTTTTCTAGCGCGTTGATTATAGACGCCGTTAATCAGTTAACTCGAGAAAACCGAAAGTAGAGAAAAGTGATAAAATAGTATTCCTATTTATAACCTACCGAGTTGATCGCAATCAACGATTACGCAATGAAAATTAGCAGAATCGTTGTCGTGTGAACGTTGAAGTCCGCACCAGTGAAAATATGTAAAAAATTCATATTTTGTTTTATCAATATTGAAGCGCGGAGTGAAATTTGTCCCGTGGTAGTCGTTTATCAATAATTTTTTTTCAGTCACGACATTTCTGGATTATTAGTGCGTAATCTCGATCCATCTGTACCCGAAGCAATAAATAACATTCACAACATCGATCGTAAATTGCAAAAGCGAACGACAGATTGATTCTACGAGGCAATAATTGACCGGCGACGATAGTTACGATTGATGATCCGCGGCGAAGTGGAGCGCAGGTTGAGCACGTCTCAATTAGTCTGGCTGTTAATTAGAAAAGTAGCGGCCGCCGATTTTCGCGAAGATGTAAAGCGCACAATTAGTCAACCGTCTTCAATTACGTTCCGGTAGCAGGCACCAGTCGAATAGTAGCAATTATCTGTCGACAATATTGCTGACAAGTGATCGATTATGGCGTCCTTAATAATCACTACAATAATTGATCGTTATGTGGCAATTTTTACGTTCACACTATCATTCATGCCGTACGTGCCATCTATCACGAAATTACTTTTACGTTTTATTAATACGAAGACCGAACGCACTATCAATTATATAGCCTACTAATAATTAGGCTACGGGATCTTTATGCAAATTCTCGTTCCTATTAATCATTTCCCAATAATTTGAGCAGGTAAGAAATTTGTTATATCGACTAGAAAGTTTCTCATGGTGAACGTGGATAATAGAAGCAATATTCATGAATATGTACGTTTTTTTTTGTATTTCATAAAATTGGTTACTCAGAGTAAATAATGTTATTATTGTATGAAAGAATTGCATTTTACACCGCGATACTACAAAAAATTATTTAGGTGATGTTATTTATAAGGTTCAATGAAAATATGTTACCATAATGTAAGTTGGGTTTGAGACGTTCTAACAATTAAGACATTCGAAATTATTCTGTATATTATGGATGATCAAATATGCAATTGAGCTACATACAATTTTTTTCGTAAGAATTCTCTTGAATTTTCTTTTCTGAATATTCTGGTTAATATACACAGTTTGTTTTATCAAGAAATATGCAATTGTCTTAATTTCATTTCCAATTAAAATTACGTTTGAGATCATTTAACACTCACTTTCCCCTTAAATTAACATTAACAATGTTTCAATGCAATGCTACTACAATACAATGTTTCATTAAATCATATCCCTTTCACTTATCTTCCTTTGCAATTGAAACAAATGTTTGAGATAGTATGACATTCGGAACATATGAAACTACAAATTAGGACGATAATACTCGCATATCCATCGCAGACAATCTGTTTCATTAAAAGCTACCCCTCTCTTTAATTTCTTTCGCAGCTAAAATGAAATTCATGGCATTCCAACATGCGGAGTTGTTGAAACTGTTGCTTAAACTTCGTCTCCACCCTGTAGATAGAAAGTCGCCTGAATCTACAGCTTCGGATCGCGCCATAATGTATTTATTAAGTGTCGCTGTTGCAATCGCCGGATTTTATGAAGTATTAACAGTAAGCGACGCGTACAAATCGCCAATATTACTAACTTGTTCCCGCGTTGCGGCAACTTATGCAAAGAGAAAAGAAAAACCGATTCTATCGCTTTATCGTTATGCTTAATTTACAACGGCACGGCCGGGAACGGAGTATTCGGCCACCGGGTACACCTTGCACGAGATTTGGTTTGGGTCACGCGAAGTCCCGGACTCATTAATTAATCGTTTCTCTCGATCGGAGTAATAATTTCAGCCGAATAGTATAATTTAATGATACCGTCGATTAGCATGTGCATGATTTCGTCAGTGGCAACCAGCCCGCTTTGCAGGATAATTAGAGAAATCGTTGCGTTTTTTTTTTATTGAAACATCGATCAGAAAACTGTTTTAGAAAATTCGCAGGTATGTCTACACCTCCAACAATTTTTTAACGAAACTTACGGCGCCTGTTGGTGAAAGCGCATACATTACGGTATGCATAATAATTTTTCGATAGAAGATCGTTCTCACCCTGGAAAAAATTGTCGAGGCTCGCGTGCACATCTGTGGTTTCCTACAGGGGATACCGATAAGGAAGACTATTTCTTTTTATCAGCAAGTTATTATTTACCGAATCTTTATGGGTGAATGGAAATGAAATAATAATTTCTCTCTAAAGCAAAGTGTAGTTTTACAAAAAATGTTCGGTCGAAAAGTTCTTTGCAAGAAAATTAATTACATGACAACAAACAATTAAATTTATTTAATGAAAAAAGTTATTTAAACATTTTTAATAGGATTGTAGTTTTTTGTTCATTAATTGATAGTGTCGTATAAGAGTCGGAGCTGATAATCAGTTCCCTGTACAATTTTCAAGAAGGATTTCACAATTATCTCAAACAATTATTTCAAATAATTACAAAATAAAATATTATGTCATTTAATACATTTTATGTTTTAAGAAATTTATATTAAAATTAACAATAACGTTTTGATAGCAAGCATGTAACTAGGATTTTTAGGATTTCGAAGTGGTTGTCAAATATATAACAAAATTTATGAAAGTAAACTTTCAGAAAGGTATTAATACCTGTTCAGCATTTAATGTGTTAAAATAGTATTTCAAATAATGTTACTTTAAATTTGGTCACAGACTCGGAAACAATTATAAAATAAAATAACATGTTATTTGAAATAATATTTTAAATATCGTCATTTTAAAATAGGTAAGCTCAGCGAAAATTGTAAATGGTTTGAAAAACTACATTTCATCGTTGACATTTGGCAATACAAGACTTTCTTGGTCTCACCCTTCGATGCTTTTACTGTCATCGCTGCATCGAAGTATTACGGATCATGAAACATCGTGGAATACGCGTTATCTGGCCACTAATTAGCGGGCTTCTATCGAGCGTGATGAAGCTCGTCGATGTGTAGCCACGATCCGCTGTTGTTCGAGGGGTTTCGTGCAACGTAGCCTCGATCGTGCGTTAATGTTATGGCATATCATTAACATTACCCGCGCTTATGATGCGTCCTCACTCTCGAAGGCGGGTGACCGTATTCGGCTCATTGTTTAATTAATGACTGCGCGCGCAGCCGTGAGTACTCGCGCCTCTCATCCGCGCGATTACGCAAGGTTGTACCTTTATTCGCGCCGGAGTTTATTTTTAGCGAAGGCATTTATCGCGGAAAGAAGTTCCCCGTCCCTCCCTCTTTCATTCCTCGTTCCTTTTTCCCGCGTGTCAGCTGGCCATTCTTTCCAGTTACATACACAGTTCGCCCGTATTCCGCTCGAACGGCTTAAACATTCCTCTCATTAAATATTCATTGCATTTAGCAACTCTAATTAAAACTTCTCGAACATCCGCGTGTTTATCATTCTTTTTGTTGAGCATTTACAAGACCGAGTGAAAATGATTTATAATTAAAAGCGGCAGGGTTTTAGACGCGCCGAGGTTGCTAGCGGAGAATTCCTCGAGCGCCGTGTCGCCCGTTCGCTTCGGTAATCAGCATTTCCTATAGTTAATGGCGGATCAATTTGATGCCGTTGCGTTTGACTAATTAACTTCGCGCGTCGCGGATTGCCGCCACATTTATCTGCTGATTAACCGATTACTGTAATTCGTGGCATTAAATTTCTAACCATGCGATTTCACCGAGCCCGGCTTTCTCCACCCTCAACCGAATATAGAGAACAACATCGCTGACAGCAAACGTAAACTAAGAAGAACTAAAAAACAGGAGAGAGAAGAATTGCAAACTTTCTTATTAACCAAGGTTCGCAGAAAAAGGCGTTGAGCACTTTTTCGCTAATTTTCTGCGTTGCCGAATTTTAAGTGAACAAAACGTATTCAACGAATTACAAATTCTCTTATTTCTATAAATGCGTTAACATAGAGCTAGATGTCATTTATCTTCTTTTTAGACGTGGACCTCCTGTTGCAGAGTGTGCATCCATTAAGGTAAAACAATTAATAACGTTGAAGGTAGCAGAAATAGTTTTCACATAGATAAGAAGCACATTCATAAAATCACAAAATTTATTGTTTCCATAGACCTTAACATACGGTACCAAACCAAAGGCATTCAAAGATATTAAAATTTCTCGAACAATTACAAAATCTTGAACTGTACTGTTGCTATAGACGCCTCCAAAAGAGGGCACCTTATTTACGTTTTGTCAGTTCCTTACATACCTACAGCACCTGAATGAAGAAATAAAAGATGACAAAAATAAATTCTGAAGAGACAGGAAATATACGTAACAGAACTACAGACCTCATTTTCATAGACAGCTGAAAAGACTGGCGATCATGTACTCTAAAGAATTAAAAGAACATATTCAAAAGCCGTTAGGTCCCCCCTTATTTCCACCTACGCTCGGAAAGAAAGCTTGTTTTATGTCTTTTCACATCCGCCGGGTGAAAATAGAGACATCACGAAGCGAACATCGTTTTCCCAACTGTAGGGACCGGGGGGAGTCATGAATATGGAAAAGGTGTCAGTGTCCCAGTCGATGACTCCCCGAGCCAATCGAGTAATCCACCGGGTTGACGTGTTCCTGGGTTAGGCTGATTCCGGGTGCCTCCGATGATTCTCCGAACGAAAGAAAAGGGAGAAAAGGGATGGTACAATCTCGAGGGCGATCTTAGCAGCCAGATGAAATAAGATGGAACGCCGTTGGACGGACGTGGCTCGAGATTTAAGAAGCTTAGCGGCGTTCCGTCGACTGTGGCAGCCCTTCGAACGCGTCCAGCCCGTTTTATGGGGGCCTCTTCTCTAGGGGCCGGGCCCCGAAATTGGAGAGTGCTCGCCCGTCTAGGGAGGGTTCTAGATTCCAGATACCGGAGGAATAGGGTTTCTCGCTCGGAACTAGCAGGTGGATACCGTCCGTAGCGTGTGAATGCTCTTCACGTAACGGGTGTCGAATATTACCGGACACCTGAAGCCAGGAGACTTCGGAACCGGTGTGGTTTTGATACCGGTATTCCACTAATAAAGCTATACTGAAACCTATATAGGGTAAAAGTACCTATTATTTAGTTGGGGAATAAGTTCGTAGCGTTTTTATATTTTCTTTTATTCTACAACGAATTCTTGCAGTTTGACAAAGTGTATCATATTCATTCGATAGAGCTGTTTCTGCTCTACAAAATTGTGTTAATAGTTATAACAATAAATTAATCCATTATTTACTATTTATTATTTATTTATTTTTTATTACGTGAAAGTAATAAATAAATAAGAGTAATAATGTAATTACAATCCTTGCAAACGTCGAGGAATGTTTTTTTTCGCCAAACCCTTGGAATCTGCAAGCGGACAGCTCGAATGGTTAGTACGGTCGCCGACCGTGTGTCGCTACAGCCTCAAAAGTAATAACGAATTAAATGACTGAAAAAGACGATTATCACAGTTTTGTAGAGCAGAAACAGCTTTATCGAACGAATATTATACACTTTGTCAAACAGCAACAAATTGTTGTAAAATAAAAAAAATATAAAAACGAAAATATAAGCACGAACGTACCGTTCCATATTGCGTACTTCAATTTCTTCATTGTCCCGATTTATAGAACAGTTGGGATCCGTGTTTCATATTCGATAACCCTAATTTGAAATAGACATTTGCAATTATGTAATACAGTAGCGAAAATTAATACTCAGAAAATTTTATTGGTTTTATGGACGATCCCAGGATACTATCATAGAATTAAATCTTTCTATCCCTACCAACAAAAACTTGAATTCGCTGTCTAACATATTAAAACAGCCTATAGCTATTCGGAATTTCGATCACTGTATTTATTACATGAATATTATTATTTGTGATTTCTGTTTGAAGTAAATTTCGCAATGAAATGTATTAATTGTAAGCTGCAAGCTTCCATTAAAATTTCAACGGAATACTTTCTTAAGTAAACGATTCACCATTTTTAATCTTTAATTACTCGCATGAAGTACTTATAATCTCCAGTACTTTTCCCTTGACTCGCGTTTAAATTCCAAGATCTCAGATTAGAAGATAGTATTTAACTTCGCTGGCCCCTCTACATACGCGATCAGGAAAGAAAATGGGAAATCCATTGGCTTTAAAACCAATATAAGATCGTTAAGCTGCAATTGCATATATTAATTTACGAAATAAGTGCACGCCTGCGTCATTATAAGCCAAGGCAATTCAAGTTATTATTTAAAACCCTAAACGAAGACACCGCTCAGCTTAATGAATATTTATTCACAGTAAATTAGCTGTTTCATTGGAAACAAAATTATACGTATGATAGGCTCGCGTGGAATTCCACGCGGGCAATTGTGCAGAAAATATAGTGCAGGTAACTCGGAGGTAAAATGCAGCTCGTATATTTTATGCGTTATAATAATCAGCTTAGCGCCCTATTTATATTAACTCGTTGATTAGAGCTATCGTTTTACTCTTAGTCGTGTTACGGCCCATTTTTTCGTTCGGCTTCTTGATGAGACGACGCCCGATGCTGGATCGTTCCGGCGCGAGAGAAGGATCCCAGCGATTAGGATGAGAGTTTTCATGGAAAAAAGGAGGCAAGAGTTGTTCGAATGGGCGATCAGGTCCGATAAGATTTCGAATCGTTTTCCGGTCGTTGGAGGGTTCTTCCGGTATTCTGAAATCGGCGATTGTCTGGCAAGCACCGCTGTTAACCGGACTTTTACGATCCGAACCGCTAGCTCGAATGGCTTGGAAAGGTGCAGAGCAGGGTGGAAGGGAACGGTTGAACAAGCACGAGGAGGAAAAAGACAGCGAAACGTGCGTAAGGAGACATTTCCGTGGCGTTGTTTGTATGCCGTTCGCGATAGCAACTCGTACACACGGTAACGACTCCTTCGCGTTTCCGGTACGCGTGCCGGCGCCATCTTCGTTTCACTTTGACCTGGGACGCTCTCCGCGATCACGGGAACCCCTTAGTCTTCTATTTTCCACCACTAGATTTGTCCAATGCACGGAGAAGTCGCTTAAGTTTTTCCACTTGTTTTTTCTTGTAAACTACATATATTTTGTACAATGCTCGGAGTCATTACTCGAATGCAAAGGGTTAATAACACGAGAAATATTACAGTGAATAACGTACTATACAGTGTGAGTTATTCACCATAACATTTCTTATAATCTACGTGCATAAGAAAATGTATCGAAAAAATTCGTTTAGTATAAAAATGAGTATACGCGACAAGTAATTCTTTACTATTTTTCTTTTGTATTAAAATATGCAAATCACCTTGAGTTTTTTTGTACTACAATGTACAACATCTAATCATGTCATTCGAAAGTCTATTAAATACAGAATACGAAATTGTTGAATTGCAGTGTGTATATTGAGATATTCTTTAGTTGAGTTTTGCTAAATATCTTTTTATATTTTATTATCAATGAAGAAATAATTTTTTAATTTGAATATCTTTCCTAATTCTTCTTTGGTCAAATATACTTAAAAACAAGACGTAGACAAAATGATGTAAACTGGATAATACAAAAAAGAAATTTCGTAAAACCAACTGCGAAATCTTTGAATAGATCCTTTACATAACAATCCGTTACATAACAATTCAATAAATCAGACTAACATTATTTTCTTTCAATACACTTTACAAAATCTGAGTAAACCGAGGATTTTATGCATTCATGATAAAAATGAAGAGCCTTGCACTCCGATTACATTATTTATAACTCATCGAAATTATTTGAAATAGAAACGAATGTCTATGAAATTCCTGTTTCTAGAAATCTATGGACAAAACGTTTATTTTGAGAAACGTTTATAATTACGAGAAACGGAAACTGCGTTTCGTTACTAATATTTGACGATATTAAAAGTTGTGGAATCTAACTGCGAATGAAGAAATATAATTTTGCTAGCGTGTCTCGACACGGTTGATCATAATTAAACTGCGAGCTGTTAGTTATACGTCGTTCAATTCCTGCGGCATCGAGAGGCGTGCACGTGAAATTCGTGCCCGGATTCGATTTTTCTGCGTCGCGTCGTACACAGGCCGGCCATTCAATTGTGCAATAATTGCACCCCTCGGATGGAACTGCGCAACATTTCACGTTAATTGCGCGGCGTTCCTTTGACGCAGCCCGATTGACGAATAACAAAATGGTGCATCGGTCCCGCGTCTCCGCGCGGCTGCCGGGTTTTTTCACTGCCAAACCAGTTTACAACGATAGTAATGCATTCCCGATTCCGCCATGCCGGCAAACTATTTTTGGGGACATTCCACGTGCCACTCGACAATTTGTTAATATTCTTCTGCGCCAATATTCTCCACACAGTTCCGGTTGACTAGATAAAATAAAAAGAAACTCTTTGAATACACCATTTACGGTGTTTTCTAACGCTAATTTTTGGAAAACATCGATCTTTTTGTGTTTTTTCGTGGAACGGTGTTTGAAAACCATATGTGCGAATACTTGACTTTTGTGTCAGAGTATTTTAGTCGTCAACTGATTAGGTTAAGTAAATAGATAAATATTTGTGATAAAATTAAAAAAGTAAAACAATCGTTTCATTACACCTTAATTCTATAATATAATAGCCGCAGATGTTATATCAACATGGGTAACTGGTTAAGGAGCAACATGATAGACAGCTTTTGCAATTTATGGTTTCTAGGTCGGTAAATTACCTTTAAGTATGATTTTTATCACGTATACGTACAATTGTTAACGGTACAACTTTTGCCACGTTTTCCTTCGATTTATACTTTTTAGTCAAAATTTGTTCTTTCTTTTATTCTGTTTGAATTCTGTGACTATAAAGAAATGAGAAAAACTAATAAAACTCGTCACATTTTAATTAACTAGGAAATTAGATAAATAAAACAATTTTTATTTTTCTAGTGAAAAATAATATATATGAATATATTATGAAAATTGTCATGAGAAGAGTGTTACAATTCTTTTCTTAAAAACAGTCAGGTTTAACGTCTCACATTCATAATTAGAAAACACCATTCACCAGAAAGATAAATTAAAATTCTATGAAAATAAAAGCAATATTTGACTTTTCCAAATAGAATTTCAGAAATGCTAAAAAACCCATTAAACGAAAATACATGAGGTATCTTAAAACGCGGGAAATAAAATGTTTCTAATGGAACAAATTCCTCGAGTGCTTCCGCTAGGTATCCAGCAGAACCAATAAATTCTGGAACGAAAATATAAAAGCGATCGAATATTAAATTACCATTTTCGGCGAATGGTAGAGTTAATTGTCGTCCATGGAAAATCCCGATCGGCCGATTAGCCTGGTCTACGGCTTTGGAAAAAACGAGACGAGCGTTCGCGAGATCGGTAGTTGCCGATTGCTCGTTCGTGGAACAGTCCCGCTCGGTTCTCTCGTAATTCTCTGAGGTTCCTCGCCGCCACTCGTGAAAGATGAATATTTCACGGCAAATGTTCGGCACGGCGAGTCCGTAGCCACGCTAATGCCTCGTAAAACAGCCGGGAATTTCGTCGTGGAGAGCCGTGGCGAGATACTTTCGGCCGCGGGGAATCTCCTCCGTCGCGGAATTAATTCGAATTGAAATCCAAAAAGGGAAGAGATTTAATTACCGCGATCGGGGTTGTCGACCGTCGATGAACTTCAACGGCCGGCTTGAATATCAGTATCGACTCCCATACACGGCGGGAGACGTCCCCAGGTATCTGGGTCCCAAGCGAAACTATTATATTTCCCTGTGCTTTCGGTATGTCTTCAATTATAGGAAATATTCCTCATGCGCGTATTTTACCGGCTGCCTACGGTGTATCGATGAAATTCCTTTTTTATTGTCTGCGGGATGAGTCACTTACGAGATAAGCCACCTGAGTCATAAGAGAGGGAAGAAATGCTTGGGAGAAAAGTTGCTTGGGTCCGTGGCGTCGTTAAGCGATAGGTGAGATTTTTGCTCGGGGATTCCTGAGATTCGAGGATCAGCGGTGAACTTTTATATGAAACCTTGTGTCTTGTAACGTTTATGGTTTTTTGCTGACATAGTAGTCCAGTTAGAAATAGTGGGACAACATAATGTACTACAAATCCATAGTATCGGTTTCAACTTAATTTATTTATCATAAACGGGCCAGATACACTTTTCATTTCTTCTACTAAAATTCAACATAATAATAATTATAATAATAATAATATTACTAGTAATAGTTTGGTAATAAGAATCTGCTGGTTTAATTATTTATTTCCCAATGTATGGATTTTTCACTATCGTGTCAGTTGGACAACAAGGGACAAATTAATTTCAATCATGTGGAACAAGTTCATTTTTCAACACATTTTTCTAATTCGAAAGTTGATTAAGATTTACATTGTACATTTTACGTGATAATGTACAATATTAAACCATAAAACAGGCAACTATGATTTCCAGAGAAAAAATCAAAAGATAAATTAATTGATAAAGATTTCTTTAAAAAGTATTTAAAGTAGCAAGAAAGCTACTGTGCAAAGAGAAAAATGAAGAGACAAACTGAATTGCAGAAAAAACTGTTAAAAAATTTATGATCCATTGCATTGTATTTGGTGGTAAATAATAATTTAAGCAGAAAGAAAAGAACTGTGCAATAATAAAAGAATTTTGCTCAAGAAAAATAGACACATTCCACCATCTGTAAAACTATGATAAAATTAAAGATTCACCGTATGTTTATTATACTTTCTAAAACACAATAGACTGCTGATTTCATACATTCTTGATAAAATGACCACATAAAAATTAAACAATAAAAACAGAAGAATATACAGAATATTTTTATATTATGGGCATCTTATTAAAATTAATTTAAGAGAAGGATATTTTTGTATGATTTCTGTTTCTTACAATTAACTTGGACAAGTCTTACTTTGCATAAAAATCCAGACAGTAAAAACAGTAAAGATGTCACGTCGTATTTCAGGAAAAACATCAAGAAACAAGTGAGATAAATGGGGAACAGAATAGGATTTAATATATCCTAGCATACGTGAAATAGACACATGTTACTACTTTGAAAACTACAGACGCTCAGATGTACGCAGTGTGTCGTATTTAATGGTACACAGTATTTACATTAGAAAGAAAGCTACTTGTGCTGTTCAAAGAAAGAAAAAATCCTGGTTTTCATGGTTCGAGTACTCCGCAAGCTGTTAAACGCTATCGAGTTCCCTCTCCCCTTGTTTCCCTTCCCCACGCAAGGCTGCATCGGTCGGTCTAGAATGCATCGTAAGAGATTATGCTCCGAGGAGTCGACTTCGAGAAGCTTTGACTGTTCGAGATAAGTTTCCAGGGGCCAGTTTCGTTTCTGTCCGCTCGCCTAGACAGGTCAGAAGGGGCGTCGGGTCGCCGGTGTGTGGGTGTGCCCATGTGCGCGCGTAGTACCATGGAAGAAAAAGCGCGGGACCGTCTCGTGGCTATGGGGTGCAGGTCAGTTTCGTGTCGACTGCGTTACGCTGTTGGTGACGATGCACACGCTTGCATCGATCCTCGTGCTGCTTTCTCGGAGTTTTGTTTCTACCCCAGGATCACGAGGCTTCCACGAACTTGGTATGTCGAAAGTAATATACAAAGTAGCACCTATGATCATTTAGAAAAAATGCACTTAAATAGACGATCTTTAATTTTCAATCTGTAGCAGATATTTTCAGCGCTTTAAAGAAAGTAATTATTTGCTTCGTATAGTGTGATCGTAGCGTTTTTATTTTCATCCTGATTATTATTACTATTATTACTTAGAATATTTATAAAAAATTTTGAAGGCCATAATCTGACTAATTTTATTGCGAATATTGAACAATGTCTACAAACTTGCGGAGTCTAACTTTCTTTCAATATTTAAGATTTGTCAGAAGCTGAAAATAAATTTTGCTTCAGCACTTTTGTTTTAGTATTTCTGCGTTGCACTTGTTCACTTCACTACAAAACATGTAAAATTGCAATCATAGAAAAATATAGGAAAAGAGTTCCCATTTTTCACTAAAAACAATCGCCACTTTTGGGATCAGCTAAATTGCCTTCCAAGTTTGCTTTCCAAGTATTGCGATATGTCATATTTCAACATTTGAAACTTCGTATGATTATTCAATAATTAGTAACACGATCGAGCCGTAACTGAAAAGCATTAAAAATAGCATTAGCAATGTTAATGGCGATACCCGGCATCGCCGTTAAATATTTGAAAAGATTCACGGACAAAATCCGAAGATGGTATCGGTAGCCGCGAACGACTGTTCCCGCTAACGAATCCGAAATTTATTCGCAACAGCGCCGATCCTGCCGGCTAGAAAACAATTTACAAGCGTTTCGCGTGCTGGATGATACCGCGAGATAGCGATCAGCCGACTGCGTTATTATTCAACGCTTTTAATGGTATTATCTTCTATAAAAGTAGCTGGGAAACGCTAATGATTAATCCGCGAGGGCCGGCCGGCACGAGATGAACTGATACACCGTGTATTCTCACAGTGGATACAATTAAAGCCTCTGTTAGAGCGTGACTGCACGTTCTCTTGGCTCTGATGTAATTCGCCTGGTAATCATTGCTATTATTAACCAATAACGTGTAATTAGGTGTATAGTTGTTTAGAGCCAACGATAGGAGACAAATGGACGACCGTTTCGTCGGTTGACCAATCGGTGTGTCGCTACCTTCATGGTGACACTGCGCGTGGAGTATTTCACAATTGTTTTTATTTACCGCGGGGGATGTGCACTATTTATACCAACGTGATTTTATACAAGAATCGTTCAAATGTTTCAAAATACAAAAATTCACGTATTCCAATAATCAGAAATAGAAAAATGTTGGTACTTAGAATCTGAGCAGTGAAATGTTAAAAAGTTTCCAACAATTCAAATATTTAAGTGTATAAACATTTAAACGTTCCAAATTCTAAATCTTCGAAAATGCAGGACATAGAAATTTAAACATTCGAGGTTCTAAAAGATTTCAAAAATCAATTGTTCAAAAATTGAAAAATTCGGAGATATATAGATTGTAAGTCCAATATTCAAAGATTTAAGTGATTAAAAATTCAAGATTCCAAAATTTAATCTTTCGAGAGTCCACACGCTTAAAAATTGAAACATTCGAAGACTAAAATAACGGGAGATCTAGATTTTTAAAATTGACAGCTTCAAAGATTTAACCATTTCAAAATTTCAATGTCCAATATTTAAACTTAGAAAAGGATTCGAAGCTTCCATCATTAAAATATTTAATCATCCAAAAATAAATTAAAATTTCTCGACTTTTCGACAATTGAACGATCATAAATATTCAGACGTTCCAATTTAAAAGTACCGCAAAAATTTGAAAGGGGTAATGGGGTAGTTCAGGAAGCCGGAATACTTTAGATAATTCGAGATTCGATATTCTGCAACCGCTATCGCAGTTCCTTCGAATATCGACTGGACGATTTTCGTATCTGGCACGAAACATTAGTGCCGGCGGACTACTTGCCGAAATTGCCCCATAAACGGGATCGTTAGAAGTACAATAGGCCCAGAGCAAACTACTGGTTCTCGACTTCTCGATGGAGAGCTCGCCACGGTGCAGGTTGCAGGTAGACCCTCGAGGGTCCAGGTATCAGGAAAACGATCTTGAACACACGCCGTGTAACCGAACCGTGGAAAGTTAGTGGGGACCCCGTGCACCATAGATACAGGTGCATGAGGTGGACGGTGAAAAAACCTCTCGAAATCCCCTAATCCCAGAGAAAGGGAGAGAAAGAGAAAAAGGAGCAAACTGGGCAGAGAACAGATCTCTTTCGTAGCCACGGGGAAAAACGTTGCGGGGCGTGGTCGACCCTTTTAGCAGGTTGATTTTTCGAATTAGGGGCTGGATCCGTCCGAAGAATGGAATTTTTATCCTCGCGTTTCGAAAGAGTCCTGACTCATTCCGCGACGCGTTTTATTCCTCGTTACTCGTTCTCCGCGCGATCGGAGATCCGTGCGCAAACAGGATAAACTGGAACCTCCAATATCTTTTTTAATTATTGTCCGCGGACAAGTATCGTTAATCATCCACATGAGTCCTTCGTATGTAAATTCTCTTTCGTCGTGTTTTTGCATCCACCGGGCTTCTTAAAAAGTCTGGTTCTCACTCGATCTTGGATAAAACACTCAATTAACCGGCGAACAAGAAACGTTTCTAGTAATTACTGTCCAAGCGGTTGCTTGGAAGTTTACGTCCACATTCAAGGAAAATGTACGAAGAACAGCGAAAGCATTCTACATACTCAAGCGACACGTTCAATGATGGAATAAACATCACATCTCAGCAGTCACGCCGAATGAACACGTTCTATATTATATAGAAGATGATAAATCTATTATACAACTTCGAATACCGTGCAAGTGTCATTTCATGAAAAAACTATTTGATTAGATATTCGTTAGAAACGCGTTCGATCTTAATAGCGTTTATTACGTTCAACTCAAATATGTAATTCGTTTCTATTTATCGAGTAAGGTCCTTGAGTGTCACGCCGTTTAATATGCACTAATTGTCATAATCCTATATATTTGTAAAATATGAAACATTATGCTTGTTGATTTTCTTGAACACATGGCTTGTGGAAAATCCCGTTTTAGTGTCTACCAGTCAGCGTATTAACATTGAAAGCACCCATTGAATTCCATTTGAAACGTTTTATTTGAAACAGCGAGTTCCAGCGACTCGATACAAAATCACATAAAAACGGTAAAGAATTCGAATTCGAGGAGAAAAAATACATAGGAATCAGTTTGTTATAATCATTAGCAAAAGATCATAAAAACAGAACTTTTCATTGATCAAAGTGGAATTACAGAAAGACCAAATTTAAGCAGAACGTAATCCGATTAACCATTAAAGATTGCAACTCATTAGTTATTACAAAGGATTATAAATTAGTTAAAATATCTTATTCATTAGATAATCAAATAAAAACTGTAGGTAATAGAAAAAAAACGGATAAGAAAAACAGATTGGGAAACCTACATGAGAACCGGTGTAAATATTCTCTGTAACAAATGCCGTGTTTGCCAGTGTTATTACCCGTTAAGTGGTTAATTATGAAAGTCGTTGGCCAGCAGTGCCAGTTCGAGGCGCAAAGACGCGGGCACCATGGGCGGGAAAATCGTCGCCGGGAATTATTTATTAGCCGGCACGGCCGTAAACACGGGCCCGTTGTTTAACGTCCGACGCACCGGTGCGTTGGTACGCTGATGCGGTGCCGCCCACGCGGTGCACGCATGGAACGCATGCAGCCAGCGTATGCAGCGCGTGCACGCGAGCCCCGCGCAGCTTCTTTAACGGGGAAATTAGTTACGAGCCCGTGAGGCTCGCCGTACGAACGGTTCCGCTACCCCTTGATTACGTCAACCTTTCCTCTCTCGTCCGATGTTTCCCGATTTTTCTTTCCACGCTTCCATCGACGCCGCAGACGTTTATGCGTTGTTTATGGTCGGCCGGTCACAGTTTGCGGAAATGTCGGCGGGACTTTTGCACGCCGCGCCGCTCGATAATTGAATATCGTATTCGTCGAGCCTTATGATCTCTGGGGGTGTGAACGGCCGTAAAGCGTGGGGAGAACAATTAAACCTGCGTTTCCCGCAATCTGAACGCAGATGTGGCTGTCGATAGCGTTGACAACAATGTCTGACCCTTTCACCACGTATTTGCAGTTTTAAACGACCCGCTGTCAGTAAGTTTTTTTTTAGTAAGCTAATCGATGCTTCGATGGTAGAAAATTACTTTCCAATTTCAGATTCTATCCAAGTTCATTGGTAAATTGTTTTTGTTATATTTATTTCATTTAACCTTTGTTATTGGTTACAGTTCAGACAATGTTGCTCCTAAACATTTTTCTTATAAAGGACGATATTATTCTTTAATTTATATTTCTTTTAGGATTTTATAATTATTTTAGTTTTTACACAATATTTATAATTTCTTATCGAAACTTTAAACAACATCGACCAGGTTTGGTCATTTTCGCTTCGGTACGCAACCCTTTTGGTCGGCATTAAAAGAGTTATATATTGCTCTTGCGGAACAAATTGCTATTAAAAACTATTCGTAGGCGTAAATTAATTATGTATTTTGTTGCTAAGGTTTTCTCAGAATTTAATAAATCAATAAATTCAAAAAATACACCACATTTACATTCTATGCATGCAAAGATTGAAATCATCTTAATAGATCGATAAGTAGTACATCAACACTATTAATTGCTTTTCATACTTCTACTATTCTGAATAATTAATAAATAGAAATAGAAAATAAAAAGAAGTAGAAAATAGAATAGAATAAATATTGATTTCTACAATTAAAATAGCAACATTTCTTACATATTCTGTTAAATACAAATGTTATTTATTTCGTTTAATTCGAAACAAATTCTGCTCTTATTAAAGACGAAAAATAGAATTAAATAAAGACATACCAGAACACACAAAGTCTACCAGGTAAATTATTAAGGTTGATTTGCAATTGTGAAAGAAATCGTAACAAAAGGGTAAACTGATGATGAACTGATTATAGAATTATTGGATTGCTTCTGCTATATTTATTTAATTCACATATCGTGTCAACAATAATAATTACGGTTGCCCGCAGGCAGCAAATTGAAACACACGCAATTGATTAAAACCGCGAGGAAATCAGTGATCATTAAATTCTGCGTTTACAATTAACTGATGCATTATTATCTTGAAAACCGTTCGCGATCGCAATTAACATCCACAGCGTATCAATTTTTCAGCGCGTGTTCCACATAAGTCAAATATGCAAGGAAAGCAAACGTTACCGGCGAATCGCGTGCATCGTAGCAAATAAAAGCACATCTGCTTCATTAAAACTGCACCGGAATTCTACATTTTCCAATTTTCGTAACAATAACAGCTGCGTACTGTAGCGTACTTCGTCCTGTTTGCGTTGCAATCGCCATCTGCAGTGCGCCAATTTTTGCATACGGTCTGTACAAATCAGCAACAAACCGAAATAATAGCGAACCGTAAGACGGAAAAATTGGATTTTCCGATGACCTTATAGTATTCGTTTGGGGAAGAAGCGCGAAGTAAACGGTTGCATTTCGGATTCGATTTTTAGCGAGCAACACTCGCATTAGGGGGCGAGGAGGGATGATAGGGTGGACGGGAGGGGTCGTGCTGCACCGTTTAAACGAAATCAATTACGAGCGGCGACAGGCCTGCCGGCGTAATCCGTTGGTTGTTACACGGCCGATGCCATGCGACGCGTCGCCTCGACGGGGCGCCCGCGTCCAATCGGCTTCCAGGTATTGCGAAACGCCGTTGGCATCCAATCAGCCCCGGTGGATCGTACCTTTAAGCCGTTGTCATTACGTCGAATTAGTCTTCCGGGGTTTCGTAGGCCGCGGCTCGACCGTCGGCCATCCATAATCCATCCGTGCACGGCTGAATCGCACCGTCATCCTTCGATATTATCATAGCGGTCTCTTTCTCTACCGTCGGGGAAAACCTTTCATTGCTGCGATCCCGGAATTAAGGGGATTCTCGTGTAACAGCTTCGAAAAAGTCACTTTTGTTTGCATACATCGAAAGCATTGGCTTGTCGAAAGCGATGCCTTCCTTTTTTTGCTTTCATGCTACCATACTAGGCGAAATGACTGATTACTAATTTTATTCTTTTACAGTACTAAATGTTATGAAAGTGTTTCAAGCATATTTTATAATAAAAATCGTACGAAGTTTAAATACATTTAATTATATTGTTACCATAAAACAATTTACATTAATAGCGTCTAGATTGTAGTGTTAAGGGAAGGCATTACCCTGAGGCTTTAAGAAGTAGTCTAGTTTGGGAAATTTTTATTACTAATTGCTAAACAAAATATTTAGTCTTTCTGAGAGAATATAAATTAAATTTTTAGCATTGTTTTTCAATGCATTAGTAAGGTAAAGTGAAATTTTGTAACCTCCCTAAAACGTTCGAATTTGGAAATATCGCTTTGATTATCATATTAAATAATACATATATTAATAATAATGATATATGTATGTATATATCATTATTATCATAGGTTATATAATACCCTAAATGTTTTAATATTTATTCATATATTCCTATACCAATTAAAATTTTTACGAGGCAACCCTAGGGGGTCATCTCAGAGTTAAGTATCTATTAATAGACTTCCGGTAAATAAAGTATGAAAGATGATAAAATATTCTAAAACGATTAAGTCCACGCACCAGAAGCAACCAGAGAAATATTGCTGTAGATTTACATCATATTTCCAAGCATCTCCTGAAGATCCCACAAAGTAGACTCTAATATGCATTTTCTTAACACTCGTAGTCAACAAACGGATATATTAGAATCGCTAAAGTGGTCAAGAGCCTCAGAAAGGAATAGATAAAATGCACATGTTCCAGAAACAATGTGGCTAGGCGAGATTAGAGCCGCCGCCGACTGCGAAGTATAAGGAAGCGACGGTATACGCAAAGAGCGAGGAGTTCCCTGAAAGACTAAATTGCTCCTAATTTCACGGTCGAAAGCGAGGCGTCTCGCAAAAACTGCGCTCGTTAGGTGATTACTGACCTGTCGACGAAAAATACACAGTGCGATCAAGATGTAAAGGGGGAAGAAGTTACTACTGTCAGCCGATAGTTTATCCTAGCGCTCGACCTAATTATCCGTCTCTCCCGGAAAAAAAAGGGAAATGAAAGAAACGGGACCGAAACGACTCGCTGGAAAACCGGTGACGCGTTTCTGCGACTTCTCACGAGCCGGTTCGCGTCGTATAAGGACCCGTCCAAATTCTGTGTCACCCGTACGAGCGATTCTTTTGTCGGCGGGCTCCGTTAATCGGCGGTTGTCGCATTCTTGGTTACCGGAAACGCCGTCGTGCCGCGCCGCGCCGGCCCCTTTCCCTTTTTCTTCCGAGTGGTAATGGCGGCCGCGCCGCGCGGTCCCACACGCATAATTATCGCCGACAAACCAGAAGATCCTTATCGGCGGCCAGCGTCATAATTATCACCGTGCCGGTGGTCACTTACGCGTTACACGGCCACGCACATACCTCGCATTGCTTCGCTCGAATTCCGTGGCTGACTGCCACCGACAGATGCACGTAACTCGTAAAGCTGCCCCCGTCGAAAACAACAAAAAACGGAAAAAGCTATGGGCAAGGGGAGAAGGCATCCGATTCCCGTTGCCGGGCCGATCGCGATCGGAATCGGCCGGGGACGGGCAAAAATCATCGACGGCATTTCGGCTCGCCGATAAACACTCGCGCCGGCCCCCGTCTGACCATAATCGTTTTAATCTACTTGACGCGTTCCCTGCTCAACGCATGACTGCCCGCTGCCTGCCTGCCTGTACCTATGCGGTTCTTTTTCGCGATCTCGACGGAATTGTTGCTACATTCCGCAGCTGAGAAACTGCGGCTCAAAGAACTTGGAAAATGAGAATGAGAACGGACAGGAATAAGATCGGGATCGATGTTTCTGTAGCAATCCGTGTTGATGCTTTTATTATTGTGAGCCTGTTAATATTTATTTTTGAAGATTTTTAACAAACGTTACTGTTGACCGAACGAAGTTTTTTAGTCAAAGTAAACACTATTGTAATCGACACATTTTGTTAACAAAATTTGTATGACGTTTTATTCCGTTGCTGTAGAAAATTTTTTGGACGTTCACATATTTTAGTAAGAAAATTGTCATCTTTCACTTTCTAATTTCTCCTATTATTGATGGATAATATTGTGTTCTTTAGAAAGTTGTTTTGTATTTTTTTATAATTTCGTTTTGTAAGGGTATTAACACATTTATCTCGTATTTTGATTATAAAAAATCGAACTTCTACGAGCATATGATTTTAAAGTATGAGAATACCATCAAAAAATTTTTATTTCTTTACTTTAAAGTAATTAAGGATTGTAATTAACTTTCGAAGCGATCCAATATTTGCTATACTTGACTGGAATGAAGTGTTAATACTAAAACTAAAGATCTTTGAGAGTACCTAACAAATGCCACCTTTTCATAACATAAGCTTGAATAAAAGAGTTTATTCAATCGTTTTTTAAAAGTCTCGAGAATACCGAAAATTTGCAGATATAAAATTGAAGACTCATCATTTTGACCAACCTGACAGGTTCAGAGTTAAGGCAACATCCAACCACTGTATCAAAAATCATGTTAATCGATTTTGAAATAAATTGGGGTTGAAAATCGTATTAGATATCTAGAAAACGAAATGAAAATTGAGCTACAAAGTAATATTAACAAATAATAAACTATTTTCTGATTGTACATTTTTGTGTAAAGTCCAGAATTTGTGGAAATTATACACACATGCGCCATCAGTAGTCTGATTCCTATGAAGTTACAGAGAATCGGTACAAAATCCGAGTAGATACCTGCTTAACCGACTGAACGGTGGATAGGGAATTTTGTCAGTGGGCAATGTCATCTTCGTTTAGGGGATGATCTCTCTTTTCATCGATTTGAATTAATTTCTATTTCTTACCGCCTAAATTTTATCGTACTGAAATACTGATTAATTAAAAATGTTTCCTTAGATTCTCAAAAAATAAATATCAAATATTTTACAGGCTCAGTGACCCCTACTTATTTTGAATTTAACATGATACTTATATCTACGACACACATGAATTCTTAACCGGCGAAGAAAAGTATTAAAAAGCTAGGCGAGTAATTTATCCCTATAGAAAATATGAGTATTGTAAGGGGTGGTTTACCCCCGTGCCGGTAACATAGCCGACAGATGTCGCCCACCTGCAGTCTAGTAACTTCGCCGGCCTAGTAAAATCGATGGCCAGGAAATAGTAGATTTCTCCTCTACCAGCTGACGATATTGCGGTTCGTGAAAACATCTCTCAATAAATTTAATTCTATCTACTCCCTTACACGCATTCTCAACAAATGCGTAACTCTCAATCATCAGACACCACATTTTACAAATTAAAGAAAGAAAATTTCGAAATACATAAAAATTCTTCGCATCTGATAAAATTTGTCTGTTTATAAAGCTTCCGCCTGACATCAAAATTCTTAGAAATTCATTTTAGTTTATATTTTCATAGATGAGCATTCAATTTGTCGCAAAATTAGCAAAACAGAGTGTATCTTGATGCAAGACGCTCGCTGCCAGATGGCAGCAGAGAGTCCGTCCGCTCGCAGCAGTCGCCAGAGGGGCAGGCTGGCTCGTCCTGCGGCAAGCCATGTTCCCCAGAAAACGGAAAAGCGTCGGAAAAGCGACTGGGGAGGCCGTGGAAAGGGGGCGGAGCTACAGCGGTTCGCGCGCTCTCGGAAGAAGTGGGAAAAAGGCAGCTCGGCTCCGCGCTTGCTCAGTTTTTTCCCCGTTGACGGTGCCTCTCACTTCGACGCACGGCTAGGCGGGGTTTAAAAAAAGATTTTGCGCTTCGCGAGGGGGAGGGTGGAGTCAGTAGTCCGCGAAATTCCGGAATTTCGCGTCCCCGTACGGGGGAGGAAGATGCGAGACAACGCGGGAAGGGATGAAGGGGAAAATACGCGCGGCGTTTGGTGTGCGTTAGCGGAGACCCGTCGGGAGGGAGGCTCAGGGAAAGTGGCGAAGGGGAAACTGGCTGCTTCGGGCGAACCGATCGAGCTCGACAACAGTCAGTTCAACGCGTGGCAACCCTCTCTTGAGACACTGTCCTCCCGTGTCCGAGCAATATCTCGGCTCTCGTTCGTCTCCGAGATCGCTGATTCCCGCGACGTCTCTCGAGAGGATACCGAGAAAACGTGTACGCGAGATTCGCAGTGGTCAGTGTTTGCGTTGGTCAGGCTGTTCGGGAGATCGTGACGACGATCGTATCGCGATCGGACGGCAGAGTCTCAGTCTCTAAGTTGGCAGAGCGGTTCAAAATCTCCTGGTTCGTATAATTCTAATCTGTCACGCACCCCGCGGAGTGTTCCGCGAGAGGAAGACGACACAGACAGGGTAGCTCGGTTAGGTTTCTTTGGGGAGCGTATGCGGGATCACGTGGCCTAGCTATGCAGTGGTAGGAAGTGGTTAGGAAGCTCGCAATCTCCTAGACCTGCTGGCGATCCGGCTTCGTCTTTGTCGAGCGGTCGGTTCGATTCGAACTGTCTTCTCGAATTTACGACTCTCCGCAGGAAGATAAGGACACCAGCTCTTCGGCGGCGACCTGCTGATCAGATCGCGGCAGCGGCGAATCCGTGAATCTGCCCTAGACACCCGTGACTAGCTACCGGCTATCGCCCTCCGTTCTCCCCGGAAACTGGTTCACATTCGTCAGGGCGAGCGTAATCGCGTTATCCGCTGGCTACGGGAGTGATTAACGCGTCGCTAGATACGAATAAATAACTCGGCAAACATTCTGCATCAGTGATAGCGCGGCACGATAAGGCGACGACGACCTTGTCCGTTCTCCCTGTCGAGTTGCTCGTGCCGTTCGTCTGGTTCGCTGTGAAAGTGCTCGAAAAAGTCCCGGGCCGGCGCGGAGCGGAGCGCGCCGCGGCGGTTCCTTCGGATAAAAATCCTCGCGGCTCCCGATACGACCATACTCGCAGCGTGGAGAGCGCGTGACGTGTGCTGGCGGTGTTACGGTCCACTGTCCCCCACCCCCGGCTCATTCCTCAAACATCCCCTCCGAGTGGCCGCCACCCCCACCTCGTCGGCCGGCGTACGGTTTATCGAGACGAGGACGGTACTATCGGCGAGCACGCAGGCTCGAGCGTAACGGAGCACGTGCCGCGCCGGTGGGAGTGGAGGAGGAGCGATAGCGTCGGAGGGGAAGGTGGGAGAACGCGGCGAGGGGAATCGAACTCACCCCCGTAGTTACCACTCCCCTTCCACCAACCAGTGCGACGCGTCCTCTCCCATAGAGCGGCGCCGCCGACTGGGGCGACGGGATCTTTGTTGCCCGCCACGCTCGAGCGGCGTCCCGCCGGAGCGTTTGGACGCTGGTGCCGCCCAGCGGCGACCGCGGGAACCTCTGCAAGCCCGTGGTGGGGGTATCGGTTCGCATAGTGGGGGTAGAGAACGCAGCGGGTGGGGATAGAGCATAAAAGATCTGGTGGGGCGAATGCAGAGAACGGAGCGAGTAGCAGGACGGGGGCATGCTGGCCTCAGGACGCGCAGAACGTCAGAGTGGGTCGAAAAAGACGGGTGTCTCCTGCTCTCTTTCTCTCCCCCTACCACGCTTTCTCACTCTCTCTCACACACACACACGCTCTCTCTCTCTCCCTTTTGCCAGCTAGCTAGCTAGCTAGCTGTCTGGCTGTCTCTTTCTCTTTTTCACCGGCCCTCTCTCTTTCTCCGTTTCTTTCGATCGCTCGTATCTCTCTTTCTCTCTTTCTTTCTCTCTCACTCTGCTTCGCCGCGAGGAGTGAGCAAGAGAGAGAGTGAGAGAGAGAGCGGCCGTTGGCGGGGTGAGAGTCGGCTTACTACGCGGTGAAACGCTACCACGGCGTTCAGTCGTCAGCGATCAGACCGCCGGGCAGTGTGAACCTTCCTGGGCAGTCTCTCTTCATCCAGTCCTCCTCTGCTGCTTCCCTCTTGGACACCGCGCAGCGATCACCGTTTCGGAAAGCCGGAGGATCGGTTTCGCGATGGATTTACCCGGGCTTCCGGTAGTCGAGGCCCACCGCCGAGAGTGGCCAGCCTTCCGTGAACCGTCGCCGACGCCCGAGAACCATTCGCTTTTAACGGGAACCTCGTCGGATCCGTGCGTTCGAACATCACACGCTCGTCCGTTCTCCGAGAAAAGACTTTGAACGTCTCTTGCCGACCGAGCCTCCGGAGGCTCGACGCGATCAACGACAAGTCGGGCCCCCAGGAAACTTGAGGGTCGCTGACACACGCTAACAGATGTTCAGGGAGAAACGATAATCGTTGCTCGAATATCCTTGAACGATCGTCGCGACGAAATAGCGGGCCAATCGGATTGTATCCTCACCAACCGAAGACAATCTTGCTGATTCCCTCGAATTGCTCCGGCTCGCCAGGGTCTCACTTATCGAAATCGTACCAGTGACGTCAGCTTAGTGAGATCGCGACGGGAAACGCAAATAAGCTGGGACGTTCGTATGGTTTGTGCGATGCGATGCCATGTCGTGTCGAGCCACGTGGTGCTCCGAATCGTGTGAAACGGACGTCTCGCTCGATCCCCGGAGAAGGCCGCACGACGATCGGCAACAGCCCCGAATATCGTCGGTGTAACCGCATCGAAGATATACCGTATAGCTTCGCTAGGTATGTGGTGCCGTTTTGGATCGTTATGCAACGACGAGCAAAGATAACCGGTCTCTCCTATCGGCGAACTGAATACAATTTTGCACTGAGTGCGGGCTAGTGTAGAAAGAGAAACGTAAACGACAGAGAAAGAGTAATGTGTGCTAAAATAGTGGGGGCAAAACGCGGCGAAATCGTCGGCAAGCCGCGACAGACAACGACTGTCGTGGCCGGACGTGTTGCTACGAGATCTCCACGACGTCGACAGATCACCGGTTTTCGAGAGTGAGGTAAGCGACCAGCTGCATTAATAAAGTCGACCAAAAACTTGATATTTCCCGCCCCAAATCTGCACCTCTATCGCGCTTACCAACTCATTTCCTGACTCCGAATACTATTTCATGTGAATGGAACAGCAAGATCTTTGGGTGTTGTTCCTAATTTAACAATCTGGACGTGATATCCAAAATTTCCAGTGTCGAAGTTACATCACCACCTAGCCAGTTCATCCACTGACTATGACTGAACATTTCGCTGGAACTGACTTTCGTTCCAGTTGCTACAGCAAACTTTAATACCTTCAGGATTTAGCTTTAATGATCGATTCAATAAACTACATCGAAAATTCTAAATTTCGGGCATCGAAATTACAGTTCAGACTAGTCAGTTCATTGTCTAACTTTGTCAGATAATCCAACAGGAACAGCAAGCTTCTAAATGCCTTTGGCTATCGTCCATGATTTTACAAATTCGATTAAAAATGACTAGTCAAACTTCACTGGAACACTTTCTTGCTCCAATGAGTTTAGCAATCCTTCGTGTCTTCGGGTATCGTTCTTGATCCAGCGGACTCGACGAAAACTCGTGAACTTGCTCGCAGCATAGTTGCATCTCGGGCCTTCCAATTCACCCTCCGACTCTAATTACTAGAATCATCCGTGATCGCTCGCGTCGCTGGAACAGCCTCTTGTTTCGGTAAATATGGCAAGTTTCGGTGTCTTTTGACGTCGTTCCCGGGGCATAGCGAATTCCTCGGCTTTGGACAAATTTGTTCGGACAAACAAGTCTCGGATTTCGCTGACACTCCCGTGCAAACAGTTTCCCGAGTGGAAGCAGATCCACCTGTTAGGCAAACGGGCTGACCGCAAATCTTCGTTCGAGAACTGCGGCTCGAGAAGAGTCCACCTGTAGCGCGGACTGTCTCGCGTGTCCCGAAAAATTTCCCCGGATCGAACAAAAACCGGAGCACGTGTTCCCTTGGTTCAGGTAACGGCGCCCTCCGGTTAGGTCGCATTGTATCCTCGAAACGGCAAAGCCGTCCCAATCCTGGGCTCGCAGGATGCGAGAGTCAAGTGCTCCTTTCAGCGCTCGCCGAGGGAAGAGCATCTCGGGTAGGACACGTGTGACTACCGTTCGAAAAATCTCGAGAACTCTCGGAAAGTCGGGAATCCGCTTGAAATTGGTTTGAAATTCGTTTCGAGGCTGACGCAAGAGGCTCGTCTGTTTTTCAGTCGCGGAGAAGAAGCAGTCCTGATAAAAGTCGTTCTCGCGTCGGTAGAACTATCACGAGGAGTGCTATTAATCACACGCGATCAAGTTGTTAGAGGCGGATATCTCCGCGATACTTCTCGCCGTCGATGTTCACGTCAGCCTCCTCGTACGTTAGTTTTTTTTTCTCTCCTGCCATAGCGGAACGTCATCTTCCATAAATTCATCGGCGGCGAAACGTTTCGAAATCGTGTTGCGCCGAGTTTCGAAACAACCGAGCCGTTCGATCGGGCGGTGGATCTTTTGAAACGAAATTTTTCGGCGGAACGATGGAATTCCGGAGAAACTTCGGAGCCGCTTTGAAACGCGAGGCGGCATCGTTTCTCCGGCTAGAAACCCCGCGGTTAATTGACCGAGACTCGCAAAATCTATTTGCACATATTTCTCGTCGGTTTTGGTTTCGCTCGGAACACGGTTTCACTGAAATCCGCAGAATGTGTTCTGGAAAGTAATCGTCGACCGCCTCGGACGAAAGATCGTGCGACTATTTGCCGTCGGACGCTCGGCGGGAATTTGCCTCTGCGTCATTCCGAATCATTTAGCTGGAGGTGGTAATAAATCACAGTTAGCCGTGCAGTGCGAAAATAAATATTTTTACCGAGTCGCAGAATAACCGAGCGAATATCCGACAGTGTTCTGTTTCGGAAGTTAACATTTTTTCGGATATTTGGTGATAATACAGCTTTACAATGTGCGCGTTGCCCATCTTTAACGAGAAGAAACAATTTTGTGGTAGAAATTGTGGTGCTTTCAGAAATCATACAAAATTTTGTTAATTTTTATTAGATCGTCGTATCGTGCTCCAAAATGTGAATTGAAGTATCAAGGTTTATATTTTTAACGCAGGGTCAGTGAACGTTGAAAAATATTTTCAAGCTGTAAATCAGTTGAGTTTGTTTGAATTTGAAAGACACAAAATCATTTGAGTGAGAATATAGATTTCTTTGCTCCGAAATGTCGATGGCAAATCAAAATATCAATTTTGAAGATGTGTGATTCTAAATCAAGACATACGAAACTGAAATCAAATTTTTAATTCATTTTCCCAGATTTTATAGTACGTATATGAGCACTAAGTGAATTTATTAAATGGTGATTATTAATATCATGTAGGCGATAATCCACAGATTCATACCAATTATAACACTATGTAGAGATTGTATAACATTCCGAGTTTACTTAGGTAAATCTATTAACAGGTTTGCCGTTAATTGATTTGAACGGTTGATGAGTTCTTTTGTATAATTATTACCGGAATTTCCAATATAAAATATTTACCAAATAATAACACGTAGCTAAATGTAGAGGCACGTCCTCAGAAAAATTCCGATTTCATAAAACCTCTGGTAGTAAATTCCATCAAGCGCTCAATGCTACATATGTATCAATTTTTTACCGCATTAGTTTGTCACATAGTCTTTATTTTTGCGTGACGTTGGGAACGTTCAACGTCCAATAAAAAATGTAACAATAAAAAGATTTTGCAGGAAATAATGAATAGCGAAAGATAATAACGTATAATTTTCTATGACAATCACAATTCATATCAACGTGCTCTGCTCTAAAATTACACAATTGCGGCGCGTGTTGTCTGTTTTCCACCGAGTCCTGTAATTTTAAATCAATTGGATTCTCTGTTCCGATTCGGTATCAACGAAGTTAGTGTTTCCACTGAGAAGAATCGAAAAGAATTTTCTCTCGCTGCCAGAGGACAGTGACGAGGACTTAAAGGGTCGAAGAATCGAGCAGACGTTCCGCGGGCCCGGTTCGCAAGTCCCGGGACTTAAACACTTAATCCAGTGTCACCGGTCGTATCAGATATCGGTTGTGAATGAAATCGATGCGATCGATTGGTCGCTGGTCCTGTGAGTAATGTGTCTTGACGAAAATAAAGGCTCTCTCCGGCAACCGAAGACAATCGCAGGGAGGCTGCGCTCGCGCGCGCGCGCGCGCTCGTACCACGATTTCCGTACTAGCTGCGGCTCGGTAGATACTCCTGGCGGTCGAGGGGCCTCCTCGGGGCCTTATAGGGGCCATTATCCGATCGTGGAATTCGAGATCTGGCCCTTTCAGCCGCGCGTCAAATTATCCCTGAGCACAATGCGCCCGTTGATTGATATCTTCAGTCGTTGCTGTTGTAACGTGGCCTGGTCCGCGTTCGTTCGCCTCCTTTTTCCTTCCTTCTCTTTTTCTTCTTCTCTCTCCGCCTCTCTCCCTTCCTCGCCGCTCCGTCTTTCTCTCCCCTTTGGCTTTGGTCTGTCCTGCTCCTCGGCCGACAGCCTCCTTGTTGCTCGTTTCTCTTCTTCCTTTTGGGCCGTCCCGTGCAGCGGCCTCGTACAAAGCGAGTGCCAAATATTTCTAGTCCGTGGACCCACTCGGCCTTTCTACTTGATTTATTCTAAACCTCTGGCTTTCTTTGCCCTCCCTTGCTTCTCTGCTCCTCTATCGCCGTCTCTCGAAAATCGGCTTACGAAATCTTCACGGCACGAGTAATTTCTCTTGCGATCGAACTTCATCCGATCCTCTGCCTCGCAGAGTCGACGATCATTTTTGAGTACAGTGTTACGGACGGACAATGGTCTTAATGAAACTGAGAATTTTCAATCTGTCTAGCTTATCTTGCGAAACGCGAACCAAGAGAATAACTCATTCATTGAATTCGAATTTTTTTGAGAAAATATAGAAGAGACTTGGATGTTATTAGTAAACTACAGATTTTAAGAATTCGTAAGAAAAATGAATAGATCGAATGCAAAATAGCGCAACTGTTTCTTATATTTTACAAATTCACATTTTGTGAACACGCGAAGACTCGTAGTTTAGTGACAGACTTGTAAATAACTATGATTAACAAGAAAGTTGCATTCGATGTAGGAGAACTTTATAATTCAATAAATAAAAACTCGTTTACAGTAATTAAATAATTTTGCTGGAGTATCCTAAACGAGGTAGATCCAATATTTGCTAACCAATTAGTTGGAAAGTTTCGCGAACTTACTAAAACCAACAAAGATGTTAACATCATTCTCATTTATAAAAAGAAGACGAATTTTTACGCGCAACCATAAATGAGTTTAGAAGCTAGTGTACTGAAGTACAACATCCCCGAGACACTTGGGACGTTCGTCTCGCGAGGTAGAACTTCGAATTCGAAGGATCCTCGGCAAACTCGAGTGAAGTAGTTCGTCTACTCGAGGAAGAAGTATAGTCCGCGAGTTATGTTGTGTGTCAACGCGCGAGTCAGTCTGGAAAGTAGCTCCCGCACGCTCTTGTCCACGTGAGAGCAAAGTTCTTCTTTGCGCTCTATGGTAGACCGGTAGCAACGGCTATTGGCATAGAAGCTGTCGAGACTCGAGGCTTCTCAGGTGTGTGTCCACTAACGAGAGTTACTCTCATCAGGTTGACACACGGCATTAAGTCCCCGCGAGCGAACCAGGGAGCGAGCGGTGTATTCGGTATCACCTGCAGCTGCCTCAGAAATGTCTCGGGAACGACACCCTAATCGTCGGAAATTACGCATGGCCGAATTAGGTAATTACGTCGCGCGGAGGACTATCCATTTCTATCTTAGCCCGTTCCATCTCTGTGTAATTAGCTGGAGTCGGACCGTATAATGCTAGGTTCTCGTCGGCGCTTTACTGTCTACGAAATTCGTCCATTTTACGGTGCACTCCTTTTTCTCGTTTTTATCCGTGCCCCCTCGGATCTTCTCGGCCACTTTTATTACACGCCACTGTATCATTTCTGACCAGTTCGAAACTATACGATTTTTCAGGTTCGAAACTCTTCTGTCGGGAACATCGAACTCTATCCTTGAAAATTTTCTAACATCAGTTAGTTACTTCTGACGGAAATATACGTACAATAATAACAAAATCGTAAATGCTCTTTTTATCAAATGTTGATTTTTAAGACAACTGTATTAAATACATAGTGTTATATACGTCGATGTGTTGCGTTTATCGTTGATCAAAGGATCTTTAATTGATATTTCGATATTGGGGTGTTTTTATGGTTCGTTTGTGCTGTAGTTCTTTTTTTTTGTAATCGGAGCTCTGTGTCGATGTTTAACCTTTGACCTTACATATTCATCTAAATAATCATAGAATCGAAGTAGTTTCATCGAACATTTCTGTAAAAGTTTTGATAAGATTAAGATATATTTTCCGATAAATTCCACACGCTTTTCTTACACGTCGGAATTCTTGAACGATTACAAAATACGATTACACGAGTGCTTACGCAATCAACTGTATCAACCGGAAAAATGTTGCTGTTCACGAAAGACGAAAATCCGATTATACGTACACAATTTCATCTAGTAATTTCCATTTAGAAATAGACTGCAGAACTGCGACTCGGTTGAAATCTGCCCTGTGCTTCGAGAATGTTTCGCTTTTTTCCGCAGAGTAGTTGAGGCCCTTAACGCGGCCGGGATTCAGACGCGTTTTTCTTAATTGGGAGATCAAACGTGCTCCGAAAAATATCGGAGCGAGTTCGTTTCATCCCCGGGCGACGCGGCGCGACGAGATTTTCCGCAAGAGATATTTCGCCAGTTTCGGCTCGCATGCTCGCGAGGTAGCGATTCGCGTCCTCGCCCATTTCTCACGAAGGCTTGGCGTGCATCAACGGCTCTCCCCGTCGTATTTCAAACGGCCGAAGGGACGTCGAACGACCGGAAGCGAGTTTTCCGCGCCGTCGCCGCCGGCACCGTCGCCGCTGCAGCCCGGCTTCAAGTGGATTTTTCTCGCTTTTCCACTGGCTGCCGGCGTAACGAGGTTACGCCTTAAGTATTTGCTCGTCGATTCCGCGATGATGGCTGCGAACGGAGCGAGGAGGGCGCCCAGTCCTCTCTTCCCTCTCGGCTACCGGAGCCTCTCACCCCCCGGGGACGGCGAGTGCTTCAAAAAATTCGCCACCCGGAAAAAGTTCTACGTGACTTTTCCTCCGCCGTGGGCTCCGCTCTTTTTCTCGTCTTCACGCACTTGAAATACTTCTGGGACACTCGGACTGTACAGCTTTTCCAATGGACAACCATTTCGATGGGGTGTTTCGTGGTCGACATGAAGTTAATCGGTCGTCTTACAAGAATTTCGATTGGTTAATGTGAAAATACCTCTTATGGAACGTTTTTGAGAAGGTATATGATTATCAGTGATTTTATTACAACTTAGAAAAGTCATTGTTGTATATTCATACAACTGTTCGATAGATTCATGTTTCTAGATTTTGCAATGAACTTTCAAATATTTATTTAATACAAATAGATAATGATACGAATGAACTAGTATAGTGCAAGCGTGTAAGTATTATTAAACACCTTCTTCATAAATTGCAACGATGTGTATGTTCTTGCTTAGAAACACACGTATTCGAATAATCATTCTTTTACGGCTGGTTGTTAAATAACGGTACTTGCGTGAGTGAATTTATACAGAACAATGTCAAAAATATTGCTAGAATTTTGACATCCGCTTCCAAATGCTTTGTCTATTTTTAGTATGTCATCCTTGCTAATATTTCAATAAGGGATTAGAATTGAGCAGAATTTCATGGTAGATATTTTTACCTTTTAATTTTGTTCACGAAATTATTAACTTTTGGGGAAATAAATAAAAAGTTGAACATTTCGAGACTATATAATCCCATGTAGATTTGTAGAAAAATTCAGAGTGAATACTACAAACCAGGAATCTTATTGGATAGCTTAGAAGAACGTGAATGGATCAATTTATTTCAAGCTGCTTTCAAAATATTTGGCAAAGTCGACTTATAATCTTTTGAGACGCATATGGAGGCGCAAATATTACACTTTATGCAAAATTCATTTAAACTATAAAAATTCAAAATCCAAGCGCATGACGGAAAGAACCATGATCATTGCTCGTCGCGAGTAGACTGCGGATCGTGAGAACTTTTTTAAATTATTGTAATATCTTCACTGTTTGATATTTCACTGAAGCAATTTTATAGTAAATTCACAGCATAAAATCTGCGGTTTAGTGATGAGCTATTGAACGAGAGTAACGAAGCTGCGTTTTTATTTGATGATTTATTGGGAATTCAGAAACCTATTCGGAGAGCTAATAATGTGCGGAGACTGATTGGAAAATGATGTTCGCGATGCAAAGTTCTTCGGTGTTCAGATTTTGCAGTATTTTTGTTTCATCAGAATATTATATAAAGAGTCGTCCTTTAGACTCGTGAAAGAGAATACGATCGAATTGCTATACGTTAGGGTTCGAAGATCCAAAAGATTCGATCGTTTACAGGTGTGTGATCCCTTTCACCCCTTTCGAGCCGCAGCAGTTCGATACCTACGCGAAAGTTGCACGAGGGCTGCCGTTTCAGGTCATGCGTGGCGTATAAATATTGTATATAAATAAGCACCGCCTAAACGCGCTTATTTATGTGAATTTTATGAAAATTCGACGCGTGAAGGGGTGAAAGTTGGGAAGGGGTAACGATCGGAAACCGTTAGGCGATTGCTAGCTTGGAAAAGTATACACCGGTGTTCTTAACCAGTTCACGCCGCTTTAAAATTATTCCAACGTTTAACTTTTCCTTCAAATTAGCACGAGATTACTTTCGTTCCTTATTTCCTAGCATTAGTTTCATTTGCATCGTGTTGAAACGTGTCAAGAAGCTTAATGAAGCTCACGATCGAGTTTTCAATTTCTAAATGGAGGAGTCAACCGTATATTTTATCGTTAAACAGCGATCGAAATGAAAGCAACAATTTCGAACATTTATTTATAAGAAAATGCAAAGGAGCGTATTAATGTGGAAGGTACTGTTAGATCGTGATGGATGAGGTGCGAAGCGTTGCTAATGAGAGATCGTACCTATCATTAGGAACAACATCTCAAACTTAATGTATAAATTTTTAAGGAGATAGCTATAGGTTCGTGTGCAATTTACATTAGAGAAAATTCGAAGTGGTGAATTAATATAGGAATTAGTGTTAGATCGAAATGGATAGCGCACAGAGTGATGTTAATGCGATGATTAGGCTGCGGGATTTTATGCATTTATGTAAAAAGTGTATCGGATGAAATATAAAACCATCAAAACGTCGGAACAATTCAGAGGTCCTGTTATACTTTTAAATTATTAGAATACCAAGAGAAGAAACTATTTTAATCTCGTTGCTTGTAAATGATGCAGAGAATTTGTGTATTGCTGAAACATGTACCGTCTAGCGATGATTGCATGATTAAGAAGTACAGATAAAAAATGGAATTCCTTAAGAAGATGATTAAAGTATCAAATGCAATTTAAAAAAAAAAATACAAGTCAGTGTCGTATTGTGGTAGAAGTTTTAACATCCAGCAATTTATATTTGATTTACAATACGAACGGAATGTAAGTATATAAGAATGTAAGTCATATAATACGATCATGATAAAAATCTCAGCAATATTGAAAGTTTAATTGTTTAAAATATTTTACATAAATTTCGATCATGATATAAAAGTGTACAAAGAATGGAGATCCGATTTTATGATATTTTGTTAAACATTACAAACAAATTTATATCAACGGAAAGTACAAATAATAGAATCTGAACAGCGTTCGTATAATATAATGTTAATATAAAGTCATACAATTAAAATGGAAAATCGTCGAAGGAACGTAGAGGGTGCTATTAAATTGAAACGGACAAGGTGTGAATCGACGCTAATGGGCATCGGGAATTTGTTTATCGAGCGCGTAACAGTCGCTGGATCCGTGAGAAACGAAAGGATGATCGCCTTATGCTAATGGGGGCGAAGGAAAAACACCCTCGGGGAATTTTCTCACGGGATCCGGTAGTCTAAGGAATATTAATAGGTCCCCGATCCATCGGTCTTCGACACGAGACCGAATTCCTCCGTGATGAAGGGTTAAGGGCGACGCTGGACCATCTGTGTACCTTCTGACGAACCTTCTCCGTATTCTATTAGCATGCCCTCTCGCACATTATAATATAATACACGCAGGATCCATCCCGGTAATATTTATTCGAAAGGGGAACAGGTAAAGGGTGTCTCGAGAAAACTACCTACGTGCAAACCATCGAGCCCGGATCTCCAGCTATATTGTTTCGTGTTTGCGCTTCTGGAATTAGACCCCGAGATGAACGCGTGCTTGCTCCGTATTCATGAGACTTTAATCGGGAACTTTATTACCACTGAAACGTTCGTGACTCCCGCGAATTAACGAAAACTTGCGCTTAATTCGTCATGCTGATTCTTTTCACGGCACACGTATCATCTTATCACCGTAGATTTATGTATTAATAAAGTGGTATCAAGAATTTATTGGACAATTATAGAATTCCTCTATTAGCATTTCTTAAACAGATTCCTGCATCACCACGTGTTGCTCGTTCGTGCAATGTTAATTATTCTGTAGCCTTAATTAGATATGTACGTAAAGAATTCATCGCTTTGCAAACAATATCTAATTAAACTTGCGTTACAGTTATTCTTCGTTTCTTGCCTAGCAAGGCACTTCTTTCGTATCGGTATCATATAGCTACTTTTGCCATGGGAACGCAAAAACAAGCATCCGTAGTTTAGTAACGACCGGATAGCGAATCTTTGTGCAAAAGCAATTGTCCTCTTTGATCTTAAGTAGAACAATTTCCTTCTTTTTTAAATGATTTTAATAAGATCAATCGATTAATCAGTTGTTTCAAAGTACACCTATCAATGTTTGTCATAAATGCAAAAATTCTATGGATATTGAAAGAAGACATCAAAAGTTGGGGTAGTTCTCTTTTTTGAAAAATAGAGATGAAATAAGCGTTCGTACTCTAGCAATAACAAGAGTTGTTTAAATGCTACAGAATAAAATAAAGTTAGGTTAATTCTACAAATATACTGTTTGTTTAGTAAGATCGTTCGATATTCTACGATAAATTATTGTCATCAGGAAGGTATACATCGAAGAATCTAGGTTTAGAAAACAGCAATCGAAATTGCCAGCTGCAAAGTGAAATAGAATAAAAGGCCTGGAGATCCGTCGAAAGTGCAAATTGAATAACGAGTATAAAATTTTGAAGAAAGCGAGCTTGTTTACGATCAAAACGGGCCCACAGGCCGAGCGAAATTTCGTTGGAGGGGTCCATGGCCGGTGCCCCTTCCCGGGCATCATCTTGCGCGTCTTGATGCGATTATAATGAACGCTCGGTTTACCGATAACCTAACTCTCCGAGTAGGAGTAGAAGGAGGAAGAGGAGGAGGAGGAAGAAGAAGAAGAAGAAGCTAAAACCGGCCCGGAACGAAAAAGAAAAAATGAATAGGACCGGGGAGGAAAAGAGGGGAACGGAAAAATGCGCAGAGTCGAGCAATAATATGAGAGGGCGGGGCAAAGCCGGAATACGTAATGCGCTAACAGTGAACCGGGAGAGCCGTGTCTTGAACGGAGCATGAAATTGGATTTTCGGACGGGGATCGATTCGCAACAAAAAAAAGTTGTTGTTGTTGTTGTTGTTGTTGTTATTGTTGCCGGCCCCGGACCCGTTTTGCGATCTGCCGAAGATAGAATTATCCGAGCTTCCGCGAACACGTCTCACATCGTTGCTAATTTGAATTTACTTCGACCGGCCGGGTATCGCACGCATTGCGCCATGAACAAGAAAATTGCCGGCCGGATCCCTTTTCGTTGCGTCGGGCCTGACACGC